>NC_049232.1:38372020-38697020 GCF_011100685.1 Canis lupus familiaris
TTCTTAGTTCTCCCCTGCTTCATGGGACAGGATGCTAGAGTGGGCTGGAGATGGGTATTGCCTTCCTTCAGGTCAGTTAGGCTCTAAAAAAACCAAGCAGGTTTGGCTCTAGTTAAAGTTTCTTCTGAAACCAGGCCTTGTTAAGAATAACAAAATGATCTGGTGTATTTCAAAATGGTTCTTTTTTCCTTCCCCCTGCCAAAAGCATGAGGAGATATTTCTGCTATTCTTTCAGGAACCTGATTAGGTTCCTACAGGTAAAACTCAAGTGTGAGGATCACCTGTCACTAGGTCCTCTTGGAGTTTTTGACTCTCAGAGTTGTTCTCACGAAGACTCAGCAATTTGTCCATTACAGTTTAGGTCTCCCCACCCTGTTGCTGGTTTCCAGGGATGTTTCGACTCATGGATTTCTGTCCTAGTGAGTTCTGATTCTCTGTATCCACCTGTCTGTCTCTCCAATTTGGCAGAGATCAGTTTGCCCTATGACTGAATTTCTCTTATGGATCTAAGAAGACTTGTTGATTTTTTCACTTTGTTCAGCTTTTTACATGTTAGGGTGGAATGGCAGCTTCCAAACTTCTTATTTTGAGCTAGCTCCTCAAGGGAAGACAATGTGCCTAATTTCTCTGTCTCAGCAGTACCTAACACATTGAGAGCTATAACTAAAAAAATATGTTTAGTGGTGACACTGAGTGGTGAAAAAATAAATTAATGAAATAATGACTTCAGCATTCTAATGATACTGATTTATTAGATATAGAGATTTATAGTAGGTACATCTCTTCTCTTCTTACCACACTTGTCCCCTCCATCTCAGATGTCTGTTTCTTTGTCAACCAGGGCAATCTTGACCTTGAGTTGCTTCAGACATTTTACTTTCTTTACCTAAAGTTTAAGAATATTTATTATGTTACTCAAAGACATTTAATTAATATTTTATTATGCTTTTTTACATGTATTGAGTATTTTTTTCTTTGGGTAGGGAGGATGGTTGTAATATATGAGTCTTTCATGTAAGAACAAACTTTCAAGGAATTTCTCAAATGCAGCTCTACATGAAAAGATCAAGAAAAAGAAATAAAGATGAGGTTATGGCCTCCTGTCCCATCATTTTATGGGCTATAATAAAATAATGCTATATAATTTTCATAGGGTAGAGGTTATTCTGTCTTTTCTCATAGGAACTTCTTTCAAGGATACTATTCTATTCCAACACAGCCTATTTTCTCTAAATCTAAATCAACTAACTTTTATTTTGAGTATCTGAGATGAGTTGATGCTTTTTTAAGTTGCTATTTTACAGCAACTTCTCATCTTTTTACCTCATCATTCATTTTTCAATTGGTATAATTAACTCTGGAATACTTCAAAGGCTTTCTCCTTTTTTCATTAAACAATGATGTATAATCATAACAACTAATAGTTGTGGAGGATTTTATGAATATTTCAATCTAAGAAGCACCATTCTCCCATAGCTCAAAGAATGCAGATTTAATGTTTTCTAGCTGCTTTGAACCCATGGGAATGCAGGTCTAAATCATATCACAGTTTTGTTTACCAGGTTTCTATCACCCTCTGAGGAGGTGCCCTGTTAATCTCAATCTGTTCCAGGCCAGATGATGAATTCACCCAGACTTTCCTTTTCAGCTACATTTCTCTCAACCCACCTAAGAGTCTTTCAGCAAATAGTCTGAGTATCTTAATCACTTTTTCTCCTCTGGTCACTCTTCTGTCAGGACTCTGGCATTGTGCCTAGTGGAGGAAAGAGAGTAAATTTTCATGTAAGCTCATCAGTGGGATTTCCATTAGATTTCTAGGTGCCACCACTGAGAGTTACAAAGTCTCCCATTACAGAAGCTAAACAAACTAGGTGTTTTCAGCATTCCTGACTCCCTTGATTGGAAAACCATTACTCACTCTTTATTCCATTTCCCCTTTTCCAGATTGTTTCCCATCACTCCACATACCCCACTCCCCATTTCCTTTGATTCATCTCTCTCCTTCTCTCCCTTTGGCCCCTGGATTTAGTCTTCCGTCACGTCTGGCTAGCAACCTTCTTAACTAGACTTTCCTGGATTCTCCCTCTTACTTTGTTTCCAGAGCCCAACTTTCCCCCGGCCCCTACATACCTTTAATGTTTGCCTCTCTCCAGCCTCATGATGTTAAGTTTAAAGCTCAATTTTCCTGATTCCATCTTTTTCTTATGATACAAAAGAGTTCCAACTATATTCAAACAGCAACAGAAATTTTTTTTTTCTGAAAGCAAAGAATCACTTGACTTTCCAGTCACATTAACTACAGCAAACTCCTTCTATTCCCTACCCTTCAGTGTCTATTCCTCACCTTCTACATGCTTCTGTGTTTTCTCCATTTGCTTAGAGAGGTGACAACTCAATTGTCTCCAAACCCTGAGTCTCATGAAAGGATGGAAATGAGAGATGATAATGATGACAAAGGAAAATCAGGCAGCAGAGGGCAGGGGCATTTTCCCAACCTTTGTGAACATCTATGGTTTAAATTCCAGAATTAACTGCAGATTTGGCCTTGGGCCACACTGTATACTAGAATTGCAAATTCTAGTTAGACCAAGCAAAAGCTGAGGTGAGAAGGGAAGCTCCTTCTCAGATGAAGTGAGAGGGTCATGCCACCTTTGTATTCCTGCAAGTATCCCTTCTGAGAGGGAGAAAGGAGAAAACTTAGAAAAATAGAAAAATGCATATGGCTCAATTTTATGTAAAAGTAGCATAATGGTATCAGTTACTTTAAAGATCATTTCTAGCAGTGACTTAAATCTCAGATAAAGGAAACTTTAAAGGGAGTGACAGAAAGAAAAGTAAAATAATGCTCATATCAATTAATTTAACCTTGTGGGTATTTCTCACCTGACAATTTCATAGCTCTGAATAGCTTGGTTTGGCTCTATTCCTTTTTGAAAAACAAAAATTTTTGTAAAATATTTCTGCTTTTATAAGCAGAGAAACATACAGAGAAGTTACCCAGCTAATTTATCTTTAAACCAGATTATTTAGCTCTTGTTTGGAATGTTAAATTATGAACAAATTATATATCCATTATCAAATTGGCAAGGCATACAGATTGAAAACAATCCAACCATGTTTTAGATACTCCCCCACAAGTACATCTTTTCTTTGCCAATTCATGATGAAGGTTCAAGTCTAAAGTACAATCCCATTTTCCATTTCCAAAAGTATGAAAGAAGAGAAATCTTGCAGCTACGGGTGAAGAATACCCTGTTCAAAGGACTTGTTCACCAAAGTAAAAGAAAAATGACATGCTTCATTGTTATTAGGAATGTTTTCCACTTCAGTGAAAAACTATTCACCTTTTACTATTAATTAATAGCCTTTAACTGATTAAGCAATCAGTGTTGTTAACATTAGTATCAGATGCATTCTAGTCAAACTGTTTAAATGCATTTTGCCCCAATACAGTGCCTAGACCCTTAAACATAGAGTAAAGATTTGGGTTCAAGTCCTTATTCTGCCATTTGATAATGGTGTGTTCATGAGAACATTTTGTTTTTCATCATTTGTAAAATAAGAGTCATAACAGCCTTTGGAAGGCTGTGAGGACTGAATCTGAGAATGAAAGTGAAAAACAGGTTTAAAACAACAAAAGATTTCTTTATTCACCCAATAAACATAGTTATTGAGTTCCTACTAGATATCAAGGTTTGCCTTAAGTACTGAGACAAAAAAGATGGAAATTGAAACCCATCTCAATGGCACTTTGCCACCCAGAAAAGGCCATATCCAAACAGTTAAACAAGAAGATAATTGCTTTAATTAAAGTGTATACAAAGTACAGGAAGGGAAGAAGAAGAAACTCAAACCTGCCTAAGAAAGTGGAGAAGAGCTTCACAGAGGAGATAAGCATTTGACTAACTTGAAGGATGAATAAAATTTTGTCAAATGAACGAACAGTGGGAATCGATCCAAGGAGAAGAAAGAGAATGTGTGCAGACACAAAAGCATGAGGGAACATGGCACATTTATAACCCAGAGCTGAGGGAAAAGAGCTGAGCTCTATAATAGAGTTCTATTTTAAAGGAAACAATTGAATGCAAGATAAGGTGAGAGAAGATGAGACATAAGGGTGGTTTCAGAGAGAGTAAGGATGAGAAACTCATGAAGAAGGAGAAGGAGCAGCCCAGAAGTAGGTGGAAAAACAGGAAACTAATGTTTTTTAAATTATTGGAGGAAAGAATTTTAGGAAGAAGGAGTGGCAAACAGAGTCAAATACAGCTAAGAGATCATGTAAGAAAAAGACTTAAATGTACCCACTGGATTAAAAGCCCAGAGATCCTTAATAATCTTAATGAGGATCAATGAAGAGATGTAGAAACATTATTATAAAATTTGGAGGTGTGAATAGGCAGTCAGGAAGTGAAAAATTTGCTTCCCTGTAGCTAAGAGAAGAGAAGAGGATGCTGGAGAAGAATAATCAAGGTACCAAGGGTATTAGGGAATGTTGACTATTTCTAGCAGCTAGGCTACGAAAAGAGCCAGCTAGAACTAGGGAAGATAAAACTGTTGTAGGGAACCTTCCAGTTCAGGTGAAGACTGGAATGTGTTTTTATGTTTTACACACACATATATATAGCAAACATAGCAAATATGTTGAATTTCTACAAAATACATCTTGGTGGTTTTATCAATTAAAATGTGAGTATACTTATCACAGAATCTGGTTGAGAAATAAACTCTAGAAACATGGTAAATTTTTAAAATTAAAGCTGGAACAGATAGCTGTACAGCCTTTAAGAAATATATTGAGTATCTACCAGGTGCCAGTCATTGTACTAGGTTCTAGTGATACAGTGTGGGCAAGGTAATTATAGTCCCTGCCATGCTCAAACTTACAGTGCAATAGAAAAGAAAGACACCAGAGGAAAAAAATATATTTAAAAAATTATTGAAACATACTTGTGTTCAGTTCTTTCCTACATATGCAATGTCATGTTTCTACCTTTAGACTTTGGAATATCACAACTATCCTCATTACTACCCATAAAGCTTTTTAATTTTATTCAGATTGCCTCCAACACCCATGTACTTTGCATCAAATGTTTTCAGGTAATTGGCTAGGCATAAGAAGAAACAAGAATTTGGAAGATATGCATTCTGACGTAATGCAGCTTATAACTAATTGTGTAAACAGAACCTAAACCTTTCAAGAGTACAATGTCATAAAGGATCACATATTAAGTTTAAATGAGGGATAAAAAACTGTTTGTAGGAGTACTATGGGTTTGCTGTGATATGCACAAAATGTATATTTTTAGTTCTTTAAATTAAATGATCCCATGAAATTAGAATTATAAGAGATCCTAATGATCAGGTAATATATAAATTTATTTTCTAGATATGGAAACTAAGAGTCAGAGAAATGAGGAACTTGCCTAAGATCCCACAAACCTAATTTTAAAAATTACAAGCCTAATCAAATACTTCCATTTACACATTTAGCTGCCATTAAACATTAATCTATTAATGTTAATAGATCTATAATCTATAGATTAATGAAGCAAGAAGATATTTATGATATAGGGTTAAAAATTTATTATCAATTTTCTGCAACATGCCTGTTTTAACATATTTTTCCTATACTCTCATTACCTGACATAGCCAAATTTAAGGTTTTCTAAGTAGACAGAGATAAAATATACAAATAAACAATGAGAATTTGTTTCTTTCCAATTCCTGTATGCTGCTTCTTTTATTCTTTTCAGATTTTACTTACTAGAATGTATATTATAATAAAGTACTGATGGTATCCTCCCTGAATTTAAATATAATACTTTTAATATTTCAATAATGAGTTTAATAGCTAATTAATTTTTTATAGCTGCCCTTTATTACGTTAGACAATTTTCCTTCTCTACATAGTTGAGGTATTTTATTATGAGTAGCTATTGAATTTTTTAAATGATTATACCTAGATCTAATGAGATATTTGAATCTATTCACGTACTAAATTACAAGTAGGTTTTCCAAGGTTAATCAAACCTTATAATTTTTTAGTCAGTTCAACTTGATTATAATATCTTTTAAATTTTCTGGTTTTATTATAGGAAGGGTGAAATATCACTAAAAAGAGAGAAATAAAATATATCCTAATGTTATCACTTAGCTTTAAGAATTATGAATTATGAACATTTTGCTATTCTTGCTTTACTTATCCCTCTGTCACCCTATTTTGTTTTCTTAGAGTGGATTATTTAAAAGCAAATCTCATATCATTTCACCTACAAATATTTCAGGATGCATCATTAATGATAAGATATTGTTAAAACAAGTAACAAGTATCCCATTATTGCATCCAACAAAATTAATGGTGATTCTTTTATAATATAACACCTATTCTACATTCATAATCCCAGCAGTCTTAAAAGTATCTTTTTACATTATTGTGTACCCTTCCAAATTATTACTTAAATAAGAACCATACATTGCAAATTGCGTATCGTGATTATGTTTCATAAGTTTTCTCTGTTCTTTTTTTAAAAAGATTTTATTTATTTATTTATTTATTTATTTATTTATTTATTTATTTGAGACAGACACAGAGAGAGAGACAGAAACACAGGCAGAGGGAGAAGCAGGTTCCATGCAAGGAGACTGATGTGGGACTCGATCCTGGGTCTCCAGGATCACACCCTGGGCTGAAGGCAGGTGCTAAACCGCTGAGCCACCAGGGCTGCCCAGTTTTCTCTGTTCTGTAACAGCTACACACACACACACACACACACACACACACACACATACTTTTTTTCAGGGTGTGAATGTGTTCGGGAATTTGAGTTAGTTGTCCTAGAATGCTCTGCACTCTGGAGTTTGCTCATTGCTTCTTCATGGTGTCATTTCACTTACTCTTCTATCCTCCACTTATCCTGTTAACTGAAATTGAGATTTAGAAGCACAATTTAATTTAAGTTCAATATTTTAGTCAGGAATACTTCATAGGTGGTGCTATGTCCTTCCTATTGCATCTTATTGTGAGGTACAAAGTATCTGATTGTCTCACTTAATGATGTTAAGATTGATCAGTGGACTCAGATGCGGGCAGCCTGCCTTCTCCATTGTCAAGTTCCCCCATCATCCTTTACCTAATGGTTTTCACATACATTCATGAATATTGTCCACATGTATGATTTCACGTAGAGTTTCAAAATAATGGTGACCTAATATATCCTTCATGTTGCATTTGTTAACTAAATTGTTTTTCATAGAACCTTCTCTCATCAACATTTAAAGTACAATGAAACACAGTTCACACAGGAATGTCAGGATAAATGTTCATTTCTTCCTTTTATTCATTTTCAAGTTATGGGTTTTTGTCTTCGCATCCACCTTTGATGGCCAGTGAGGTGTTTTTGTTTTTGTTTTGATGTTTTCAGTGTTACTATGGTTTTCTGAATTTTATGTTTTTGAGATGTTTCAGCCCAATATAGTTACTGTTTTCATTCTCAAATAATTCCATATTATGCCAGCAGGAGCCCTTTCACGTTTTATCTTCTGCCCTTTGACATGATTCCATTGATCTTTAAAAGCCTGTTACTTTCTGACACTACAGGATTTCCCAGGCTAAGCTTATTTATTTCCTTCACAAGACATGACATTAGCCATTTCTCTAAGAAGCTTTGGTCCCTCTTATGAGGTAAGATGTGTTAATATTTTGTATGTAATTTTTGCATCTATGTTCAAGAATAAAATTGATCTTTTACACACACACACACACACACACACACATGCATTGCCTTGTCTTGTTTTGTTGTGATGTAAAGCCTCACAGAAAATTTAAGGAATGATTTCTCTTTTTTCTATACTCTGAAAGAATTGATATAAGAATGGAACTAGCTATTCTTTAAGTGTTTTTATTTACCTTATAAAATTTCTCAAGGTGGTGATTTCTTCTCAGGAACACATGTTTATTTACTGATTCTATTTTTTAAACAATTGGTTTGCCACCACCTCAACTGAGATTTAATAAAAGAAGTAATTTTTGATATATTACATGGCATTTTTAAATGTTTTTTATTGGTAGAGTTATCTCAGCACATCTGGTACAACATATTGACTCATGAT
The DNA here is from genome assembly GCF_011100685.1 of Canis lupus familiaris. NCBI lineage: Eukaryota > Metazoa > Chordata > Mammalia > Carnivora > Canidae > Canis > Canis lupus. The sequence goes on from NC_049232.1 coordinate 38,380,130, forward strand.
TTTTTTTAAGTGAGGTAGAGATGGAAGAAAAAAAGTTTCAATTACCCCAGAGCCTAACTCTTCATTCCCTTTTATTGTTGAATTGTTGTGGCTTCAAAGTATTGGTTGTAAAGTTTCTTTCCTCACACAACTTCCTGTCCCATTTTTCTTGGTTTCCATCATGGTAGAATTATTTAAGACATGTTTATGAGATTTCCAACAGAGCTTTAAAATAGAAGATTGGCCACAGTATGATAGCCTGGCTATATTTTTTGTTGTTGTTGTTTCTCAGATACTAATTTTAAAAATGAGACAATTCTGTGTAAAGTTACTAAATCTTAAAATTACAGAATTTGAATTGTTGGTGCATTACAGCAAATAGCAAAAAAAAAAAAAAAAAAAAAAAAAAGGAGTTAGGCCTGTTGAGCAAGGGCAGTGGGATGTTTGGTACAGTTGGCATTTTTAACTGGTTCTACAAAAAAATATTTTCTCAGCAGCTGCCTATTCAAATATGAGTGCAGTAAAGTTTCCAAAGCTCGTATCATAAAATTCTGTCACTTCATCAATTTAAAGTCTAATTCTTCAAAAGAGGTTTATGCCTCAAAGAAACTAAATCTGAGATGTCACATAAAATATCCTGATTAATGCATTTATCAACATCTGGCATACATAGAATGTTCTCCCTATTGATTGGTTCTAAAAAGTTACTATACTGGAAACATAACCTTTCAATAAAATGAGAATGTGTTCATTATATTCATATAATAGATTATTTTTTGCAACATAAATAGCTTCTATTAGTCATTTTTTTAAAGAAATAAGGGTTTCCATTTCTGCAAAGATGCAGTAACAGAGGCCAGGTTACTCTCATGCCTGAAACAAACCAAAACAAACAAAATATATGAAACAGCAGTTTTCAAAATATTGGATATCAGACAATGAAGGGCAGTGACCTCCCAGTGATGGTAAACCAAGTAAGTTCTGTGACTGCTCCAATTTACCTCCTTGAGAGACTGTCCAGCCTATGGTGCAAAGGATAGGAACCTGGGCAAAACCTGGCAAGTTCCCGAAGCTGAGAAGATGATTTTTGAATTGGGAAGACCAAGATTTAGTTTACAGGACAGAGTACCAGTGAAGAGATATCTGCAAAGAGAAAGAATCTGGAGAACTGCAGAGGGTCCCCTCTGAATATCCAGAAGAGTCATGATCAGTGCCTGCATGTGAGAGAACTACTCACTGGCAGGAAAAGAACTCCCTCAAAGCATTAAAGAGACGAATACCTGAATATCTGGCACTCCTGCAGAATGGGAAATTATGCCTCTTTCCACAAGCCAGACTGGAAAAACCTCAGAATTTGCTGGTCTTGGGTAGAGTGCTAATAAAGTCTTACCTAGTAACAGGGAACATTTAGCCCTAGTCTTAAGCACAGCTCTGGTTCTGACTAACGAACCTTAAAAACAAGACCCAGAAGGGTCAAACTGATTCCAAATAACTGCAACCTAGAACAAAGCTTAAAAATGTTTACATAAATACAAAAATTTCCAGTATGCAATAAGGTAAAAGTCACAATGTCTGGCATCCAATAAAAAATAAACAGTTGTAGAAAGAAGGAGGAAAATACAACCCATGAAAAAAAGGAGCAAAATCAATCAAAACCAACCCAGAACCAACACACATGCTAGAATTAGCAGACAAAAATATTAAAATTTTTATAATTGTATTTCATGTGTTCAAAAAATGCAACAGAGATACAGAAGATGAAAAGAACCAAATCAGATTTTTTTTTAAGATCTTATTCATGAGAGACACAGGGAGAGAGGCAGAGACATAGCAGAGGGAGAAACAGGCTCCCTGCAGGTAACCCAATGCGGGATTCAATCCCAGGACCCCCGGATCACACTTTGAGCCAAAGGCAGAGACGCTCAACCTCTGAGCCACCCAAGCATGCCCCAAATCAGATTTCTAAAGATAAAAACTGTAATATCCAAGATAAAAGAACCCCTAGATGGGATTAATAACAGACTAGATGTTACAAAGGAAAAGATTAGTCAATTTAAAGATATACTAATAGATCCAAAATGAGAGCACCTGGGTTAGGTGGCCCTCAGAGATTTAAATACCTCCAATAACTGATAAAACCAGTAGACAGAAAATCGACAAGATATAGAAGATTTGAACAACAAAAGCAACTAATTTGACCTAATTGACATTTATAATACTTCATCAGAATATACATTCTTTTCAGTTGTAGATGAAACAATTACCAAGTTAGACCATTATTCTCCACCATAAAACAAGTCTCAATAAATGTAAAAAAGGTACAAGTCACCCAAAGTATGTTTTCTAATTAGCATGTGATTAAATTAGAAATGAATAACATAAAGACCTCTGCAGAATTATTAAAATGTTTGAAAATGAAATAACCATTGCTAAGTAAGTCATTGGTGAAAGAAGGAATTAAGGGAAATTACAAAGTATTTTGAACTGAAAGAAAGCAAAAACACAACATAATGAAATTTCTGGGATGATGCTAAAACATTAATTGGGAGGAGAAATAGCACAGCATGCATATGTTAGAAAAGAAGAAAGATCTTAAATCAATGACCTCAGCTTTCACTTTAAGCTACAAACAAACTTAAGACTAAGCAAGACCTAAAACAAGCAGAGGAAAGGAAATAAGATCAGAGCAGAAATTAATTTAAATTAAAGACAATAATAGAGAAAATCAATAAAAAAATAATACAAAAATAATAAAATGGATAAACATCTGACAATATTGACAAAAGAAAAAAGAAAAGTAAGAAAAGTGTTCAATTACCATATCAGAATGATAAAGGGGCTATTACAACACACTGCACATATTGCACAAAAATTTAAAGGATAAGAGAATACTACAAACAGCTTTGCTCCTCTAAATTCAGCAGCAGAGATAAAATGGACAATTCCTAGAAAATCCCAAACTACCTAAACTCATCCAACACGAAAGAGATAACCTGAGTAGTCCTGTATCTATGAAAGAAATGGACTTTATAGTTAAAATACCGTCAAAAGGGAATCTCCAGGCCCAGATGGTTTATCTGGAAATTTCTACCAAGCATTTAAAGAAGAAGAAAAAAAACAAAGAAACCAAACCCACCAATTCTACACAATTTCTTCCAGCAGATAGAAAAGAAAACTACCCAATTCATTTTATACAGCCAGAATGAACCTGTTACCAAAACCAGATAAAGATAGTAAAATAAAAAAGAACACTAAAGAACACAAAAATCTTCAATAAAGTATTACCAAATCAAACTCAGCAGTACAGAAAAAGAATACTATAATACAACCAACTACAGCTTATCCTGGAAATGCCAGGTTGATTCATTATTTAAAAAAAAAATCAGCCTTAATAGTATAAAGAAGAAAGAGCATCAGTTGGTGCAGACAAGGCATTTAGCAAAATTCAACATCCATTCATGACAGAATCTTTCAGCAAACTAGGAATAAAAGAGAACATCTACCTGATAAAGGGCATCAACAAAAAAAGAAACCTACAGGAAACATTATACTTAATGTGAAAAGTTGACTGTTTTCTCCCCAGTGCTGGCAAGAATGTCTATTCTCACCACTCTTATTCAGTATTATACTGGCAGTGCTAGCTGCTGTGATAAATCAAGAAAAAGAAATTTTAAAAAGCACACAGAATAGAGAAGAAGAACAAAACTAACTCTGTTTGCAGACTACACAATTATGGTCATTTGTGTAGAAAATCCCAAAAAATGTACCAAAATCTACTAGAAGTTTAAGTGAGGTTTGCAAGATCACAGGACACAGAGCAGCACACAAAAATTAATAGTAACTCCGTATGCCAGCCATGTAAATTGGAAATTGAAATTGAAAACTAATAATATTTTTAAAGTAGGGATAAAATGGGGGGGGGAAATTAAGTAGGGCTAAGTAACAAAACATGTACGGCGTCTTTTTTGCTAAAAACTAAAAAATGTGGATGAAAGAAATCAAGTTAAGGTCGACATAGATGGAGAGGCATAGCTTGTTCATGGAAGGAAATACTTAACACAGTAAAGATGTTAATCCTTCCCAAATTGATCCACAGGTTTTATCCAATTTTAGTCATAATCCAAGGAGGATTGCTTAAATACATAGACAAGATGACACTAAAATGTATGTGGGAAGGCAAAGGAATTAGAATAGCTAAAACAACTTGAAAAAGAAGTTGAAAAAATTGCATTACCTGTTTTTAATACTTACCATAAAGCTGCAGTAATCAAGACAGTGTGGTATTGGCAATGAGAGAGACACATACATCAATGGAACAGAATGCAAAGTCCAAAATTAGACCTATACAAATAGGGCCAATTGATTTTTGACAAAATTGCAAAGCAATTCAATGAAGACAGAGTAATCTTTTCAATATATTCTGTTGAAAAAAATTGGACACTTACATTAAAAAAACCCTTAACCTAAACCTTATGCCTTACATAAAAATTAACTCAAAAATGGATCGTATATCTCAATGTAAAATATAAAACTATAAAGCTTTCGAAAGAAAACAGAAGAAAATCCCTGTGACCTACAATTAGGCAAAGAGTCCTTAGACATGATACCAAAAGCACAATCTATTAAAAATAAAAATTAATAAATTAGACTTAATCACCATTAAAACTTGTTGCTCTCGTAGTACTAGTAGAACTGCTGGGAATTTACTCTGAAGAAATAGAAACTTGTGTTTGCACAGAAACGTGTGCAAGAGTATTTATAGCAGCTCTGTTCATAGTTACCCCCAAAATTGTCCAGGATACCTTCAACAGAGGAATGGATAAGCAGACCGGTACATCTGTACCATGGAATATTAATCAGAAGTAAATAGACACAAACTATTGATTCATGTAAAAACTCCGATGGATCTCAAAGATGTTATGCTGAATTTAAGGAGTCAGTTTCATAAATGATCCCATTTATTTTACATTCTTAAAAAAAACAAGGAGGGTAAGCAGGGGTGGGGAAGAGGTCAGATGTGAACTGGGACTTTACCAGCAGAGGTGAAAGCTGAAACCTTCCAGAAGGATGAGCACCTGGGAGAGGAAATGTGGAGAGGTCACACATTACTGAACTCCTTCCCTGGCTCCTTCTTGTAATTCCCAGCCATCTTTCCATTGGGCTGGGTGGGAAACATGGCTGTCACTATTTTATTTCTTTGATTTAGACATGTTTAATATTATGAGTACAGATTCCCACTGGTGACACAGAAAGTACATGGACTTTGCAGTACTGGGTTTGAACTATTACTAGCTGTGTGTTATTGGACAACTTTCTTAATCTTTCAGAGTGGCTCTTCTCATCGTTAAGAGTAGAATGATAATAACTTACAAGAATTTCACAGTGATACAAATCAAGTGTGTAATAAAATGGGTGTGGAATAAATAGTAATTATTACAAGTATTACACTTGCTCAAATGCAGTATCTATCAATGAGGTATCACTTTATTGTGGAAGTAGACCACTATAAATGGTCAAGGATTTCAGGATATAATATTTGCAAGATGTTTCTTTCATCAGAATTTACTGCATAATACCAGCAGAATAGTTTTAGTATTAATTAGCCGAATGCTGGAACTGGTGATAGCTTTGTGATACAGAACTAAGTAGAGTAATGGTAGCCATTTAAATGTTATACTGCCTATATCTGTTAAACAATGTCATAAAATTGACAACGTATAACTGCATCCGGCTCATCTCCATTTCATTCCTCCCTGGCTCCCTATTAACTCTCCCTGGTGGTTTTCTTTAGGTAAAAGTGCAGTATATTCTCACTAGTGAATGAAATCTTATACACACACAAGCAAGCTTAAGCTTTGGAAAGTATATTTAGAATATTTGCCATTGTCAGAGTTTTGGGGAGGTCCCTAACATTTTCAGTCACGTCAAAACACTCTGTCTCTCTGATCTAATTATGTAGCATCTCCTGTGAGTTGTGCATACACATCACTGAATCCCTTTCTTCTAGATTGGGAAATAGACAGGGACTTCTCTCTGAATAATGCTAAGTCATGTTTCTATTGGCATTCAGACCCATCCTTTCTGTGGTGTTTATGTGGTTTCTGTATCATCTTTCTTTTTAGTGAAAGAAGCCATGATCTTGCGCCTGATTTCCTGAAGCTCATTTCTCATCCACACATATGCTGTGCTCCCAGCTACCGTGGCATTCCCTTTTTCCTCTGTATCATTTTCCACCTTGCCCTGCTACAAAGAATGTCTTTCCTTGTCTATGTGAAAGACAACTGACACATCCCTTGGGAAGCCTTCCGGGGTGTTCACCTATGGATTCACTCATTCTTCCTCTCTGTTTCTACAGTGTCTGGTACAGCTTCTATCAGCCCTTATATTGTTGGATAGTTGATTGCTTTCTTGTCTGTCTGCCCACGTCATCTTGCTTCTTTTCGTATTCCTAACACCTATGCCAGCATCTTGCACAGAACAGATAATGTTTAACGCCTGTGAGTGGCCAAGTAGGATTCCTTGCCCTCTGAAGATTTTTCTCAAGGTTAACAAGAACACTGAGTTATTACTGTTAATTGTAGAACCTTCTGGATGGTCCCACTTGTGCCTTCCAGACTTTGGTGTGTCCTGTGTCTAAGACCTTTGTATAGGATATAAAAACTCCTTCATGTTGTGGTGGCCAATTTCTTTAATTTCTTTCCCCTTCCTGGAAATCTCTTTAATTAAATTTTCCAAGTTCTTTTTGCTAGTGACCTAAAGGCCCCAAGGGATTACGTGTGTAGGAACTAACCTGGCTTTGAGCCTAAAAATGGTTTATTGCTTCAGGGAGAGAAATTACTTTCTGGACAATTTAAACTGGATTTTCTTTCTGTGTATGTTTTAGATAATAATGGAAAAAATCATAAATTAACCAGAACCTAGAAAGAAGGCTTTACACTTGTTGTATGGCACAGGTCACCTGTGTAGGAAATGTGCATTTTAAGATATGCCAACAAAGACTTGATTACCTTGTAGTCTCTGGTCCTATTGAAGGTCCTTTAGATCCTTACCCCCACCCCCATTAATAATTAAACATGTAAACACAGGTATTCACTCTCCCTCTTTCTTTAACATATCTTGAGAGAGAAGTAGCTGACATCAATTCATTATTTACTCATTCAACAAATTTAAATTGAAAACCTGTTAAAAGTAAGCACTGTACTAGGCACTTTGAAGGATCCAGTTCCTTGAGGACAATAGAATCACAATTGGCAAAATAAGAAACATTTCTAAAACAAGATTTTAAAAGGTGCTATGCCTGTGAGAAGTATAGGAATGTGCTTTTGGAGGTCACAGGTGGGGAAAGGCACATTTGCGTGAGCTGCCTGGTAGAAGATTGGATGTTGAAATCAAACCTTCTTCCAAAATAAGTAAGAAATCTGTGTCTTACTTACAATGCCAGAACAAAATAGGATGGTTTGCATGGCTTTTTAAAAGAATTTGAAGATTTAAAATGTACACATATCTTCAGTCCCAAACTTCATATCTTCAGTTTTCCAGTGTAAGGTTAAGATAAACATATCCTTTAATAACATTTATCCTCCAAGTCCTTATCCCACGGGCTAATGAGTACAGTTTCGGTATGTTGATAATGCTGCTGAGAAAAGGGCAAAAATGTAGCTCAACATGAGAACATTTGAGCTACTTGTTCAAAGATACGCTAAATTTAACCTCAAAGAAATTATTAGTTCATTGGTATCTCTGCATGTCTTCTAAAATAAGATCAATTTCCTTCAGTCTGGGATGTTTTAGATATGGCCTTGCTTAATGGTGAAGGACTGAACAAGAGCTGAGCTATTAATGACCTTCCATTTCAAGACTCTCTGATGACCCTCCCAGCCAATGAAAGCACAAGCAAGTGAGTCTGGAAAACAGTCGCCCTGTTGAACTCATGCTGTGAGAAAAGTCAAGCATTGCCCAGCGATTCAGTGCTTACTCTTGGCTAAACGCTGTGCTAAGCTAAGGCACTGGAAAGATGACTCTTGTGCAGTCCCTGTGAGAGCACACATAGCTTAGTGGGGCAGGAATGGGCATACATTACCATAAATCAAGACCTAACTTCAGCTCATAAGAAAAGTGACACAATTACTGCGGAGTAGGCAGTTCTCTGGGAAAGCTTGCATAGAAATGATGACATTTGGTATTGAATAACAAACCTTAAAGTTGGAAAAAAAATAGAAGAACCAAGACACCAAACATATATGTATGACAAGAGAAAAACCCTACCCACATTGTCCTGCTCATTACAAAGAACTACGATGATTTGCTCACAGTCTAGGCAGAGATGCTTTAGATCATCCTTCTAGTGGTGATTTCTGTTGAGCCATTTAGATGTACCTACCTAGGCTCATGAATAGTTGGGGGAGGCTTATTTTCAAGTGGGATCTTCAGATTTTAAGAGGTCTCCTGACCCACCATACTTTCACACTGTCATGGTATTTGAAACTCCATGTTCTCCACCATTCAAAGGTTATACCTATACCTTGTGTCTTCAGTTGACCTCTTATCCAAATACCCATCAGAAAGTATTTGGTTGACCACTATGGTATGGATATTAGTTGGCAACTGCCCCAAAAACAGTTCTAAGTTATTAAAAAGAAGAATTGCAACCTTTAAAAACATTACTGAAGCTGCTAAGAGGGGGTTGAAATTAGGAATTGATAATACCTGCTTTACAACTTGGCAACATGGGAAGATGTGCATCAAAAGCACACATTCAGTCTTATCATTGCCATTTCTCAACCAAATATGCTACCCTATCTTAGAGTTTTGCTCTGCCAGCATGCCTCCCATACTCTTAGACAAGCATCAGAAGTTTATTAATCCCCAACCATTGCTACGATATCCAAGAGAACTTCTAAATCTCGAGAGAATTTGACAAACTTTTTTAATTAAATAAATAAAAGCCACCTTCTTTCTTCACTATGGCCCTGTCACTAGTTGAGTATAGTTCTTAGTTTCACAGCAATATTTCTGAGTAGGTTTAAAAAGAAAACTTTATAGAGCCAAATTAAAAAGGGGGTAGGAGAAAGGTGTTATTACTGAAACAGGAGACCCTCAATGAAAATTTTCCCAGGAAAATTTTTACTCACCTGCGATAGATGGAATGTCAACATCAAGGGTATAATGCATGTGTTTTTCCCCTTAATATACTCCATTATTCCACCAAAGGTGTGGTTACAGAATTCCTAATTAGAACTCTTTGGTGGAGGGGCACTGAAGCCGAAGTTCTCAGAATCATAAATAGACCAGATGAGATGACCTTATTTATGGCACTACTTGATTAAGAACAAAAGCCCAGGGATGAGAAGGAGAATCCTTGCCAAGGAGTCAGTCCATGGGCTGGTGATGTCATATCTGAGAAATCTCCATAACCCCTAACAGTGAGGAGCTGGGGTAGAAGACAACTTGTCAGATAGCAACTTTTCATCTTGCATATGAATTATTTCTCCTCTCTAACAGAATACCCACATGTTCAACTTAAGTTAGATTGGCAAATCATCTCCTAAGTATAAGAAAACACCGTGTCAAAGGGGTATGCAAAACTCAGTACTTCTTTTGCATTTTGGAATTCAGCTTCTTGACTTTTAGTGGCAACCATAATTGTGAAACTATCTACTAATAACAGCTACCATTTTTGTTTATTATGGTTAGGAGTTTCTCTAAGCATTTAAACACACTCTCTGCTTCTGCAGTAATAACATCTCAAACGATGAGAGTTGAGGTAACCCGCCAAGGGTTGGAGTGGTGATTAGGATAGAGCTCCAAGCCCAGGACTCTCATACTCAACCATCTCAGACAGTCATTCTGTCTCCTGTGAGGAAACTAAGGCCCAGAGACATTTCTACTTGCTTGATGTCACTTGGCAAGCTGGAGTCATACTCTGGCCCAAACTTCCTAAACAGTTTGAAATAAGGAGCCCCAACCCCTTAGCAAATAAAGAATAGGCAACAGTTTATCTCTTTATTTTTTCCAAGGGAGGCTATTTCTTAATGAATCAGGTTGACATTATAAAAGATTTTATTATTTGGCTTGGAGAATTGTGGTATCTTGAAAAATTTTTATCACTTGATGTATGTATCTCAACTAAGGTCTTGCTCTGAAATTACAGCTCTCTTAAAAGACTTTAAGCATAATGGCTATGTCAATGCTTCTGTGATCATTGTTCCCAAATGGTCTTTTCTTCCACCTGCCAGTCTAAGACCTATTTTGGAGCATATTGGAAAAACTTGGAATTAAAGAAATCTCACTAAAACCCAGAGCACCCAATTCTTAAGAATAGATTACTTAAGAATGGATTTGGTAATCATGAGTTTGGGTTAGTAAGATTTCAGTTTAGATTTGTACTAATTGAGTTGCTCAATTGCTGAATAAGGGTATACTCAGATATGCTTTTGGTAGATGCTTCCATGGATCATTCTAGGAACGATTCCTGCATCTTTGGAAAGAAAGCAATTTGATAGGGAGCAAAAACTGGTAGTCCAGCTATTTTATGTATATATTGCTAAAATATTAGAGGTGGCATTTATATCACAGCAAACAAGAAAAGTCACCATACACAGACACTAAGTAACAGAAGGCAAATAGTATAGAGCAAAAAGATATATGGCTTTTAAAAACCGTCACTACTGGATGCCTGTTGGATTCCAAACCTGCTTCTCTTAGCACAATTTAACTTTAAACCAGAGTAACTAACTGGCTTTCAGAAGTTCATGCTCAGGCAGGAGCCCAGGACCTGCCTTGAGGCTTGAAGCTTCAGAGGTAAGTACAAAGCCTTCCAGGTTACATTTTCCAAAACCTTGCAGTTAGCTAAAAAGTTTGCTTAAGCTTGTGTCTAAGTGTTGGCTCTCCTTTCTAAAGCAGGGATGGGGCCTGCCATGCCATTCAAGATGAATTCAGAGATGATAAAACCCACTCACAGTCCCCTCTCTCTTCCCATGACTGTTCAAGTGGATGTGGTCTGCGCTCTATACATGGCAGAGAGTAGAGTCCCCATCCTTTTTCCATGCCTAGTCCAGGTCTTTAATGTCTCATGTTGCAAAGTTCTGCTGTGTTGGAGCTGTCAGGCAGGTTGCCACCCTCCTTTCTCAGCCTACTCTGCCCCCAGTTCCCCAGATACGTTGTTTCTTGAAGGTTACCTTTTGTTTTCAACATCTTATCATCATCCAAGCATGGCAAAGCAATTTTAGACCATTATATAATTTTTGCACAAAATTCAGCTGCCTTTTATGAAATCTGTTATTTACCTGGCATTGTACTTGGCACTAAAGAGAATACAAAAGATAGGTAACATGGTTACTGATGATTGTAAGGATCTCTCTTATGTTTAGTGGGAAAAAAAAAATCATCATATACAACAATTGCAAGACATCATACATCAGAACACAATGAAACAGTAGCATGTAAATAGGAGAAGGTGGATTATACTATATATTAAAATGAGGCAATAGACATGATTTTTGACCGTTTCGACTGTATTTTTCTGTAATGTGCATAAATAAAAAACCTCAGTTCTTTTGAATGCCTTCTTTCTTACTCATTCTGATCTTTAGCGTGTAATCCATAAAAGGCCATTGCTCCCTCCATAAATCTTCTTTAATTCAAAGCATAACTCTCAGAGCTCAAAAACTGAGCAGATTAGCTCTTGCTGCTCCTCACTGAAATTGTCGGTGTATAAACATCTCCCTCGGGTCACAACTGCAGTCGGCGTAAAAATAAATCAGAAGTCAGCTATAAGTTCCAATGATTTATCAATGAGTTTTTAAATGGTGTGTGTCTGAATTATAGCATTTTTGCAAACCCCACCACTGATTGCTATTTTCATTAGTTCATAACATTTTAGATATACATAAATATACATACACACACGTGTATTTACATCTATAAATTCTATATTTCATAATGGCATATTCTTTGCCACTAGATCAGCTACACTATTTTTGGAAACATTACTCTCTTTACTTGGAAATCATAACCTCTTAGTCAATCTAAATATGACTTCATAACTTTTATAGCTTTCACCCCATGCTTTTGCAAAACCTTATTGTGATTGCAAAAGAGCTCTGTGTGGTTAAGGGAAAAAAAAGTCACTTCTCACGACATACCCTAAAAAATGTTTTGGGTTCCTCTTTGGTGTTGGGATCATGATGTGGCTAAAGTGTTTTGTGTGCTAGTGTGTGACCGGGTAATCTAGGAGGTTCCATAAAGGAGTGTTTTTGAATTAAACTGAAATTTGACTCTATTGCTACTCCAGTCACTAATTAAATTAAGTTGAGTCACCCAGAACAATGCTTTCAGGGGTTTTTGTACCCTGGAAAAAAGATTAACATTAATTTAAAATGCAGAGCATCATTAATTTTATTCATTAGGCATAAGTAATTCTCTTACTAATTCATCATTCCCTTTTAGGGAGAGGGGGATCTAAAAGTTTTGTTTCTATATTCACAATGCAAACTTTTTTTTCTTCATTCAGTGAAATTTCATCTTAACTCTCTATTGATCCAATTGTAATAAGTTTTAAAGCGGGGCTTCTTAAAGTTTTATATACATAGGAATCACTTGGGGATGTCTTCGAACTGTGCATACTGATTCTGAAGGGCTGGGATGAAGACTGAGAGTCTACATTTTTAACAATCATCAGGTGATGTGCCTCTGCTGCTAGATGACACTCTGAACACAAGGCTTTTCCAGTATCCTAAGCATTTATTATTACCAGAGTTTATCCATAGCATTGTTTTTCTGTGACCCACACAGGCTTCCTATGGAATGCCCGAGTTCTCCTTCTAATGCCAAGTTCAGCATTTCTTAGTCCATGTTGCGTATGTAAAGGTTGCCAATCCAGAGGAATGGCCCCTTGTAGGGAATTGGAACTGATCTGGTTCTCACCTTTCTCCACGTGAGTGTCATACAGACTTTGGGAATCTTGTAGCTGTGTACTGAAAACCAAAACATGCTTTAGATACATACATTTAAGTGAGTTTGATGTGACTCCGGCAGTCTCATCCCACTGACCTCGACTATTTCACTGACCTCCAAGTATCATAGAATAAAAGCAGCTCTGTGAACTCCTTTCTCCCAGAGATACTGAAGCAAGGCCAATACCAGAACAATGGCTGTCCTAGTCCCCCCCAAAACCCTCTTGCACCAGTGTAGACCCCTCCAGCTGAAGTGAAAATTGTGTACCTCAAAGGGGGAAATGTCTGCTGAATGTAATTGAATAAGAAGAGCAAGAAGGCAATGTGACTTATACCATTAACCAATATTTGTAAGAACTATTCGCTGGGGCAGGAAGTGGGTTCAAATAGTTAGCACTGTATGGTTTAGCCATAAATCATCTATATAGACATAAAATAACACACTGAATGGGTCATGTTGCATTTGCATATTCTAGGTCCCCACAGAGATGGTAAGGAAATGGTGCCAAACTGTCAATGTGGGTGCCCTAATTACTGCATGTCAGGTAGACTGGGGCAGCTATGTGGAACAATTATAACATGTACTCGGCCAGAGGTATACATGTGCCACACCTGTGCCACCAGCCACTACTCAACTACCAGATGATACCAAGGAAATAGATTTCAATTAAGACAAACTTAGGGGACCACCTCAGGGTCAGAAATGCCCCAGAGGTGTTTTATTCATTGAGATGTTGAGTTTATAAGTCCAGAATACAAACACAAAGGAGCACTGGTTATATGACTTGCAAGAATCCAGCACTGTCAGAGGCAAATCCCATAAAATATCCCATTTGTGGAAGAAGCTAAAAGTGTGCTGATGTGGCCCATTATTTACAAGTCTCTTTTGGAATAAGCTTGTGTGTTCATTCAGAGACAATTGTAAGCATCCTCTGAGATGTTTAAAGTTCCAGATTACTAGGATTTGAAACAAATTTCACTGGGTATAAGAATTTGTGTATGGGACACCATACTAGAAACTCCAAGTCTTAGAATTGGAAGCAACATCAGAGGTCATTAGTCCAAACTCCCACTCAAAGCTGGAATCCTCTCTGCCGCATTCCTTGGCAGATGGTCATCCAGACTCTGCCAGAACGTTTCCAGGGATGGGAAACATACCACTTTTCGAGACAACACAGCCCCCAATGATAACTCCAAGTGTTAAGACATTGTCGCAAATACAGAGCCCAAACTAGCCCTTCTTAAATTTCTACCCTTTCGTACAATTTCTGCTCTATGGAACTGTAAAAGACAAATCTTCACCTTCTTCTGCCTTGATGAAGAAAACCTCTCGGCTGCCCCCAAAGTCATGTCTGCTTCAATACAATAGCCTCTGTTCCTCTTCCTTGTATTCCCATGACCAACCCTCACCCACTCAAAGGAGCAGATTATCAGCACCCTAAAACTATGATTCCCCAGAACTGAACATTGTAATAAGCGATCAAATCCTGTGCTGATGCAGAACTGTTGTTGTCTTGATAAGCTGGAGTTTTATTTCTATTCATGTGGCAAGCATAAAATTGCAAATTTTTCCCACTAGCCACAAGATCCTGCTTTTATTGAGTTTACAGAAAACAAAACAAAACAAAAATCTGTATGCTTCTGTATAAACAATAAATGGCAAAACACTGGTCTCTTCCTCATTCAATATTGGATAATAGATTTTTTTCCTTTTAATATAAATTTAGAATCTAACATATCCCTTGAAGGAGGCCAGCTCACTAACTTTGGCCTGTTGTCCTAGCAGATCAAGACTTTTTTTAGCTACTCATCTTAGCTGAGTGCTACCCACAGATTACATAAAAAATATCTTCCATGTATTTAATCAAATAATTAATGAAAATGCCAAATGACGAGTCTTTCACATCTCTCTTATATCGGCATTGATTTACTAGTTTCACTAGACCTGGCAGAGAGCCTGGAACACAGCAATTGCTCAGTAAATATTTGTTGAATTGACTACACAGGTTTTCAGCCATCTGTGTATGCTTCAACTGGAATCTCATGTGGCTCATATTGTTCTATCTTTCCCATTACACATCACCAAAGATTATTAAATACTTTGCTAAAATCAAACAGTCATATATTAGAAATGAGTACTAGATTGAATGAGTAGACCCGAATGTCAGTACTTGTTTGCTGTGGGCCTCAGATAACCTTTCCTAGTCTTTGTTTCCACATGGGAATTGCTATTATCTGCCCAGATACCCATACAATTATTGTAAAGAGCAAAATATAATAAAATATGTGAAGATAGTCTATAAATTACCAAGTCCTAGCTACATAACTGTTAGGACTCGTAATTATGTTATGTCATTGCTCTAATCTACTAGTCAGTTTGATATTGCTTAGGTAAAAAAAAAAAAAAAAAAAAAGGTATAAATAGTTTAACATCATTTGTCCTTAATGCAGCCACACTGCATGCTAGTGATCAGCTCTTTATTTTTTTATGTGCTTACAAAGGATGCTCATAGGCAATCATTCTGGATCTGGAGCTAGCTGGTATTTAACCCACAATTCTCATTCTAATCCTAAAGCTTTTCTTTTCATGAGTCTTCTACCAATATTATTCCTTTTTTAAAAAGCAGGTGGTGAGGCCGACAATGCGTGTATAAAATTACAGGAGTGATACTACAAAGAGCATCTTATTTATTGTCTCTGCTGCGGCTGCTCATCATCTGCAGCATTTTCAACCCATGGTTCTTCTGTGAGCTCTCACTAATGCCAGCATCTTCACTTTGGAGTTTTGGTGTCTTCAGATACCACCAGAAGTCCCCACCTTCATTTCCAACTTTGACATTGCGTTAGGTACCTGCACTATACTACGAAACTCAGGCTTTTAATGTGTTTACTCAAAACATGCACCACTGTTTAGAAGGCACCAGTATTCACATAAGGCATTTCTGTCTCATCTAGTGTGGACACATACACTATTTGAAATCTTTAAAATA
The DNA here is from genome assembly GCF_011100685.1 of Canis lupus familiaris. Lineage (NCBI taxonomy): Eukaryota > Metazoa > Chordata > Mammalia > Carnivora > Canidae > Canis > Canis lupus. The sequence goes on from NC_049232.1 coordinate 38,396,052, forward strand.
ATCCGGGCTAGATTTTTTTAAGTAACACACCTTCTGTTAATTTTGTTTTAAAAAGAAGAAAGCACAGATCATACAAAATGAGAATAACTGAGTAGGCCCTTGTAGGTCCTTACCATGCTGCCTGCAACTGGAAAATGAAACCAAAAAACTTCATTTGTATGGCTTTGTCACTTAAAGGTTGTGAACAGTTTTAGTGACCACAAATTGATTCTTCATATAGACTCTATTGAAAGCCCATTATGATCAAAATGATATCAGCATTTGTATTTCTTTCCCTGTTGTCCTTTCAGGGGAAATGGTATGAAACATAACAGAATAATTTTTTATTCTCTCTGGCCCTGCCTGGAGAATTTTACATATGGACTATAATATAAATTATTAGAATTTCTCAGGGACTGCAATGAATTGATTTCATTTAATACTGCCATTTAAATTTTTTTTTTTTGTTTTGAACTTCCTTGATGGCACTGAAATTAGGGAAGCCAAATCACTTTTAATAGACTTGGTCTGGATGTATGTAAAGATGGTAATACACCTCAGAAAAAAACTGGGCAACCACTCCTACAGGTCAAATTAAAGGTACGATTTGAAAAGGAAGCCATGATTTTATAACCAATTTTATATTAATCCCAGAGATCTGAACAGAAAACTCAGTTTATTCACACAAAGCTAATTAAGCCTAAGTACTGGCTAGAATCTAAACTACACACTTAACAATAGACTAGAAGAACTTTCAAATAGTTCCACAAGTTTCAACAGAGTAACCCATAAAACTCTAACAGACCTGGTCCATAATTTGTGTATGTCCTGACTTATAGAACATGGAATTTCTACTGGGTTCAACACGGAATGTGTCCACATAATGCTTTGCTGTTTAGGGGAATGTTAATTGCAATCCTCATATCTTTCCACCAATCCAAAAAAAACTGTTAGAAACTATAAATTTTAGTGTTTCACACAGATGGGTTATGATGACAAGTTGTCTGGCAAGCAAATGCTAAACCTTTATGTAGCCTTCCAAACTCAGGAAAAGTAGTTGGTAGATCCTGGATTCATCAGCTTAAAAAAGAACAATCAGAGGGAGTGGTACACTTTTATACCTAGCCCTTCTCTTTGTTCCATCAAGACAGAGAGCTATTAGGAGGTTTTCAAAATCCCCTTATTTAAAAGAGTTCAGTGTTATACAAACCTTGGGCAAGGTCCTATAAAGTCATTTTCATGGAGCCCATGATAAGTTGGTAAAGAAGAAATGATAGTATTTCCAGAAGCCTAAACACACATTCCTTCTGTCCCACTTCACAACAATAAAAATTTAAAATCGATTTCGGCAAATTTTTATGGACACTTAAACTATGTATCAGGAACTATTCTATGGTGAAGAATAAGAAGATGAGATTTTTGGCTTTCATGGAGCCTGTGTTCCACTGGAGAAGTAGCATGGGATAGATGAGAACAGAAAATCTGAAAAACAAAAGAAAATGTTCATCAGTAATAAGGGCTTTGATGAAAATAAACCAGGGTGATACAATCAGCGTCTGAGAAGTTCCTGTAGAATGAGGGGAATAGTTAAAAGTCTCTGAGGAATCTCATCTCTAATCCATTCTCCTCCTTGAAGATAGATTGAAATTTTTTATATCTATTTGCACGACTCTTTGATTAGAGTCTGAGTCCATTACTAGACTGAGAACTCCATGAAGACGGGAGCTGTACCTGGTTTTGCTCACCACTCCATCACCTGGCACAACTTCTGATACATGGTAGATACTAAGTACATGTTTGGAATGCATGCGTACATTGAGAAAGTAGAGCCAGGGATCTTGGATACTGTGACACAGTAGTTCCTGATACTGGCCAGCTCCATGATCATGCAATCTAATGATTCTTTTTATGGCTAAAGAAAAAAAAAGCTATGATATCTCAGCTAAGATATATTGAGTACCTACTGTATGCAAAGTCCTGTACTAGATGCTTTAGGAAATAAAAAGGTAAAAATGCATGGCCTCTGTCCTTATAGAATTTATGTCTCCTTCAGTCTTTTCATAAATGAGATAAAAGTAGACTACAGCAAGTATTCATTTATTTGTCCAACTAAATAAATGTGCCAGACACCACTCCACATTGAGTCCCTGACTTTACAAAGTTATGGTCTAATAGGAAAACCAGACTTAGTCAAATGTTCAAATATATAACTCCTAGCATGGTATGTGTTATGGAGAAACATACTGCTATGAGAATGTGTAATAGAGGTTGGGATCGGGGGAATCTGATCCGTTTGGGTAGCTAGGAAAATTGAAGTCCAAGGGCAGGTGCTGTTGGGCGAGAGAGGTATCCTAGGCAGACGTGGAAGTGAACTTCAACCTGAGAGGAAGTCTGTGAGGCCAAGATGGAAAGGAAGGAGGAACATCTTTGATAATATTTGACGTTCTACTTTAAAGAATAGGTAGAAATTTTAAAATAGAGAAACTTGGATAAATCCAGAAGAGACAAGCCAATGAAATGGTAATAAAAGGTAACAGAATTCAGTGACAGAATAATAGATTTCTTAGTAGAATGGAAGGAAGCTTGGAGGGCTTGTAGTGATCTGGATGGTTTGAGGATTGAAAGTCTGAAGAAGATTAGTGACAGATAAGGGCAGAAGGAGGTTGAAGAAGATTGGGCAGGACCTTGCGTGCTAATAGAGGGACTGATATAGGAGATGGTAGAGCCATTCCTGCCCCTTCCATCACCTCCATACCTCCCTACAGCCAGTGTCAGGGAAGGACTTGGCTCCGATCGCCCCACCCCAGCCCCCCAAGAACTTCATCTCCTTACTGTTCTGCTCTTTACCCAATATCATCATCCCCTTTCTTTATTTTTTAAAAATTATTTAATTATTTATTTGAGAGAGAGCATATGTGCACGAGCAGTGAGGGAGGGGTGGAGGGAGAGAGAATCTTAAGCAGGGTCTCCACTGAGCGTGGAGCCCGATGTGGGGCTCAGTCCCAGGACCCTGGGATCATGACCTGAGCCAGAATCAAGAGCCAGACGTTTAACCAATTGAGCTACCCAAGTGCCCTCATCATGCTCTTGCTTGCTTTAGGGCTCTTTTACTGCAAATCAGTCTTTTCTACTCAGGAGACTCTTCCTGAACTTCTACCACCTTGTCTCTCTCTTCGTCTCCACAGACAAGCTTCTACACTGAGTGAATTTCCCTGTGTTGCTCATGAAGGCATCAATCCTCTGCTAATTGTCATCTATAGTACTACTCCCTTGAACAGTTCTTACCGAGATTACCCATGGTTTACCTCTTGGTTGTTCAGCACACACATTTCTGACCCCATGTTAATCTACATCTTTACTGTTGACTCCTCCCTGCTCCCAGAAACTTCCTCCTCTGTTAATTTTCAGAACCATGTCTTTTCTCTTTCCTTAGCCATCCGCATGGAATCATTTTCATCTAACACATTCTCACACAGGGTTCTCTGGAAGCAGCCTGCAGGGTAGAGAGCTGCTGGAAGAAGGTGTGTTGGGGAGAATCCTTGAGAGGCACGCCCGGAAGAAAGAGAGGAAGGTGGGAGTGGGCTGAGAAAAATGCTGACCCACAGATGAGGCTGTAGCCAAGCCTGAGGGAGCTCTGGAGCTGGAATAATCCCTTAAGCCTTGTCCCACATTGCAGCCTGGTGGCTGGGCCTTTGGATCTGGGCATCAGCCAAGCATTGGCTGGGGGCCACCATCTGAGAGGGTTGTAATCATGGGCAAGGCAATTCCCTGTGGCCAAGAGGGATTCTCAAGGAGAGATATTGGCCTTTTCTGGGCACCTCACACCCTGCACATCAAAACTGACCTTATTACCTCTACTCCAATCCTCTTGCCAACCTACTTATTAATTCCCCATCTTTGTTAGTGGCAGCAGCCTCCTCATGACTGGATTACTAGGACCAGAGACAATCTCCTTTTCCTCACGTCACAATTCCAGATAGCCTCCATTAATATCTTTTGCATCATCCCCTCCTCTCTATTTCTGCTACTACTCTGGTCTGACCCTCATCTCTCCCTCCTGCTTCTCCCATTGGGACCTCTTTCCAGTCAGGAGAGCCTACAGTCTATCCCTCTGTTGTGGTCAAAGCTTAAGTTTCTTTAACAGCCCTCTGACTGTGCCAGGGTCAAGTCCGAGCTTCTTAGGATGTCACCCAAGGCTTGTTCTTAGCTAACTGGCTCTCCAGAATCTGACTTACAGAGACTATTCTTGCGAGTTTAGAAAGGCAATCCACAACACTAAATAGATCATGTTATATTTGGAAGTGGTTTCCTCTCAGTCAGAAACAAAGCCGTTGGCCCAGAACAGTGATAAGCAAGGCATTTCATTAATGCCAGAATGAATCCCAGGGTGTCACATGACCTTTTGAGCTGACTGGCCTTGGCAAGAAGACAGTCGCTGCTCCTAGCTGGGCTCATCGGAGACCAAATGTTGCCACTAAATCCTTACTGAGCATGACTTAGGCACCCAGCAGCTAACACTGATACACTCCAAGTGCCAAGACCAGGAGCCATTCCTCGGGCACTCATGCAGCCCTGCCTGCTGACCCTGGCTATGCACTGGCATGGGAACGAGAGGGACAAGGGCACCCCCAAGACAGTGAGGGCAGTGGGCAGGCTTGCCACCATGTGTTCAGTGCTGGGATGCTGTGTCTTCTGTAATTCTCCTCCTCGGGCCAGATAACATGGAGCAGAATATAAATTCTCTTCATTGGCCTTATGTGACAGGAAAGCATTCTTGCACATTTCTGGTCTGGATCTTGGGCAGGGGGACAGGAGGAGGAGGAGGGGGAGAGAGTTAGGACATGAATGATAGGAGAAAGGAGAGAGGGGGAGACTATCATCCCCAGCTTGTTATTTCTGAAAAATAGCTTCTGATGAAACCAGAGCCCCTCTCTGAAAAGTGCACGCCAAGTTCTGCTTTCAGAGTAGCAAACCCCCCTTTTGATCTTTTGCTAGGAGCCCAACGCAGCCAGGGCCAACACCCCACGGACACCCGAACCCGGCCTCCCAGCACCTGGGGTGGCGAGGGATGTTTTTGCTTTGGTGTCAGCAGGACCTGATGGCAATACTTTGGAACTGAGGCTGGCTTCCTCCTCCTCTCCCCCCAGCCCCAGCCCCAGCCCCGTCCCCTCGCTCGGGTTTCAAGCCTGTCCTTTCGGAGCTGCCCTCTTGCATTCGCTTTCTTCTTGAGCTCCTGAATGTTACCCTAGAGGGGGCTGCAGCACCGCAGGCTTCCTCCTCGCCGCCACCATTTGCTGTTGTTGGCTGCGAGTCACCTGCCCGGCGCCAGCTCCTCGGCAGCCAGCGAGGACCCTGCGCTCCGCTTACGCCAACAGACAAGCCAGGCCAGGCCGGGAGAGGCTGCACCCTCCGGGCGCCCCGCACCCAGCCCCCGCGTCTCATTCCCGACCCCATAGGCACGTTTCTCCAAGTGCGCATCTCACCAGTGCATCTCACCCGGGCCGCAGCTGCCCGGCTCCTTTGCAGAGCCCTTGTGCCCTCCTCCCCCATCTCGTCTCACTCCCCTGCTGCACATGGGGAAGGGGTGGCAGGTCTTTTCCTTTTTTCTGCCTTTTTTTTTTCTTTTTAAATGGATCCATATTCGTTTTGCGCAAAGTTCCTTTTAGAAGCTCCCTGAGCATTCATTCTGAAAGCATCTTAAGAAGCCCAGTGTCTTCTTCAAAAGGGCACCGCCAACCGACCTGCCAGGGACTTGCAAGTCCAGCATCGGTCAATTCCACGTCCTTCTGGCAACATGGTCACCCCTGGTGCCTTTTGTCTTCATTTTCCCTTAGGGATAGGTTCCAGCGAGGCAGTGAAGAATACCTAACTTCCTAACGACTCATTTTTTTCATTGTCATTCCTTCCCGAAGATATTCAGTGTTTTAGAAATATATGGCAAATATAAGTAAATGAGAAACATCATCAGAATAGCTAACTTTAAAGAAAATGGAATATTTATGTTGTACTTGGTTTGCAGCTGTGTCCTCAGACTCTCGAGTAATGCCTGGCTCCCAGACGCTTAATCAGTACTCACTGAATGAATGCCAGGCAACACACTAAGCACTTTACATTATTATCACATTTCAGCTTCTTACAGTTCTCTCATTTGGTTGATAATGAAATGGAGACGTAGAGAGAATAAATTGTGTGCCCAAGGTCCTATAATAAGAAAGTGGTTGACCCTCTGCCCCCCAGTGTGGTTTGAGCACGGGCTCTTCATCATTCTACTGTGCTGCTTCATACCATCCAGTAATTTGCTATTTGTATTCAACTTTAAATCTTCCCTCAAACCCTGAGATATTATCACTGTAGCATTGACTAACCAGCCACTACAGATCATGCTTAGAATTCTCTTGCTTTTAACATCCTCAAATAGCCTTCCTTTCATTATACTTGTTATTATGGGTTTTTTGTTTGTTTGCTTTGATGTGTACAGGCAGTTCTACCGTAGTGCGATAGACATTTCGGAGAAACCTTGCATCCTGGAGAATACACAGTAAAACTGACAGGATTTATAAGAAAAATAGTTCAGGGCAGGCCACTCAACAACACCCATGGAACTTTGGGCACAGAACATCCCCAGAAACAATAACAAACCTGTAAAAACACTAGCCCCATTTAAAAGATGTGTCTGATCCCTCACAAACACTACTAAAAACATAGGACTTTATCTTTAAAACACAAAGGAGAAGTAGCTTAATGGAAGGGGAGATGAGGAAGGCCTGAGCCTGCTGCGTAATAGAGAAGAAGACAAAATGCACCAAGATGGGAGAAGAAGCAACAAGCACTTCCCGACAGAGTGTGGGTCCCAGTAGACGAGAGGAAGAAGATGGAGCAGATAGCATGAGGGCACTGTCTGGACTGCAGGCCTCTCTACCACTGCCCAGTGCAGAGCACACCTTGCATACAGCAAGGGTTGGGGAAGTCACGGGCCACCCAGCCAACCTCCTTATGATTGTGATGTCACTCCTCCACCGATCACACAGGCCCTGACCTGCAGTACAGGAACATGGTGCTAGGGCTGAACTCTTCCTCCCCAAAGACAATAAATAATTAGAGAAGCAAAGAACCTATCTTATTTCTTTCACAATCCCCAGTGCTTAACACTTTCCATATCTCCAGTGCCTGAAACTCAGCACCTTTCCAAATCATATTAGTTTGCATTTCCCTATCTCATCAAAGGACACACACATATCCATGTATCTATATATGTTACCATATATCATCTATATAACTGTCTCTGATAAATATTTGAGTCCTTGCTTCAGAGGTCATTACAAGAGTTGGCAGTAGTATATTTTTCATATATATCCTTTAGCTTCAGATTTTGTATATAGTATTAATTAAAATAAACTATTAAGTCATGATGGAATGCATATCATATCAACACTAAGGATTACTCAGTGCTAGAAAACATGTGGTTTGATTTTTGAATCATTACCATCCAACCACCTGTCCATTTATTCAATAAGCACCTCCTATGGGCCAGGCAGGACACTGAGAATTAGGATACAGTTATCAGTCTAGTGGGCTTAATTCACAAAAAATATTCTAGGTTAAATATTCTAGGGTAAATAAAAGTGACATTTTCTACTAGTAAACAATAGACTGTTCCAAATATATATCTCTTGATTTCAAAGCCAAATATTTCTTTCTTTTCTTATAATATGTAGGCTTTCCTTAATATTGTCCCAAATTATTATGCTTACCACCTTGAAGAGATGATCATATTTTAGAGGGTTTTCCAGTAGTACCTATTGAGAAGTGAAAACAAAAGAGGGGAAAAAATCAAAAGGAATTTTGTTTTATTTTTATTTACCAGAATACTAGGAATTTCTTGATTTCAAAATCTATTTGACTACACTACATAATATTTTAGCTTTAGAAATGTTTATTTATAAATATTTTAGTTTTATGACTACTCAAAGACCCAAATTGAGCAAAGACCCAAGGTGAGCAATTATTCATCATGGCCAATTAGAAATTAATATGTTGGAATATTGTCTAGCACTAAAAAGGAATGCAGTGCTGATAATGCTACAAAACAGGTGAACCCTGATAATGTTCTAAGTGAAAGAAACCAAGCATAAAAGGCAACATATTATGTGATCCAATTTATATTTCATGTCTACAAGACATAGAGACAAACAGTGGATTAATTGGTGTAAGGAGCTGGGAGGAGGAAGGAATGGGGAGTTTATGCCTATGAGGCTTCTTTCTGGGGCAATGGAAATGTCTGGAATTCGATGGTGGTGATGGTCACACAACTTGTGGACATAGGCAAAACTACTGAATTATACACTTTAAGAGGGTAGATTTTCTGGTATGTGTATTATATCTATTTAAACAAAGAAAAAAAGAGGGGGGAAATGCTGATTCCCTTCATCCTTCCAATAGCTGAACCTCTGTGGAGAAATCCAGACGAGTGAGAGACTCATGTGAGCTGGCAAATATTAGTTCTTAGTCACAAGGTTGCTATACATGTCTTACTTCTAATCAGTTTTAAAATAAGACAGGATTTCAGATCCAGTGTTCTCCCTCTGTTGGGGATAGAAAGGAAGATCTGGGAAATTCACCATGGGCTGGCATGAGAAGGAAAAGAATTCACTACAAAAAATACAAACAAAGCTAAAGCCTCATGTGTCATGACAGAAGATGAAGAATGGCATGATGCCTCTTCAAAGGCCTGCCGAGTTTGTGAAAGGAATTCTCTTTTTTTCTATAATAGGAAATGCTAAAGAGACAAAAAACTTGAGATATGTGTGTCCCTGGAGGCTTAGAACGTAATGATCTCAGCCTGGGAGGGATAACATTTTGAAATACAGTTTCTCCAAATGGTTGGACATAAAGTTTTGAACTATGTTACCTGGAACAAAAGGTCCTCAGTTCAGTTTTTAACAAAGTTTTTTGGTGCTATGCAAGTATGCAAATATTTAAAAGGCAAAAAACTAGAATAATACATTTTGATGCCAGATTAAAAAAAACTGAATACGGTAAATGGCTACCTTGGAATGGCTGGCCAATAATGCATATTATGCTGATACACACACCAATCGTCAATAAAGTTTTGGCTATAGGAAAAGAGCTACTGGCTTTTCACTGTGGCCTCGGGTATTTCTTTTAATATTTTATTTATTCATGGGGTTGGGGGTGGAGAGAGAGAGGGCAGAGACACAGGCAGAGGGAGAAGCAAGCTCCCTGCAGGGAGCCCAACGTGGGACTGATCCCGGAACTCCAGGATCACGCCCTGAGCCAAACTGCTGAGCCACCCAGGGATCCCCTGGCCTCAGGTATTAAAAGTGTCCCCTTCATTAACACCCTTCACACATAGGACTTAAAATCCCTTCGGAAGACATAAGCTAGAGTCTTATTCTAAAAGAACCATTGTATCCAAGAGCTTGGTTTAGGTTTTACAGAGAACATTATACCTGTTAGGATGTGTAATAAATGTGTATTTTCATCCACATAGCAAACTCCAAGCCTCAATCTTCCTGTAGTAAGATTTCCAAAGTTTGAGGACAACATGAGAGAGAGAAAACAAATATAACTTGCCATTCTCTGATATTGTGCCAAGCGATTATTTAAGGCTTAGGTCATATCTTCAACAGAGATTTTCAAAAGGAGTTATTAAAATTCAAGGTTGGGAGACGTTGCCTTTTCAAATGACCGCAGACATTAGCAGCTCAGTTGAATGTATGTCTTGTGCACTCCCGAAAGGAAGAAAAATTCTCAATTGTGTTATCATAGTCTTTAATATATATTAAAGCTTTCAAATGTGCTAGATATTTGTTTTTACAGTCTCAGAGGAAGAGCCTAACTACAGGATTCCAAAATGGGTTTAAGAATTTACCTCCAGCTGCTGTGATAAGGAGGAAAACCTGATACTTTATTCTTTTCCCTTTAAATCTTTTAATAACACGGAGCTCCTGACAGGTGGCTTTGCCATCACATAGAAATTCGGTAGAACAAGAGGGCGCCACCTAGTGGCGGGCCGGTCGTTTGGTTGGTGGTGTCCGCCAGGAAGAGTGCAGGTCCCGGGGCCAAGGAAGAGCAAACTGGCACTGAGCTTCTACCAGGTCTTCTACCTGCCACAAGTCAGCACAATACCTGGCTTTTAGAACTTAGTGGTGGTTCCAGCTCTCTTCATGCCAGCCCCTCCCTTGTCAGAGCTGGTGTTAAAAAGTGTCGTGACATGCCTGTGCTTGCAATTTCTATCCTCACTGCTGCCACTGCCATCTGCTTAGAATGAAGGCTTTGGGGGCCTGGATATAGCTCTTTCCAAATGGCCAGCCATGCAAGGCTTTGAAAATCTGGCCTTTGATGTTTTTTATAGGGATAAGGAAACATATATTAAAGTCAGCTCTGCTGTACACACTAGGCCACATAACTGAGGCAGTACTGAAGTTGTAATTTCATCTTCAGTATTGGTGGAGCTTAACTGTTGCTGATGACATCATAGGAAGTCACTGATGAGCTGACAACTTTTTATGATCTAACTGAATGTACATTACTTTTGTCTTCTACAGTGTATAATGAATACCAGTGCTTATAGAAATGTAGAATTATCTGCGAAGGAAAACGGAATCTTCCTAGAAGTAGATTGAAAGGCAAAGCCAGTGAGATATTCTTTCTGGGGTTTTATCTTTGACTCCATAATCAGCCGTGGAGGTTATAGGTAGGTGGAAGTTGCAAGGTGGACTGGAGGGAGGGTAGGTAAGCAGACGGAGGCTAGAGATTACGGTTGATCAAATGACTTCATAAATCAGTTTGGGGTAAATCAAAGGTCTGGTTAATTTGAAGTTCTTTTTCAGCCTAGGTGTGTACGGATTTTTCATTTCTTGATAAAGTATGGAAAGAGCTGCTATATACTTGTGACCCAACTCATGGATTCAGTGTGCATGGCTTATAGCTCCGTATCATCAGAGCATAGAAACTGCTATATTAGAAGGAAGAAGCTAGGGCTTTCTCTGTGTATGAATTTTTAAATATTGCCAGAATTTATTTGAATAGATTATCTCTATATGCCACAAGCAGAAATGAATCTAAAGTATAAAGTAGCGAACTCTTCGATTCATTAATTAGTTGTGGAATATAAATAAATAGTTGTGAAAGGGAGGTCAATTTGTGTTGTAACAATGATGATGTAGATTATTTTCAAATTCAATTAAAGAACAATTGTGTGGCCGCTACTATAGATATGATATTATTCTGGTGGGGGTGTATACCTGGAAGCCATTTCATGTAGAGGTAAAAATGGACTAAAGAAACTTACAGGGGTTTGCCATGGAATCAAGAAAACATGAGAATGGCTACATGACTTCAGAGAATTTTTAGAATGTCCATTTTCTTATTTTACTGCATTTAATGAGAGAAGGAAAATGACCATGAACCAAGAGTCAGGCTCTGTGCTGGGTGCTTTGTAAATGCTATTTCTTTTTATCCTCAAATTGATTTTTTGAGCTAACAGGTATTATTTCCCTTTTATGGATGAGGAAATTAGAGCTCAGAGTGACCAATGAACTTGCCTAAGTTCATGCAGCTACTGAATGGAGAAATGGGATGTCCGGTCTTTCAGATTCCAAACTTGTGCTCCTCCAATGTTGATTTAAACGCAAACAGAAGAGAAAAAGTGCATATTATGTGTATGTAGAATCCTATTAATCTTCACTATTTTGAATTTCAGCCTTAAAAGATAGAAAAGCAAGCTTTAAGGTTTAGCCTTCAAGCAGATTGCCAGTCTTTCAACTGTGCATTCCTTTTCTCTGTTGAAAGAATATTCACTTCTTGAGGACAAGCATATGTCTTTTGCTTTACCTAAATAACTAACAAAAGGATAACAGATGTAGGTGATAATAGTAGTGTGAGTAGGATCCAAATGGTGTACTCAGGTGTGAGCATAGATAAATGTCCTTAAAATTTTAACCCAAATGCAAAAATGCCATATTTAATGTCATACCTCTTACCAGTTAAAAAAAAAAAAAGTCTGTGAATTTACCAAGATCCTAATAATACCAGCAACCACTAGTACTATTAAGCACTTCCTTTATGCCAGATACTTCTCTACAACCTTTACTGCTTTTACTTAATTTTCTCAAAATAATTCAGTTGAGTAGGTTCTATGATTAACCTCCTTTTACAGGTGAGGAAACTGAAATGCAGAGAATTTAGGTAACTTGCCTATGATCAAATAGAATGTTCTGGATCCAGGATTCATACCCAATCCAACGCCAAAGCTCAAGTTCTTAAACTCTGTGCTGTTATTCAATAAACTAAATGTACAGACTCATTTTCCATGGTAGGGATGATTCCTGCTCAACCTTATGGGATTATTCTGATGGTGATAACCAGATTCTCTCTTCATTGGCTCAGTTTGGTGGCCCCTAAAAATACAAACTTTGGTTCCAAACCTCACCAACCTGTCACTATCATTATGCATCAAAGATAAGTTTTATCTTCAGGAAAAATGTATTAAGGTAATAAAGACTTTGACCATGCTTCTCAAGCATGCAAAAGATAAATCAAGTTCAACATGATAAGACAAAATCTTCATGATTCATCTATATTCCTAAATATAAAAATGATAACCTTGTGATGCATCTTTTAATCACAGTATATACAAAATAGTTCTTCAACACCCTGTTATTTACAAAGTGGACAGTTAATAGTAATCTTCAGTATTTCCTTTATTCTAAAGCCAAGTTTTGTCATTTCATTTTATTGATGGGAAAACTGAAGATTTAAAAGATTTGCCATAAACACAGTTTACCAAATGATACCAAAGAATAAAATGCTAGCTGAGACTCATATACGAAATACTGAAAGTATTCGATGCCCCACTTAGAGATATCCTAGAAATTTTTCCCCTCAGTTGAAGTTTTATAAAATATCTTTGACTGACTTAACTGGTATGTGTGTAGAAAGTCCAATATTTTTCAAAACCTAATTTTTAAAAAGTTACTCTTATCAGAATATCAGAATAGTTTTCTATGAATAACGAGCCAATGCAAACTATACATATAACACTGTGTCAAATGCTCTTTAGGCATTATTATGTTTATTAACCTTTATAGTAATCTTATGATATAGGTATGTATCATTTCCCTTATTTTAAAGAAGAAACTGTGGTTTGGGAAGATTAGTAGCTTGCTCAAGATCATGCATCTAGGAGGTGATAGAGCCAAGGTTGATTCCTGATCTGATCCCAGTTTTTTTCTTTTCTTGTGGAACATTCCCATTGGCCCCATTGTGAGCACCTCCAGTAGGAAGGCAGAAGTTTTATAAATGTCCTATAAAGTGTAGAAAGGAAAAAGCAACTCCAAAGTGATCTGCTAGGATTGAAGTTCAGAAACTCTAGATGTGGGCTTAAGTGTAAGCCAGAAACTAAATCTCGCTCCCAAATTCTCAGTGGGAAGGTATATCCAGGGTTGGAAAAATGTTGACATAAATATTAGTCTGGATTCGTGCTAGCATATATGATTTTCCCAGCATTAAAAAATATGAACTAAAAATGTTCTGCTACTCTGGATTTATTTTTCTTTCTTTAAAATGTAAAAAAATAAACTGGTATGGGGGTTATAAGTGGGACTAAAATCATTTAAAAGTCCACCAAATTACAAAAAATGGTAATCACAAAAAGCCCGAGAGCAAGGACGCAGATGCAGACAGTCTGGACTAACATGTTTATCATAATGTGAATATGAAGAAACCAGACCATACAAAAGGCCAAATGGGTCCAAGTCTGGTCAATCATTCAAAGCCACTGAGGTACACCAGGCAGGTTGGTTCTGGAAGCAAATGGAATCGGCAAAGCCAGAATCATTTATCTAAATACAGACCAAATGTATCTGAGTACGGACATCTATTTCGACCAACTCAGGTTCTAACTGATGTCATCTAAAATATAACACTCTTGATGTTAGGGGCAATAGTGTTTGTCTTAGAATCAGGCCTACCTTGGACTTTATCCAAAGAGAAAATTTAGTTAAAACTACCTTGAAAAGACTTCGCTGTGAGGTGACTTCCCATAAAAGGCCACCACGGGGATAGACTAAAGACTGTCCTGAGGGGTGAAAGTTGCTTTAAAATTTAAAATTTAGGGTTACCTGGGTGATTCAGTGGTTGAGGATCTGCCTTCAGCTCAGGTCATGATCCTGGGATCCATGGTCCTGAGATCAAGTCCCACATCGGGCTCCTCGCAGGGAGCCTGCTTCTCCCTCTGCCTGTGTCTCTGCCCCTCTGTGTCTCTCATGAATAAATCAATAAAATATTTGTTTTAATTAAAAATTTATATGAACTATTTTTTTACCAAAACTTTCCTTTTGCTGGAAGAGGAGGTGAGGCAATCATAAGATCTGGGCCACACAATCACTATGCTGATTGTTTACATACTTTCTGCCCAGTTTGGAACAATGGTAGTAGAGAGTGTTTTGAACTCTGTTTACCACAAGTAACAGAAATCAAAATAAATATTCAGTTGGCTTCACAAGGAAGCAAATATTTTCTGTATTATGTAGTAATAAAAGTCAGCGTGCACTGTAAATAAAGTTTGCTCAAGGGCTCTGTGAAAAAAAGCCAAATGTCGAATGACAGCCAGCATTTTACGACAGAGCAAAGAGAGCTGAGAAATTAGTCACAATCCCCCAAAGCCGAATGCTATAGCCTGTTTGGTTTGGTTCTCCTTTATTTTGTAGAAAGGGGAAAGTGTAAAGCGCTGGTAGGATTGGCTTCCTGCCCTTGGTGTCATTACTCATTGAAATAATGGGGAAAATGAGCGCCAAACCTATGGGGAGGAGAGGAGGGCCTGAGACGCCACACAGACCTCAGTTCAGTATTTAAAAGAAAGAAAAGAAATGGCATTGTCCTGAGGATCATTAACTGGGGAATTGGGCTGTTTGTTTCACCTGATGTGGAACAAAATGTCCCACAATTTTAAGTGTGTGTTCAGAGGCTCAGCAGGCCCCGGAGTGGATATGCCCTTATGGAACTTTCTGAATGTCTTTCCGTACATTCTTTCTTGAAAGAGAGTACCTTCCTTCTCAGAGTCTGACACACCTCTCTGCCAAATGAGTTGGCTTCCCTCAGGGGCCTGATGACAGGAGCCCTTTAAATGCACAAGAGCCCAAACTTTGATGTATAAAAAATTGCAGGTGTCAAGTCTGCGTGGTTGTGCCCTTGTGGGATGTGAACATTTCAGTTCACTTTAGAGTCCTCAATCAAAAGCTTTGAAAACTTTGAAAAACACTTTTCAGGACTCTAGCACAACAAGAGGCTTTCCATTCTCACTGTCTTCTCTCTCTTTCTTTCCCTTTCTCTCTTCCTCCTTCCCTCTAATATACACAAAGTATTGGACCAGCAAACAAGAGAGAACCGAAATCAATTAATAAACAAAACCCGAAGCCTCAATAATAAATCCTTTTATAAATTTCTGAATACCCAGTTAAGAATCTCTCTGGCTGTTTTGTTCTTTTATGATGCTTTTGTTGAGCTACTCAGGAAGAATGTCAAGACAGAGCCCTGGAGAAAGAAGTTTGGCATGGACAGCTAAGGCTCTGCTGCCAGCCGATGTGGGAAGGACACAGGGCACTGAATGAGCTAGTCATCCACTCAGTGTCCAGGGAAAATTATTGCTATTGTAATCGCAAACTGAGAAGCTTGAAAACTAGAACAATGAGACCGGGGCCAAATGTCACCACTGCCAGGAAGAAAAGGGAAAGAATTATAAAGGTCATGACCTATCTTTCAAAATTTTTACTTTCAAACTACCTAAAAAGAATTTAGAAAAATTATCTACCACAGGCACATTTAGAAGTTAGTATTTAAAACTTGCCATCATAAGTTAAAATAGTTACGAAAGTTGTAATACCTGGAGAATTATAAATACGGACAATTCTAGATGTTTTTCATACTATACCAATTAGACTTATAAATAGACTTATATCTGTTAAAAATATATACTCGCCATTTCTTTCATTCTCTTTTCTCTTTCAACTCATGTTATCCTAATGTAATGGATCTTATGATTGAAAGTTTTCCCCTTTCTATGATATGAAAAAGAACTAAAGCATAATCACCAATAATCATATTTTCTGCCAAAACAGAAATGTGTATATAAAACAAAATTTGATTTTTGTTAAATTTTCTATGTTCACAGATCTCTAAGGTTTACAAAAGTTTTTTCTGGGTAGTGATCTTATTTCCATTATTAGCAGTACTTTAGCAATAATATAAATAATACAAATTTTGATATGCTTCATTGAAAATACTTCTCTAAATGGGATATATCGGTCTTTTTCTCTTCCCAAATAGTTCACCTATCAGTGGATAACCATAATTTATTGCTAGAATGAAACAGGGTTACTCATAAATCCTATTTCTACTATTCACATTTACTCACATCAGTGCTAAAGAACATTGATTACACAAAAAGAATGAATTTGAGAGTGGAAGGAATTTTGTAAATAACATGACTCAATTCTTTGAAATCCTTCTGAGTCAGATGCCAAAAATCACTTAGTAATTAACCTTCTAAACTTGTATTTAATATTTTGTCAGATAACAACTCAATTATATCATTTAAAAGCAAAGAATTATAAATGGACTGACTGGCAAAATAATTTGTAACACTAAAGCCACTTACCTTCTCGGTTTCTGTTTTACTAAGACTTATGCAATGATTACTAATTATACTTATTGTTCTTTTTCTTAGAGGCACCTTGTTTAACTTAATAAATTCAGGAAGAATTAGCAAATTGAGAGATAGTCAATTTAATATAGCTTTGCTAATACAATTTATCTTGAAAAATGGTACTATCACGTCCTGTGTTTTAAATATATTATTATCAAAACCTTATAATCGCAAATATCTGATATAATCAGATATCTTTATCTGATATATCTGATAAAGGACTTGTGTAAACAAGAATATATGAGGATTTCTCAGAATGTAGTAACGGGAAAACAAACAACTCAATAAAAATTGGACAAAAGATCTAATAGGCACTTTGCCAGAGAATAAATACAGGTGGCAGATTTGCACATGAAAAGGTGTTTCAGCAGCATTAGTAAAACCATACTGATATACTACTTCATGCTCAGTAGAATGACCAACATTCTAAAACCTGACAATACCAAGTGCTGACAGGAATGTAGAGAAACTGAAACTCTCTTACATGATTGTGGGAGGACAAAATGGGACAGGTACTTTGGAAAACAGTTTGGCAGTTGCTTACCTGAAACTAAAATACACACTTACCATAAAACCCAGCAATCCCATTGCTAGGTATTTACCAGAGAAATGAAGCTATATATCCAGGCAGTATATGACCGGGCAATTCTTTGTATAGGAATGTCTGTAGCAGCTTTATCTATAATCGCCCAAAAGTGGAAACAGCCCAAATGTCCACCGAGAAGTGGTCCATCCGTACAATGGATGTATATTCCATGCTAAAAAGAGAAGATTAACTACAAAGAGACACAAGGGAATGTTATGAGGTGATGGAAATAATTCTGTGTCCTGATTATCATGGTGGTTATACAACTTATATATGTTAAAACTAACAGAATTATATACCTAAAATGGGTGGGTTTTACTGTATACAAATTATACCTCTGTAAGCCTTATATTTAAAAACAAGAACCAAAAAAACTAAACCATTTCATAGCTGGCAGATTTAACTCAATTAATGGGAAAATATTTGCCATATGACTTAATCATCAAAGTCAGAGACAGTCTGACTTCATTTTTTAATGGAAATAGATGTGTTAATACCGAGGTACATAACACTTTTTAGTTCTAAGAGAACAGATTAATACATACATTCATTCACACTCCATACATACTTACATACATACAAACATAAGAACAGACCATAAAGAACTTCATGTGACCTGGATTAAGTTGATGCCCCTATGATCTACCTTATCAAACTCTCTTTGCTTTGCTGTCACTCTGTGCCCTCTATAGTGATTCCTTTTTTGACAATAATTGGAGAATGAAAGAAGCAAGGTGGTTAAATGAAACTTATCATGATTCCCATTGCCCACTATGCAATACACCTGGATTCAGATAACTTTACATAGACTAAAATATCACATTTTTAAAGCCACACTTTGGTTAAATGAAACTTATCATGATTCCCATTGCCCACTATGCAATACATCTGTATTCAGAATAACTTTACATAGACTAAAATATCACACTTTTAAAGCCCTACTTTGTTTTTGCAGAAAATTGCACAAAACAGGGAAAGATATGAACTCTAAGTGTGGGTTTATGGTACTTTCATCAAAGGAGGTTTCACTGAAACCAATATTTCGAATCATTCTTTTGTTTGGTGCTCCTAGTTTTATACTCTGGAGTAACACACCAATGTAAGTGTCAGGTACTTTCAAAAAGTCAAATAAATGTGCTTTCAAATGGGGGAACTGGGAGAGGAGGGTATTAGAACACCAAACCTGTATTTGCATTTTCTTGCAGTTCAGTTTTAGGAAAAAGCACATATGCAAGTTGAGAATATGGAAATTCTTCTTCTTACAACAATCATGTTTACATATTCCCTGGAAAGGCTTTGGGTACCTTCATACATACTTAATATGAATATAAAACTCATACATCGATTTTTTTGGTAGAAGAACCAAATATAATAACCTGCTGTCATTATATGCTGTGTAAATATATATATTTAACTGAGCTCATCATCAGTTCAGAGATGATTTTATGTCTGTACTTTCCCTTTGATTTTACACTTGGAAAATGAAGTGCAACTCTACCTGTCTAAATGAGATTCTTGATGAAATGGTGATATGAACGGGTGAAAAACAGGAGTTACATTATTAAAGCCATTATTTGAGCAAGTTTCAGAAAAGCTATCGCCACTTACATAAGTACCAGCTTAAAATGTGTATGACTCAAACAGCTCTTGTGTAAATGTATTTGTTTATCTAGCTACCCCAGAAAAGAAACCTTACAAATTTCAGCTCCATGTGTTATTAATTTACTATATCTGGACTTGTTGTTTCATTGCATGTAATTTTTCAAGTTTGTAAAAATGAGAGATCAGTGATTTGATGTAAGTGTCTCAAATACGTCTCAGGGATATACACCTATCCCTCTCAGTGATGACTCTGGTTTACATTTTAAGCTACCAGGCCAGGAATCCAGAGAAAAATGTTCTAATCCTATTTTATCTCTCATTATCACTGGTTCTCAGTTTTTTCCGAGTACCTTGTACTATTTCTCTTCCTTTTCAAGGAATGGAGCCAGCGCTAATGAAAATTTAGAACTTCATTGTGTTTTACACACACAAAAAAATGGAAATTTGATGAAAATTGATTACTGATGAGCAAATAAGGAAAATGATGTCAAACTTAATGCAAAATCAAGCAAATTCACCCAGTTGTGTATTCAAAGATACATATAAGCTTTTTAGGCCTCCTAAACTGTCTTTTATTAATGCTTCAAACATGGAGGCAAGAGCTAAATAGAATTTTGTGTTTAATCTACTGCACTAATGCTGCAATTTTGCTCCCTTTGCACAATTCGTAGGAAGTGGTTGAGTGCTATCTATATGCCCAATTGATTAGGATTTTTATTATATCACTTCCTGTGGATCTCTGAAATTTATACTATATTGAAAACTGTTTAATCCATCAAGTTAAAATTACTGTTCATTGCAACATAAGCTTTAGGTATGAGAAATTTAATATGGAACCTGATAGCCTCCTACTTATTAACAATATAATTTCTTGCAATGTTTTACTGCTTGCTTATAAATACATTTTTTGTTAAAACAGAATAGTGCATTCATAGTCATGACTGTATACAGGTACAAGTTGTTCACTTTTCTCAAACATTTGGAAGAAATACAAACAAAAACCATATGTTTTAAATATTCCACAGAATACCTTTCTCCCGTTTGTTCGTATGTCGCAAACGTTTTTTAAGCTGGTACTATTCCCAAGGAGTACCTCTTACCCTCCAGTTTTATGGCAAATATCCCTATATATATTCATAAATGCATTTTTCACTTAAATGTAATTTTTTAAAACCTAACATTAGTCTCCTAATTTTTTTTAATATTTAATCTTTAGAGCAGCCATTCATGCAAGTCTCGAAGTCTCATAAGCAGCTTATAAGATGCTAGGCAAACTCGAAAGGACATCTAGTCAACTCTCCTTTTTTGGACCAAAATGTTCTTAAACTGATCCAAACCAATGAGAATATAATCAATTTTCAAAAGCAGTGATTTGTAAGCATTTTTAGGCACGAACCCAATCTAATAATAGTTGTCGATCCTCTTCCCAGAAAAAAAAAAAAAATATATATATATATATATATGTATACATGTGTACATATACCCACAAGATGTTGCATTAAATTTGACAAAGATCACCAAACCCATCCATGTGGAAGGAGTCCAAAGATCTTTAATAGCTTCTGTTTTTAAGTTTAAAGAAAGAGACCCAAGTTGCTTGCTAGGTAAATTGCTCTGTTTTGGATACTTCATAATCCAAAAATTCTCATCTTTAACTAAAGCCCTCCCATTTTGACTTGTTCTCTTCATAGAAGTCATAAAAAACAGCTAGTCACCATTACCTTTCATATTCTCAAAGCCATATTAAACCACACCTTGGATGTGTCCCTCACCAAGATAAATAATCCCAGCTAAGTAATTCCAGTTTGGCTATACCTTTTCTCAGAGGCCCCATTTTTCAATTCTTAATCATCTTTGTTGACTTCCTCTGAATAGTCTTCAAGTTTTCCATACTCCTCTGAGATTGTTGAGCTTATAATTATTCCTCAGGCTGTAGCAAAGGTCTATGTAAATGAGCTCAGTGTTTAACAAGCATTGTGTAACCCATTGTCTTCATTGTGGTGGATGCACCCTCGTACTGCCATGTTGGAAATTCTAAACTAACAAATTGCTGCAGATGTCCTCAGTGGTACTCGATTGTTTGATCTACTAGATTTTCCTTCTGGGATACAGGATATCTCTTAACCTGGCTGCCAAGGTTGTGAGCCACGCTATTCAGGCGGGCGTTTCCAGAATAAGAGCATTATTTACTGGCTGAACAAGGCGAAGGGAGGCCCTTCCCTTAGTACCTAACTGATCCATTTAAAACAACCTATGAAAAACTTGTACTACCTGATTTCTTTTCTTCAGTTAACACATCTCTATTTCATTTTCTTTTTGAGTTAGGGAGATTTAATTTTCTAATACCATGAACTGAATCCCAGTGCTCACACTTACTCACTTTAATAGCCCTCGAAACCCTGGCTACCTCCTTATTCATGGAGATACTAGTTCAAAAGTCACCCCCTCCGAGTGACCACTCCAATTTCAGTTTGTACCCCAACTCCATCATGAGGCCGCTCCTGTTTTCTCTTTGTCATAGCACTTACCACAATCTGAAATTACCCTGTTCATTTATCTGTTTCATTTTTTTTTTCCCTGATCAGAGTCAGCACCTCAAAATCAGGGATCTTAGCTGGCTGTTTCATTCATTCCCATAGCATCTAGAAATAGTCCGTCCCATATGCCAGCTCCTCAGTAAACATGTTTTGTATGTGTATCTTTAAAGAAACTCTCATCCCACATTTATTACACTTCACAGTCATTAAGCTCCATGTCCTTATGAAAAACTTCTATTTTTCCATGTACTTTATGTACATAATGATCTAGTATGTTAAAGTGCTGTGGACTGTCCAGTTATTGAGCTAACTTTGAGGTTTTATTTCTAAAAATACCAAAAAAATGTTTTGAGAAATAAAAGGAGATGGAAATACTGACTCATCAGTTAAAGTAAAATCAAATTACAGGAATGTTTTATAGATATACACCAAGATGAAGAGAGGAATTTCTTTATGAGGTGTTTTCACTTCTAGAATATCCTTCCATGTTCTCCAGAAGGATGGGTTCTGAGAAATCTTCAACAGAAATACAAGACACCAAAGGAGAAGGAAGAACTGAAGAAAGCTATGATGCTTTTCTTTTCCTCTCAGGAAAAGTTACACTTTTCTGTGTGCAAAATACGTGTCAATTAAAAGGTTTTTTGAAGAATCCCTTGGCCTGTCTGAGCTCACATATAATCACACAGTGGCATAGCTGACAACCACCCTCCACCAGGGACAACAGGGATCTGCCTCTGTCTCCAATCAAATCTGTTAGAAGAGGTCTGGTTCAATGATCTCAGCTTCTAGGGTTCAGACCTATGAGTGAATTTGGCCCTGCTTTTCTTAAAGAAGAAAACACCCTACCTCCTTGCTACAACGCTTAGGATGCTCATGAGATATTCAGGATTTCATAGAAGTAATTACAGAGTTTGAAAGAACTTTGAATGGCTGTTTTCATTGGACTTTGAATGGCTATTTTCATTTAAACCAATAGTTTTCCAACTTCTTTTAATGTGCCCCACAGGAAGAAATACATGGTACATGGTGACCCAGTTTACAGGCCACTGAAACACAAACATGCTTCTGAAATAAGTTTTATCAAACAATGCTACCCTAACTATATGAGCTACATTAAATATTTTCTATTCTCTGGGCTGGTCCTTTTTTTTTTTTCCTTTTATTTTCAATTCTGGTTGTTACACACTATGTTGATTTCATGACCAACTGGTGGATCAAGCCAATAATGCTTTGAACAATAATGCTTCAGCCATTCTGCAGAATGGCAAATGTGAGATCTGAGCACTTTAGCCGGTTTTGTCCTAACTCTCTGTGTCTTTTCTCATTGGGGTATCAATTTCCAAACACAGCTATGGATTATGATAGACTCTCTGTGACTTCCACAAGATTTTCAGAGGACCCTTAAAAGAAAAAGACATGATCAAGGTTAATACACATAAACAAGACTTGAGCCAGAATATGCTGAATCAGTGAGGAGTCTCTGTCCAATGACAATGAAAATTCTGAGCAAGTTACAAAGACACTACTTCCCCATGGGTAATTTGTTTTTAAAGTCAGAGTTATAAAATTTTAGAGCTAAAATAGACTTTAGGAAATCTAGTCCAGCCCTTTGATTTTATGACAAAAATATTCTCATGCATGTTCTGAGAAGGTCAGAGCCTGGGTCTCATTCCCTTATCAACAATATTTTTAAAAACAGTATTTGCTGCCATGAGCAGATGTATTTTGAACAAACAGAACTTTTATGTTTTCAGAAATAACACAGGACAAAAATTTTTAATATTATAGAAACACTTGAAGTATTATTTCTATATTTTAGAAGTCACCATAATAACTGAATTGTAGAAGCTTCATATGCATGATCTACACATCTACCTGAGCCAGTTGTCCTTTGGCCATGGATTTTGCCGTTATTTAGACATTCAACAGATAGTATTTGAGAACCTAGTATCTGCTATTAAGCATCTTATAGTAAAATATAAAATGCTTGTTTCTTATACTACAAATTATGTTATCCAGGAAATAATACATTGTAAACAATGTGTATTTCATTGGTCAGAACTTCATTGGTACTTTATTGAACATATTTTATCTACCACACTGGATCCTAGTTTCTTGGTATGGGCCTAGATTTTTTTTATTTCAATTCTTCTGTTGTACTCAGGATCCTATCTCACTAGTTATTTTATTTGTTAATAAGTATTTATTGATTACCTCAGATATATCAAGCACTATTATAGACACTAGAGTTACAGAAGTGTACAGGAAAGATCAATTCTCTGTACTCAGGGAACTTAACATACCAAGGGGGCCCATCGTGACTCGGAAACCCCCAATCTGGCATTAACCAGAGTCTTTGGGAAACTATTAAACTACGTAAAATTTTACAAAAATTGATTTCAAAATCTCCAGTAGCACTGAGGAGACAAGTGTTTACGAAATTGGATTCATTTGGTTATTTAAAAAGTTGTGAGCTCAGTAGCTTGCATTGCTGGGTATTTTGAAGTACAATCCCTAAGTCAGATTCTTCCATTTGATTTTAATCCCCACAAATACATTATTAATAGCCAACAACAATTGACAAAGAAATGAGGAGGGAAGAGAGGGATAGAAGGAATGTGAGAGGTCAGGCTGCAGGGGAGGAAGATATCCTCAGAATGAAGCAAGCAAGTATAAAATTCAAAATTTGCCAATAATATTTTCAGAGTCATGACTACACACAGTCACAAGAAAACCTACTAATGCTCACAATTCAAATAGAGTTGGATCTAGCAGAAGTGGGGAAACTGTTGGCACTCTTTTTCCAGAATTGCATTGTTTTGATGTTCTGACTCAAGTCTTAAGCATGACATTTCATGATCGACTAAGCCTCGGAGCAACCACACCCTATTCTTGGCAAAAATATATATCATGTTACATTACCAAGAAGAACACAATGGAAAGTTTTTAAAATAATAAATAAACAACACATCTTATTTATAAAGCTTGTCAAGATTCTCAAGGACTTGCCTCGCTCCATGGTGAAACCCCTGTTTGTTTGCTAAGATGGAGCATGCAGAGTAACTGCCTGAACAGCAAACTTCTTTTCAATTTCAGTATCTTCAGCCCCCAGCAAGGAGGGGGACTATCGTCTTTAGTGGTAAAAGTAGATCCAGGTTTTATGGCTGGAGAGAGTCCAGGGCACTCAAAGTGAAGCAGACGGTTGTGAAGAATTATTTATGGCAGATTTTGTGATGCCTGTGTCATACTCTGATTTAATAGGGGGGAAAATGAAATCTGAAGCAGAGTGAATTCAATTTCCAAATTTTACTAGGTGTACATGCAGGTTTTACACGAGGGTACTATCGCTACCCCCAGCTTCTTTTCATGGCTCTCGTTCTTTGGAAAAGTAAATTCTTCCTTGAACAGACCTGTGAAAATACTCTGTTGGGTCATCCACGTGAAGTCTCCAGGATAACACTTCTCAAGTCCACACAGTCGACCTGTTCTACAGTAATGCACACAGTGGATGACATACCCGTCTATAATGAGAATCTCACATTTCCGTAGAAATCACCCCTCTGAAAGAAGGGGAAATTATTACAGAATCCTAAAGCAAATGGGACCACAGGTTACTTTTGCTGACTCTTCATAAAAACCTTCTATTGGCATGTGAGCAGTAATATTGGCCATTTAAAGATATCAAAACATTGTCATTTGGCATGGAAAATTAAATACATGTGTACAATCTAATTTTTTAATAAGTGTTCCTTTTAAGGCAAGTCCTGATTATTTTCCCATACCTCATCTCCAAAGGGAATATCAAATATAAGAAGGTTGCCTAAAGAATAAGCAAAATAAATCTTATAATTAAAAAACATAATATATAAATGTACAGATTTTAATAAATATTTTTTGTATTACTTTTTCTCTTCTTCAAAAGTGTTTTATAATAGTAAATATATGTCACATAAAATTTATCATTTTAAATATTCATAAGAATACAGTTCTATGTTGTTAGGTACATTCAAATTATTATACATTCACATCTACCACTCATCTTCAGTCTTTTTCATCTTTCTCACCTGAAACTCTATACCCATTAAACGTGAATTCCCTATATCCCCCCAATCCAGCTCCTGATAATGACTATTTTACTTTGTCTCCATGACTTTAGCAGCTCTAGGTGCCTCACGTGAATGGAATCACACATATCTTCAAGTTTCATCCATATTGTAGCATAAGCCAGAATTTCCTCTTTTTTTAAAAGGCTAAATCATATCCCGTTGTGTGTATATACCCTATGTGCTTATCCATTCATTTGTCAATAGAAACCTGCACTGCTTGTACCCTTTGGCTTCATAACGCTGTTATGAACATGGGTATGCAAATACCTGTTTGAGTCTCTGTTTTCACTTCTTTGGAGTATAGATTCAGAAGTAGAATTGCTGGATCCTATGATAATTCTGTTTAATTTCTGAGGAATCACACTTGTGCTTTTATTATTTATACATTAAGCCAACACTTGTTAGATTCCTACTGTGTGCCAGCTAGCCATGCCAAAAGTTGGGAATGAAGAGACAAGACGCAAAAACTGCATTCACAGCTGATGGTCTAATGTTTGAGTAGTTTGCTGTTACTGTTCTTTTGATGATGGTAATGATTTGCCATTGATGCATTAATTCTCTTTCCCAGTCTTCTTGAGACCAGTAATATATTTGTACAGTATATGGCAAAAGTGCCCTCATGACCCCAAGCTTCACTCACTTGAGGCTTTGAGCAACTCAGACAACTAGAACCAGATGGAAATAGTACATTGTCCCATACGTCAGGTGACTCAGGACATTGCCAACCCCTCCCCCATATACATCATCTGTAATAGTAGCTTCAAGAGAATATCATTTCAGCTGAATCTGAAATTTGATTAATGGAACCTGTACAAATGAATGTAGTAGTATTATATGAATTCTACTAAGGTATTAAATTTGATTACAAGGGAACAAATTTTTCCATTCGAATGGCATTCTACCAATGGAAGTAACATATAAGAAATAATAATCCAGTGTGAATAAATGTTCCTAAATAATGTTAAAGTTTCTCCAAATAACTAAAGATAACAAAATATGAACCTAGAAAGGGTAGGATAGCCTTGGAAAGTTTGATAAATTATAGAGGTGACAAAAATGAGTTTAATCACCATAAGGATGAAGAAAAACATTGTTTACATCAGCATGAAATCACTCTCTTATTCCATCATCTCCTTCCAAATGCTCCATAGATGGCTTCCATTTTACAATTACAATGTTTTATTTTATACCCTTACACTCCACCTTCTTCTAAACAAATTGAAAGGTTATTTAGAGTAAAATGCAATGCGAAAAATACCAAACCACTTACATGGAATAACAGAATGTAAAAATCAAGAAAGAGTGATGACATTTTTTTAAACTATAGGCTGAGGAAAGATCTAAACACTGAGCACAAATTTTTGTTCTGAGTTTCCTAGTAGCCGTAACAAAGATAGAAACTCAAGGAGTTATATAGCTCTCATTACCTAAAAAATGAAACATACTCATCTGTCAAAGCCATGGTTTTTTTGTATTTGACCATTATATTCTAAGGATTTCCCAGAGGAATTCTTATATAATTGAACTACATAAGCAAAATTGTCCTAGATAATTTTAGATCTCGGGAGTATTGCATATACACATTTCTATATTAGCCATTAGTCAAAGCCAGAGAAATGTTTGTTCATAGAGACTAAGCTGACAGAAGACTATATAGTTTGGCCTATTACTTAATAGTTTCACATAATCCTGCCACCAGGATATTATGTTAAAACATACATGTTGTATTAAACACATTTCTTTCTTGAAAGTCGGGAGGTAGGCAATCTAGGAGCATGATGATACTCCAGAGTGTCAGGCAGCCAGGGCCCTTTTTCTGGTGCATAATATCACCTCCAGATTACCTCATGGTCCAAGATGGCTGTTCCAGTCTTCATATCATCATTCCCACCAGACAGAAGAGGAAAGCGTGAGGGTGATATGCCCCTCTTTTTAAGGACGTTATTTGGAAATACATCCATACCTCCACTTATGTTCCTTTAGTGAGAATCTTGTTACGTGGTCACATATAGATGCAAGAGAGGCTAGGAAATGTCTCTCTTCTGGTTGAGCATGTATGTTTGTTAGCAAGGCAGCAAAAGAATAACAGATATTGGGAGACAGCTAATATTTCTGCCATAGATGTGCTATTTAAAATTTTGTCCCTTGAAATGTAGGTGTGACTTGAAAAAACTATTTGTTGAGAGCAAAAGTAGATGCATATGATTTTAGTAAACATTCTACTTACAAGGCCATTGGAGGCTGGCAAGAGCATTTTTATCGCAGTCTGAGTGATAGGAAAGCAAAGTGGACATAGAAGGTGAGGTGGGGCAGGGGTGATGGCAAAAGAAGATATATAACAAAACACACAAACCAAAAGCTAGGCCTGTATGACCATTTGGACACGGATGAACCTCTCTAAAACAGACTTTGCCAAAATCCTTACAGTCCTGAGCTTTGGACTTTTCTGCCTCTTTATTTTGCCCACCACAGACATGCCCCCCACCTATGTAGTCCTCCTGGAGGTATGATCACATGACATGCAGCAAATTTATATTGCTGGCCTTAAATGCAAGAAACCTCAAGCCTAGGACTCATTCCCCTCCAGCTGCTCCCAAAGGCTTTTGTGATTAGCTCCCACCCTACAATCATATCTAAGGAATAGGGTTCTCTCCATTATCCTTGGAATCCTACACAGTCTTTAACTACTAGTTTCTGTGCTAGAAAACCAATGTTGGATTTTAACTCCTAGGAAATACGCGTGTAAAAAAGACAAATCTCTGGTTTCTTTTACCTGTTTCTCCTAATTGCATCCCATTTCCCCCCTCAGAGCACCTGCAGATTGGTAATTTTTTGTTGTTGTTGGCTTGTATTCAATTCTCTATGTTGTTACCCTGAATAATGCTTCTCCTTTTGCCATACTCCTTCATGAAAGTATTTTCAAAAGAAAGGCTCACCATAGGATATAAATATAGTGATTCAAAGGGGCATCTGGACCCCAATGTTTAGAGCAGCAATGTCCACAATAGCCAAACTATGGAAAGAGCCCAGATGTCCATCAACAGATGAACGGATAAAGAAGATATGCTTTATATATATAAATATAAATATAATATATATAATGGAATATTAGCCAGCAAAAAATGAAATTTTACCATTGGCAATGATGTGGATAGAACTAGAGTGTATTGTGCTATAAGCAAAATAAGTCAATCAGAGAAAGACAAATATATGATTTCACTCATACGGGAAATTTAAGAAACAAAAGAGATGAACATAGGGGAAGGGAGGCAAAAGTAAAATAAGATGAAATCAGAGAGGGAGGCAAACCATAAGAGATGCTTAACTCTAGGGAACGAACTGAGGGTTGCTGGAGGAGGTGGGTGGGAAGATGGGGTAATGGGGTGATGGGCATTAAGGAAGAGCTTTGATGTAATGAGCACTGGGTGTTTTATGCAACTGAGGAATCACTAAACTCTACCTCTGAAACTAATAGTACACTCTATGTCAATTAATTGATTTTAAATAAAAAAAGAAAGGCCCCCCATATTTTGAAGTAGGAAAGATAAAACTTTACCCACAAACTCCATGTCCTTTTCAGAAACTTAAAAAATAAACTATACTATAAATTATTTTAAATTATAGGTTCTTTTTCAGCTTTTCGTTATTTGATAGTTTTGATATTTCTTTGACTATGTTTACAATTGTAGTATGAGGGGCACCTGCTTGGCTCAGTGGTTGAGCATCTGGGCGTGATCCTGGGGTCTTGGGATCGAGTCCCACATTGGGCTCCCTGCTTCTCCCTCTGCCCATGTCTCTGCCTCTCTCTCTGTGTCCCTCATGAATAAATAAATAAAATCTTAAAAAAACAATTGTGAGGGATCCCTGGGTGGCGCAGCGGTTTGGCGCCTGCCTTTGGCCCAGGGCGCCATCCTGGAGACCCGGGATCGAATCCCATATCATCAGGCTCCCGGTGCATGGAGCCTGCTTCTCCCTCTGCCTATGTCTCTGCCTCTCTCTCTCTCTCTCTCTCTGTGACTATCATAAATAAATAAAAAATTAAAACAAACAAATAAACAAACAATTGTGATATGAGATAACCTTTCTAACTTAACAGAGAAACCATTCATCTAGTTGGCATTAGCAAATATAAACAGCATACAACGGAAATAAATTTGAAGATTACACAATGATTTGTTTTATTTTAGAGGAAGAGGACTGATTTTTCCATGGTTTACCGCTATTCTGAAATTCAGATTTTATTTTGCCTTTAATCTACATTTTTCTCGGTTTTCGGAGATCATATTTCTTTTGCAATTCTCTTGCTTGCTTTTATTTCTCTTTTCTTTTTTTCCTGTTGCCATATCTTTAGAGACAGCATATGTTCATCAATTCACATGTTAATTCGAGAAGCATTAATCTAATGTCAGTTTTGTACAAGGCTTTGTAGAGGAGCTATCTGAGCTATACCTTAAACGTTAACAAGGATTTCAGCAAGACAGAGATGGCAGGGAGGACTTTCCAGGCAGGAGGGACAGGATGAACAAATACGCAGAAGTGGAAGCTCTTGGAGTGCTGGGATAATATCAGGTATTTCAATTGGGCTGGAGCATGACTTTCTATTATCCTGGGACTAGAAGCAGATCAGGGAGGTCCTTGAATGCCAAGCTGAGGAATTTGGCTTTTGCCTTTTACTCCTACTCTTTCTGTATTGTCTATAAATCTGTTAACACTCCTTCACCTTATTGTCTGGCTCTGGTATAATTATTTTATCTGTGAAGAATGATGTCATGGAAATAGTACTGAACTAAGAATCAAGGGCCTCAGATTTATATATTACACTTGGGTTTAATACATGGATATTACAACCATAATTCAAACCTCAGCAATTAAACTGGTGTCTCTCTATGTCAAAAAGGCTACAAGAGACAGTTTATCTGTTTCCACAATATTTATCAAGCATTGCACACAGTAGGTGCTCAATAAGTGTTTGTTGAATTTAATTCAGTAACAAAGCTCTGTGATCCATGACATAGCCCAGGAATGTAGAAAAAGGGGAAAGAAGGGTGACTAGTTTGGAGGGGAATAATTCTATCCTCCCAATGTGGTTCATTGCTCTACTGTGAGTTTGTTTGTATGTTTGTTTGCTTTCTTGGGGTGAGGGAAGAGAGTCCTAGAATTAGAATCTAAATTATCATTTTTTTCCCAGAACATTATTAGAATTTTCAAACACACAGAAAGATTGAAAGACATATCCTTAAAGCCCTCCTGGTAATAAGGGGAATGGCTAAAACTTGAACTCGCTCCAAAATCTGGGTTCTTTCCACTGTACTAAGTAGCCTCCAAAACCCCTCTCTGCTACTGGCCAGGGTCACAGATTCTAGCTGAGTATCTACTGTGTAAGAAGTCCTGAATTAAGCATTATAGACAATAAAAAGAAATGTAAGCTGAGGCTCCTAGGGCATTAGGCAACTCAAGATGAATCAAACCAAATTTTAAAATGTGTTGAGTTCTTTCTCTGTGTAACATGTAGTGCTAGAAGCTTTGTAGGAAGAGATCGCTGAGAATGTGATTTGAGACTGTGGAACAAAGAATTTAA
Organism: Canis lupus familiaris; assembly: GCF_011100685.1. Lineage (NCBI taxonomy): Eukaryota > Metazoa > Chordata > Mammalia > Carnivora > Canidae > Canis > Canis lupus. Next base: position 38,427,166 of record NC_049232.1, read on the forward strand.
AAACTTATTTCTTTCTCTTTAAGCAGCCTAAAATAGTGGGTCAGAGTGAGTAAAAGCCTTGGCCTTACATGTTCCTGCTTTCTCTCTGCTTACTCTGTCCTTCTCACCTGCAAAGCTTTTTCCCCTTTTTTATCATCTCTTTAAAGTCTCTGTATATCTCAAGGAGTTTTTTTGATTTCTGTTTTTTCCCTTTTGTTCCTCCTTACGGAGTCCTCCAACTAGCCATAATATCTCCCTTCTCTGAATTCCTGCAGCCCTCTGCTCTACCAAGAGGTAGTGTAGCTAGTGGTTAAGAACACAGATGGCCTCTGAGATCCTGGCATTTCCCCTTGGAGGATATGTGATCGTGTAAAATTATTGAATTCTCCATGCCTCAGTTTTCAACTCTGGTAAAGGGGATATATCAGTCAAGGATTCTGATTCAGAGAATATAATTTCCTCTTGCTAATTGAAGCAGCAAGTGTTATGTTATAAAGGAATCAATTAACTCACCAAAAAGTCGGAATTGCCAACAACAGAAAAAAAGACTCTAGTTTGAGCTTTCTGAAGACTCCTGTGCTACTCTGCAATGACAGATTGCCACAGGAGCTGCTGCCTCTTCAATAACCAGTAAATCACCAGCTGACTGGAAATACAACATTCTCTGATCCAGCTGATGAACTGCATGGCCCAAGTTTGCCTCTTGTCACCCACAAAGGTAGTGACAGGTTGGCATGGTTGCAAACTGCATTGCTCTATAGCCATTTTGATAAGCAGAGAAACCAAAGTGTGGTCTCTGCCTCACTTCTTTTAAATCTTGTGAGCATGATCTTGTGGGCTGCCAAATCCAAATTATATCTGGTACCCTAGCTGCAAGGGAGTCTGGGAAATGTAATTTCTAGGTTTCTGGCTTCTCTGTTTCAGGAAGGCACTCACTGGGAGAAATGTTGACTGCTAATCAACCGTTAATCTTATCCATTTGAGAATAATAAATGTACCTCCCCCATTGGGTTGTTGTGAGGATTACATGAAATAATAAAGTACTTAAGGACAGTGCCTGGCACACAGGAGACTCTCAGTAAATGCAACTCTTTTCATCAGTCAACATCTCAGCGAGTTCCAGACAGAAGACTTTAGATATAACTCCAAATTCCCACCTGCTACTAAGCAATGTTGATGAATCCACTTACCATATAAGAGCTCCAGTTTTGCTACTTACAAATTGAGGATAATTACTGTTCGCTACCCTACGGAGTTTCTGCTCACATCACATGAGCTCATGCATGAAAGATGATTGGGAGCTATAACGAACATTCCAAATGCTTTGGTGCTAAATGGATATTAGGTAAATTGGAGAGGTCCAGACTCCTGCTCAAATTCCGCTCTGCCCCTGAGAGGAGAAGTGGGCTTCCTATAGTTTTATCTTATTCATCCCCACACCATGTTTTCCTCCTTTTAATTTTCAGAATTAGCCAGGGAAATTGAACAACTTCCACGCATGCCTGTGAGGATAGTAAGGCTCAGGAGCTGCCGTTACCACCTCCTGCAAAAGGGGAGATGAGGTCCTACCCAGCTCATCAAGGCTCCCCACCCCTGAGTTCTTTCCAGAAGACTCTCTGCCCTCTCCATTCCAAGTACTGCAACTGGAGGGCCAAGCGAGGAGGCCCAACCTCAAGAAGAGACAGGTGGTTCTGGCGTGAATGCTGTAATGCATTCTCCCCAGGGAGAGAAATTCTGAGAGTTTAGCTCACTCTTTCCTGCCATAAAGCACACTGAATGTTAACAGCTTGCTCCTGTCCAAGCTGGTGTTTTTTAAATTAAGTATTGTTAAATCCATACCATTTGGAATGATGCTTCAGACAGCCCTGACACTCTCTCTCTCTCTTGCTTCTGCTTTCATTTCACCTAATATATTGTACAGGGAGCCAGTAACCAGTATTATGGCAGCTGTGGCCACTGCTGCTGCTCAGACACTGGCAGACGGCTTTAATGTAGATACCTGAAGAGGGAAAAGGAGCTCGGCCAACGCCCTGCTCCCATGCTAAGGGGCTTTTCCCGGGCCGCCATGAGTAAGGATCTAGATCACCTAGGGTTTTATGTTATTTTTCCTTGGCACTGGAAAAAGTTTTAGAAATGACAAAGGTGGGAGACTGAGAAACTGTAGATTAAAATAAGATACTTTCCGTTGTCAGGTAACATATACCCAGAGTAAAAGCTGGGTAGCCTGCCTTTGGCTCCTTTACCTTCACTATAAACATCACCCTCCAACCCAGATGAGACCACTGCCAGGGTGTGAGTATGAAGGTGGATATACACACACAAACATATGCATAGATATGCATATCCATATGTAAATGTGTGTATATGAAAGAGAGTGATTTAGGGTCAGAAGGCCCAATTTGAAGGCCAGTACTAGCCAGTGGGTCCTGAGGCAAGTCATTTAAGCCCCCTGAGCCTCAGTTTCCACATATATAAAATTGGGTGAGTTCTTAATCAACTTCACAGAGTACTCCTAAAGGTCAAGTGAGACTGTGGATGTGAAACCATTTGCAGCCTTTCAAGATATGACAAACTTCAGTAATTATCAAAATTAGCTCATCCCCCAAATGCACCCCAATCACCTTCACCCAGCTTGATTTTGTTCTCCTTTTCCTAAAATTACAGTGAGCTTGGAGTTTACCCTGCAGTGTGTAATGTTTGACCTTACAATTGCTTTTCCTAGTTTTTCTGGGCATCCCCAACAGGAAAGGGAATGCTATGAGCACTGGGACCAGAAGCATGAGACATTGTGGTGGGCATCCTCCAGGCATTCAGCAGATAATTGAGGACTTGACTTTAAAATATCATAATATCCAGAGACTATACTGAGGTGAAAGTGCCCATCATGCTATACATCAACATGTTCATCAAAACTCCAAGGCAGACATCTCGGACTTAAAATATCTAAATAATATCTATTTCCAAGGTAGGAAGGATTCTAGATGAGTATACTAGTAGCTACCAGTTATTCTCTGAGCATGCCAATTTTTTCCCCTATTCTTCTGCAGATGATATCATATCATTATCCTTGTTGCTACTATTTCTTCTCCCATCACCTGTTTATCCCTTTGGATCTGCCTATTGAGTGATGGTTATGTGTGAAGAGGGAGGAAGTAATGTTCAGTAAAATATTCTATTTTATAGAACTAATTGGAACTCTTTAGCTAATGACTGGTAGAAGACAGAACCCTGTAGCAGGAAGCTCCAATGTGTAAAGGAGAGATACATAACATAGCTTTATGAATGAAAGTTTATTTCAATCAATCCATTTCTTTAGTATTGTGATTTCGGGTAACACCAATCAAGCATTTTTATATCTCCTCATGAGTTCTCTTTAGCTTGTGAGCATTCGCTGTTTTGTTTTTTTTTTTTTTTCAGATTTGTAAAACTAGTCTCTCTGAAAGGGAACAACATACTTCAAAATAGGACCTCTTTGTTATGAATTTTTACTATTCATTTTCCTGAGTAAGGGACAAGGTGGATCCTTGTATTCCCGGACTTTCCCAACAGGTTAAAAATGGGAATTTTAAAGTTCTTTTGTCTTTGAATGATATACCATGGGAAGTTAAGTAACCTGACATTGAACAAGCTGCTTTTCTTCACCTTTCTGAAAAGCAGGGCTGCAGGTATGTATGTATACAGGCAAACCTGCCTGTATTGCCTGTATTCACATGCCCATTATGGCTTGATCAGGTTTTCCATAGCTGTGTGTTTCACGACTCTTCTTAGTATTTTTTATTAATGAGAGGAACGTCTCCTTCCTCCTTCATATGTATTTCTGGGCTATCGGGAAATCTACAAAGGAGAAACTTCCTCATGACACACCTATGGAAATGGAGGGTCAAGTTTGCTAGTTCATTCTTTCCAACACTCAGTGTTTTTTTTGTTTTGTTTTGTTTTGTTTTGTTTTGTTTTTTTAGCAGATAAGGGGAAAGACGTTCTTGTTTGACACTTGACACTTTCCTAAAACTGTAATAAAATCCTCCTCTAGTAGAGTCAAATCTTGATTGCTGGTGGATTAGCCAGACTTAGAAGCTTTCTGACCTTCTCTTTGCTGTGGCTGGCCTTGTCCTCATTTCACTGCTCATTAGCACTTCCTCCAGAGTGTCTCCCATCCCAGCCTCTTGCAACAGTAGAAGAGGAGGTAGTCTCACTTCGGCCCTTTCTGCTGCTGCATTGTAGCTGCTCTGATAAAGGACACGGATAAGGAGGAGGCTGAAACGGTTGGTTAAAAGGTTTGGGGATTAACTGAGGATTTAATTCATCCTGTCTTTCCCTCCCCCTGCCACAGCAGATAGTTGAGAGTTGGCAGTGTGTCAAAACCAGGCTGTTCCTCAACCCCAAATTTCAGCCCCACTCATCCCAGAGTCTTTGTTAAACAGATTTTTTTTTTTTTTAAACCAGGGGATCTAAATTTCTAATTGTACCTTTAGTGTAGTAAACCCTGGACATTTTAAATCGTCATTTTACAAAGAAGCAACTTTCTCTCCCGCCCCCCACCGTAGATCAAGTCATTAATACCCAGAGTAACTTATATCACCTTATTTAGGTTTAGTGAGGAACTCCCAAAAACTTCCACAGTCTCCCTTTTCCGAGTCAGGGGAGAAAACAGAGGAACTTTACAGAAGAGGAATAAAGCAGTTGTACAGAACACGTTGAAACAGCACACTAAGTCAGTTTTTGTCTATGGCTCTTTCCCTTTATGGCATATGTTATATATTGACAGGGATTAAGTTTCTCTCCTGAATGGAACAATACAGAGTCACAGGCAGCTACTGTACTTTACAAAGCAACAGGCACCAGCACAAGCAAATGGCAAATGGAAAGGTATCTCACAAAGAACCAACCAGGTTAGTTAAAAGTAGAGGGCTTTGCTTCATCTTTTGCAACTCTGCATCTTTTGCATTTCTCTTCTGGCTCGGCTGTGCGCGCTCTGCTCTCCTTTCTCTTTCGTCCCGTTCCCCTTTTTTATTTTTTATTTTTTTTATTTTTATTTTTATTTTTATTTTCTTTTTCTTTTCTTTTTTCTTTTTTTGCTCACACTGTTACACTTTCTCTGTCCCCCCCGGCTTTGTTATTCAGCATGTCTGATTAGCAGGAGCCTGATTGGCTGGCTGCCGGCTCCGAGAGAGATTCCATTCAGCTTACCCCCCACCCATCCACCCACCCACCCACCCTCGGTCAGGAAATGTGAGCGGGGCTGATGGAAGCTGATAGGCAGGGCTGGAGTGTTAGCACCAGTACTGGATGTGACAGCAGGCAGAGGAGCACTTAGCAGCTTATTCAGTGTCCGATTCGGATTCCGGCAAGGATCCAAGCATGGAATGCTGCCGTCGGGCAACTCCTGGCACACCGCTCCTCTTCCTGGCTTTCCTGCTCCTGGTAAATGCCTTTTCATTTCAATACGTTGCTATTGCCACTTAGTCTGGGTGCTGTCGGGGGCTCGTGTGTGTATGTGTATCTTTATCTGCAAACCCCAGGTAAAATAATTTACCCGATTTAAAAAAAAAAAAAAAAAGGAAAAACTTCTTTCAGAACTTTAACCCCATCGCCCCAAGCAAAATAAAGTCTGCTTGGGACTTCGTGGGATAGAGAGAGGTATGTCATAATATCGAGACTGGAGCTTTAGGATATGCTGCATAGAGTTCGTGAGCTGGGGACTGTATATTTAAATGGTGGTGTGTATGCTTGGAATTTGGGTAACAGACGTTGTCCTGAGATCAAACTCCCTCACGGTGGTGTTCCTGGAATTTTTGAAGGGTGGGCTGTAAGGGGCTTTCCTCCCACTGCCTTTTTATGAATCCTACCCCCTCTGTGCACATGTGCTAGCGAACCAGGTAAAAGAGGGAACGAGAGCCTGTTTGCAGCCAACCCAGATTATAGCTCATAATTACTGTAAGTCCTCTATGGATACAAGTTAATGCTAGTATTTATGAATTGAGGATTATGGTCTTTGATCTCAGATCTGCTTTTAAAGAAGAAGAAAATGCTGACTTTTTTGTGTGGCTGCTTTCCATAGTCACAGTGATAAGATGCTCTGCTCTTTAACATCAGCACACACTGCATTTTTGACTCAAAGTAAATGTTCCGTTGTGACTCATACTTGGTTTTACGGGCAAAAAATGAACATTTACTGTCCAAAAAAAATCTACACTCAAAATATTAATAGCAATGCACATTTTTTTAAACCAGAGTGTTCTGGGCAGGCAGCTTCATAAACCTCATCTGAAGGTTTGGTTCCAAAATTTGCACACACCGATTCCAAACAAATGTGATTGTAGCTCTCCTTGTCACATTTATGGCATGCCAGCACTTCCTCAGAAGGTAATAAGGCAAGAAGGGCGCAAGGTAAAAACGTAATGAATATATAAGTTGCATTGATTTGCCGATGCTAAAGGAATGTTTTGTTCTGTTAGACTCTGACAAATTTGATCTGCACTATAATTTTGAAGAAGGGAAGCAAGCCATTTGGTACAAATTGAAAAACTCCACAAAGATTCATCAGATAGAGTAATCAGACAATGTTTAAATATTTTATACATTCCCACTTCTTATTTGCATCACTGTAGCCAAGAAATCATAATGCTGCACTGCAAATGCTATAAATATAGAAGTGTATTTTCAGGCTTTCAAAGATACTTAAAGGCAAACTGAATTTTAAGCATGAATAGACCACGTTTTAGCTGTTGTGAGGAATATGAAAAGCAGAATGTTTAGGTGTGCTTTATGGCTAGGGGAGCAAGCAATTTATGAAAGGTGTCTCATTTTTTCCATATGGGACGTGTTACTTATATACACACCATTAGTTTGCCTCATCTTTCCTTCTTTGTGATTTTTTAAAAAGTGTGTGTTACTTCCCCCATTTAATTGCATCATAAAGCCAATTACCAGTACACATTTCTTTTTTGGTATCTTCATATGGAAATATGATCTCATTATACTTTGGAAAAACTTGTCCCATTCAGGAATAGACTGTTTTGCTACCCATTTGGTAACTGCATTATATCCTTCTTTGATATCTTGAATGTTCATATATGTACTTGAGCATATAATTAGACTTATGTGGGGAAAAAAAATGTTTGTTTATATCAGATTTAAAATACAAAACATGCTTTGTTTAAATCACAATGATTGTATTATGAGAATAAAATAAAATCAAACCCAGGTTTGGTTTAGGTCTGTATTTAAACGAATTAGGATTCTGAGAGTCACAAGAAAAAAAAACTGGTGCACGCCAAGAGATATCCCTGTGCAGAGTAATAACAGCAATGGTCATACCTTCCACGGATCATGTGTCTGCATGTGCCAAACACCAGGCCAGTTGTTTGAAAAGCATGTCAAGGAACCTGCACAATCATCTTGCAAAAAGGCATTTTTAAACCTATTTCGCAGAGAGGGAAACAAGCTTATATTTGAACTCAAAGGTCAAATAATGAAGAGAAAATAACTTGTGTGCTTTGTACTGTGGTTGTAAAATATTTAGCAGCGATGGAAGCAATGACGTAAATTGGTCCACCGTCTTTGTTGGAGATACTTTGGGTTTTTGCCTCATCGTGCCTGTTAAATATTATGGGTACCTGTTATGTTTGCTCCTTAACTGCCCCCTTCAGCTCGTAAACCAAAAATTAAATGATTGGCCTAAGACAAAGTGACCTGGAGCTTCATCTGGAGTTGACTTAGAACAAGAAGTGTGACAGTGTCTGCTCAACCTTTGGTCTGGATGGAGAAATTGAACTAGGTGGCTTGTTTTTCCCATAATCATCTTATACATTAGAAGAGTTTATCCACTCTTAGAATTAATTCATGTAACTTTTGAAGATCTCTTTAACTTTATTGGAAAACATCCTGTTTGCTTAGTGGCAAGTCCAGTTTCTACTTCAAAACAGCGCTCATTATCACCGACCGCTGAATCATCTGTATCGCAGCTTGAGTCTTGAGGGTGTGCGAATAGCAAATACTGTTCACCCTCAGTCTTGTCAAAATCCTTTCCCCTTGGAGCCTGCTTCTGAGAGAATGAGGTCCCTGTGTCTTCTGTATCATATTTTTATGCAAAGCTCATACATCATAGACTTCTTTTTTACTCTGGATGCACAGGACAGTACTAATGAATGATCAAGAGATTTCCTCCTGATATTCGGGTCAGATTAAATCACATCACCCAGCTTCCCCACTCTTCCCCCCCTGTTCCCCTCTTGCACTCTCCCTCCTTTGTCCCAACTGTGTAGCTCAAAAGGAATGTGGCAAAAACCATGACCGGCCATTGACATATGTGTCCATCCAAACTTGAAGTCAAATCACTTCTTGTCAGAAAGGCATTTAATCAAATTTGCATTTGCTTTTTGTTCCTTTTAAGTGGTTTTAAGCTCTTTCGCCTGCTATTATGGGAGTTGCAAGAGTAACACTCGGAATTATAATAAAGTACATGTGTTTTTCTGTTGAATTTCTTTTTCTTCTCTGCACTAATTTATACATGGAAACTAGTCAAACACAATAGCCCATTCCCTTCATCGCTCTGGCACTGTCCTCCACTATTATCTAAGTGGATCTATCTTGGATGGCGAGAAGCACCATTAACTTGCGGGATGAATGTTAAATCCCTTATTTACAGCAGATTGTGGGCTGCTCCAAAAAGGGTGGTGTGCACACGCGCGCGCACACACACACACACACACACACACACACAAGTACCTTTCTATAACTGTTCACTCTACATCTATTTGTTTTTCTCACGCCTAGATTGTCTTTAAATCAAGCTGAAGAATTTTTCACCTGCACCTACAGAACACAGTGAGACATTTATTTATACATGATTTTCTTCATGTTTTCGTGAAGTTTCTTGTCTAGACATAGTCAGCTACAGTTTCGCTTCCTCTGACTCCTGTTTTTAGTGTTTCGGTCTATTCAGGACCACCTTCTGGCCCCCATTCTTATTTTCATATGAACCAGTTCTATCGCTTCATATAAGTTGAGGAAAGTGTGTCCAATAGTGGTCACTAGTGAACTACAAAAGAATTCTATTACACCAGGGAAGTTTTCCTTCAAAGACCACATGGATATTGAAGACTTTTGAGAAAAAAGATAGAAAGTGAATAAGTGAGCATATTTATTTGTGCATTTATATAAATGTTAGTACATATTGATTCTGCTTTACCTACATGTGTGAATAAGGTGGAAAGCAGTCCCCTAGCACATCATGGAGTAGTCTATTACTCAAACTTAAATGCTATACAAAGTTCGAATGATAACAAAATTAAGGTCAGGGTTTGTGTAATTTTAATCAGTAAAAAATGATTAATCACTGTACCTGTTACTCATTAAAAACAAAACAAAACAAAAAACCTCACTAATGTTTTGGCGTTTTGCACAGAAATTATTTGGATGAGACACAACCTGGTCACTTGGTTCTCCCCTTTATTATGGCTTAATCAAAATATAATTTTAAACTCTCTCAGGAACAATATAGTGTTCTCTGAATGTCTGCATTTCCTGCAGCATCTAGTAGAGTGCCTTTTTTAAAGATTTTATTTATTTATTCATTCATGAGAGACATAGAGAGAGAGAGGCAGAGACACAGGCAGAGGGAGAAGCGGGCTCCACATAGGGAGCCTGACGCGGGTCTCGATCCCGGCACCCCAGGATCGCACCCTGGGCCAAAGGCAGGCGCTAAACCGCTGAGCCACCCAGGGATCCCCTAGAGTGCCTTTTGCATACAGGCATCATAGCTGTTTGTGAATTAGTTTAAGGGAGGAAAGGACTTACAGAGGATGTTACTGGGTTTGCTGATTCTCCACACACTTGGTGTTTCCTTCATGTGTATAGACCAGTTTCTCTGGTCAAGTGACAGCTCTGCTTTTAATAGGTCTAGTTCAGTTTCCAGGTCTAATTATTTACATTTCTCTCATCTAAGTGTTTCATTCTACCCTTCCCTCATTTCTTGAGGTCTCATGAGTAGAGCGACCCAGAAGTGACCTCTCCTAGCATGAGGGCCCTAGTCTTTTCTTGAGAAAGAGCATTCCTTGAATCATCATGAATAACCTACTAGTTAAGTGCATTGAGATAATTGCAGGAAAATGTGTCTAAATCAAGTTTTACAGGCCTGCTGTTTTTACTAATTTTCTTCTTCTAGAGAGCTGGCTTCCAACTTTGTATTTTCACCAGAATGAGACAAGTTCATGTCATTTTCTGTCTACATCATAAAAACCATACCATGTGGTTGAATTTTGGCTTGATTGGCAGTACTGGCTCATGAGCGGCTTAGGACTGGCATACCAGAGGTGATGTAAGTCCTAAAGGATCCTAATTGAAATAGGCCAGCACAGCTGTGTGGGGAGCCTGCCTGCTAACTGGGGTAAGCTGTTGGTATCAACCCCTTCTTTCCATGAGCTCAAAAATAAATGACTAAATCTCCCCAATTCCCGAACTTCAAGATTAAAACCTACATTGAATAAAGCTTAACTGTTTTGGTTTCTCCTCCTGGGGATTTTGCTAACTGGAGCACCCAGCATGGAGAGAGCAGTTAGGAGTTTTCTGGCCATGACAAAAAGCTGTCCTGATGATAGTAGTCTGTGGCCACCAGTGACCTCTGGCTTGATGTTTGTTGGATTTCTAGAGGCTGTGTTTATAAATCAGTTTGGATATTTTCCTGTATTTACTAATGGTCTCTATTTCAGTCATAGACATATACCTTATCTCATTAACTTCTACAACGTTCTCTAGAAGAAATACCATATTTTCTACTTGACTACTCCCACCCCAAATCTTCCCAGTGTATGGCTAGCATTTAGTAATTGTTTGTCAGAGACATAAATAAGTAATTGTAATCTGCAATATTTTAAGATGTTATTTTTTTTCTAGTTCTTGGGCTTCCTTTCATTTATCTCTGTCATTGTACTTCTCCTACTGTGCTTACATTTCTGTTCACTCCACAAAATTGTGGGTGACAGCAGGAGTGACTTGTCCTTCCCACCTCTGTCGGAATGCCTGGAAATTAGATCTCAGTGAATGTCATTCAGTGAATGAAGAAAAGGATGGATAAGAATGACTTGGCAAGAAAAGGTGAGAAGATGGTAAAATACAAATAGGAAGGGAAAATGTGAACACCCACTTCACAAGTGAAGCATTCCACTCGTTCTGGTTTTGGTAAGACCAAGTCAACAGTATAATAATTTCTCAGGAGAAGATAAATATTTTGTTTCTCTCTCTCTTAAACATATACATCTATATAGTGGACAAGTGAATGACAATTCTTTTGCTGTTGATAAATAGAATGAATTTTGCATGTTTCATGTTTTGTTTAACCCATTTGGTTCTCGGGGATCCCTGGGTGGCTCAGCGGTTGAGGTGCCTGCCTTTGGCCCAGGATGTGGTCCTGGAGTCCCTGGATCAAGTCCCACGTCAGGCTCCCTGCATGGAGCCTGCTTCTCCCTCTGCCTCTCTCTCTGTGTCTCTCATGAATAAATAGATAAAATCTTTAAAGAAAAAAAAAAAAGATAGGACATTAACCCATTTGGTTCTCAAATATTTTTTCTTTTATGAAATTTGTTCTTAGAAAATGATGCTTAGAGTTGGCACAGTCTTATAAAACTAGAAGGTAGCTATAAACTCTCAGTTTAGCAGAGATAACACTATGGATTCACTAAGTCATACGTTTTTACGACTGGACACAAAGATAAACTGTACTTCCCAGCCTTCTCTGTGATTGGATAATGCCATGTGACTGAACTTTAGTCGGTGGAACAGAGTTAGAAGTGACAAGTGGGACTTCTAGGACTCACATCTGCCATGTAATCCTCCAAGCACTTAGCACTGTCTCTCTTTACCCACCTACAGGATGCAGAGACTCCAGTAGAGAACTTCAAGACATTAGGGAATGACAGGGCCACCAAGTGGAAGGCCTGGATCCCTGAATTATTTCATGGAGCAGAACCCCACACTGTCACTTTCACGGAATTCCATTTCTGAACATTCATTTACCCACTACCAAGAAATAAACCTTTGTAAACCTTCGTTTACCTTTGAGACAAGGTGTTGTTTGTCATACTGAAAATCTTTTTAAATAAGATATGCTTCAAATTTAGATGCCATGCATGCTAGTACTCACTTGTAGTCAATATTAATTCCACTTCCCATTGATTATATAGAAAAATTGAAATGAGAAGATGCCATGTCATCTTCATGATGATTTAATCTTTGTGGTGTGCAACCTACTGCATACCTCGAGTATTTAGCATGCTCTAAGGTATGCAACAAGTTGTACAGCACAAAAACTGTGGGAAAAATAGGAAAATGAAGCCATGCTCATTTTTCAAACATAGAATTTAGGAATTAGTGGCACATAAAAAATGGGAAAAAGAACCAATGGAGGCAGGGCTGTAGTAAATAGTTGGAATTTTCTGGAGCAGAGCAGGACCTATCAACCCAGCCAAGGACATAGAACCATGCAGACCCAAAGGGAAGGTCGATTAAACAGAAAGAGATATGGAGAAGCAGAAGCTGAGGCATAATACCAGTGCTGCTCTACAGATAGAATGTCAGTAGATAAAGGAATGAACAAGTGATAGGAAGGGGAACAGACTCACAAATGCAGAAATCCCAAATGTTTCACACAAGCAACATCCAAAGTGAAACACACTTCTTTGTGTGTATGTGTGTGTGTGTGTGTGTGAAACACACTTCTTGAATGTATCTAGTTGCAACTATCTTGGAGATTTTTTTTCTTGCAGGTGTCTCAGGTGGCATGAAAGAGCATTGGTTTTACAGTGTTACCATCTGGGCTGTGGCACCAGTTCCATCTCTGTGATCTTGCTCTAGTCACAGAATTTACTTCAGCTCTGTTTCCTCATTCAGGAACTGTTCCTGCTTATCTCACCTAACTCTCCAGGATGTCATGAGAGACAAAGGCGGCATTAAATGTTGAAGTGTTCTGTAAACTCCAGAGTACTGTAAAACCTCAAGTGATTACTTTCATTCATGGCATTTATCTGTCACCAGCTGTCTACCGAACACAGAGCCAGGTTCCATGGTAGATAGGGATACAGTCTTTGCAATGAGGAGCTTGGTAGTTCACTGGACATTTTGTTGTAGAGTTATTTTTAAAATTGTTCAAAACAGTCTTCTGTAGGGAAGAGTTCTGTGATGGGCACTATTATTTTCAATTGCCCCACAAATTGCCTCATCTTGTAAGGAACTCTCCTGTACCTGCATAGACACTATCTGTTTATTTCTATCCATGTATAGGATTAAATGTAAATTATGGCTTTCCACTGATTGTAAATTATAGCTTCCCACAGATTATTAACGTATATTATCTGTATGGATATTATGAGACAGTATTTGATTTCAGAAATTAAAATTTGTTTCCAATTTCCATAGTTCAGAATATCAATTTTTGTAGCCGAACACACTAGAACAGGATTTTAGTTAAGATAAATTCTTTAGGGAAAAACTTTCCTCCAAACAAATTCTTACAGCCGTAAGAATTACCATTAATTAGAGGTGAGCAGTATCTAGGGCATTTTTATCTGCCCCACTATAATGGGGACATCATGCTGGCAGACTTCGATCTGATGTGATTTCTACTACATCGTGCTTACTTTATAATGGCCAAAAAAAAAAAAATCCATGTAAAAAACAAACATTTCATTTAGGATCACATTTCTGTAAGTGCTATTGCTCTAGTGGGTTGTATCTTGCTTCTTCACCAGATTTTTCTCTATAAGTCTTATTAAAAATAGATTAATTATAATAAAACCAAAAAGGCCTTATGCATGGAAAAGGTGGACAGTTGAAATAAAGGGAATAGCAGAAAAATCACATGTGTGAGCATACACCATTTATAATATAGGAGATTTATTCCACTTCTGAGGCAAGAAATTGCAAGACTCTAATAGTTTCACCACCTGTGAATTATTTGGGTGCACCTCATAAGCGGGTTCTTTCTTCTATTTGTTTAAAGAAATAAGTGGTATGTTCGCCAATTCTACACTACATTAATTTTCACAGAGTTTCCATTTTCATCTTCATTGCTTTTTCAGATTTTTTTCCAAAGCTTCTGCCATTCTCCAACTAAAGCTTTGGGTATTTTTCCCCTTCAATTTTTGTCCGGGGACTTTCTCTAAGTCAATTCAGTCTGTTGGCATAAATGTTGGGACAAAAGAGGGAAGGAGTTTGATAACCTAAGACATCCTGACATAAATTCCAAGAGCCCTAAAGAAATGAGACAGGAAATTATGAGCAACCTATAATAAATTCAAAGTATCCAATAAAATAAATACACCTCACTTGGTTCCCATCATAAGGTATGGTAGGGTGTCCAGTTTCTCAGCCTGCTCTCCCGGCTGCATCTCAGTCACCATATGAAGTGTGCCAGAGTATTGTGCAAATATTGTACTTCATGCACAGATCCAGAAATGAAAAAGCACAATGGAAACAATAAGAGAATTCCCACTGTTCAGGTGCTGAAGGGAGATTTCGAGGAAAGGTTTTTTTGGTTTTTTGTTTTTAATAGTCTGTTTTTTCATTATAGTTGTTACAACCGTTTGTCATTGAGACCAAATATAATTTCCACACTTTTATTCTTACTTTGTGGCTCATAGCCAGTCTGAGATAACAAACATGCTTTGATATTACCATTACAGAGTGAATTTCATTGATATTTGCATCCCCAAGACACAAATTCGTAGCATGTTAGAACTGAAAGAAATCTTTAAGATGGCATAAAATGTGATCTTAATTGACTGGGGATCGTGAAGGCAAGAGTTTGGTTTTATTTTCTCTTGGAATATATTTATATCCCCCTTACCAAAGAGTTTGATATATACAAAGTGTTCAATGTGAATTTGTTGTTTGAATGAATGAATTAACTACCTATTCCCACCCTTTGATTTTGCAGATAATTGAATGTAAAATATAAATGTTTGCAAAGAGATTTGAGACATATTTGCCAGGAAAACCTAGAAGCTGGGATCCAGATCCTGGAATCTGGAACTCTTTCCTTTGAGTCTGTACTCCTTTGTTTTTGATTTGTTTTTAGAAAGAGAATGTGAATGGAGATTGGGGGGCAGAGGGAGAGAGAGAGAGAATATTAAGCAGGCTCCATGCTTTTTGCTCAGTGTTCAGCATGAGGCCCAATGTGAAGCTGGACTCAGGGCTCCATCTCACAACCCTGAGATCATAACTTGAGCCAAAATCAAGAGTCAGACATTTAACCAACTGAGTCACCCAAGAGTCTTTACTATTTTGAAAAAAAAGTTCATTCTCTTTCTATTATGGCTTCTGGCACCTTTAGATAGGAGTCAGCCAAGCTGGCCATAGTAGAAAGGGGTTGAAATGTTGAAATGTCTTATGCAGAAGAAACTGAGTAATCAATCAATGAAGCTGCCGGAAAATAATCTTGAGTAAAAACTTAAGGATCATTGTTGGTTTATAAACATTGAGATAACCTAGCAAGAAAAGGGGGGGACTAGGGCAGCCCCAGTGACTCAGCTTAGCGCTGCCTTCAGCCCAGGGCATGATCCCAGAGACCCGGGATCAAGTCCAACATCGGGCTCCCTGCACGGAGCCTGCTTCTCCCTCTGCCTGTGTCTCTGCTTCTCTCTCTCTCTCTCTCTCTCTCTCTCTCTCTGTGTGTGTCTCTCATGAATAAATAAGTAGAATCTTTAAAAAAGGGGGTGGGGGACTGAAGTCTGTAAAACTTGTTGCTCACCCTAGACTTGTATCATATCAATGGGTTTTATTTCTCTTGCTTTCCGTATCAACAAAAAATGTGAAAAATTTGGTGCTGTGTGAAAATAACTTCACATGGGACCTTGCACATGGTAAATCACCAAAAAATGTTGGTCCCTTCCCTTCCTTCAGTGCAAATTAGCATATTCATTGAGAACCTGCTGTATGTCAGGCACTGTGCTAAGTCCTGGTGATATATACTGTGTTGAGCAAAATGAACATGGTTCTAAAGATAGGTCTTTCCACCTAATATGTCAGAAAGGATTGAGATGGGGAGCGGGGAGAACAGGAATGAATTGGCCAGCACTTTCCATTGGTTTTATGTTGCTGTCATGATATTATTTTCTTTAAACTGTGTATTTAACTATTGCTGATGTAAGGGGGTCTCTGCCTAAAGAAATAGACACATTAATTCATTATTTATTGTGATTTCAGAAAGAATGTGTAGAAAAACTCTAAAACTCTAAAGATTTATATTTAAGGTCATTTCTTTGAGTTATGCTTTTTTTATTTTCTGGAATCCTCTTTTTTTGGTCATACTGAAATAAGCTTAGTGCACATATTACTTAGTCTCTGTGTTTATTGATACATAAATATCAATTGTCTTCTCCATGTTAGAACTCCGCTTAAAGTAGGCCTTCATTCAAGTAAATAAAAAGCCAATCACTAGCATATAGAGCACTAATGACAGATTTTTCCTCTAAAGGTTTAGCTTGCTCTGCAGAAACCATGTTATGCAGGACTTTTATAAATCCTTGGGCATCATTCTGGTGACCAATCAGCAAGTTCTCAGCTCTCTGCTGGGAGAGGTTCTGATTTTCCAATACTTCTGTCCTGTTCCTGTTACTAGCCCCACCATGAATCTAAGGCAGCATTCTTACCATTGATAGTTCTACTTGGCCAACTTCAGTTTGGTGGAGCTGGGACTCATATCAGTGGGACTGTTTTGCCTATGGACTCCAGGATCTCGATTTTAAGAAACCCATCCAGTGGTTTGTGTCCATTTTTCAGCTCTAGATAAATGAAAACAGTGGTTCTCAGACTTTTGAATTTTGCAGACCATTAAAATTTCTAAAGTAAATAATGATGTGTTTGCAGGTAGATAGGAAGTATGGGAAACTAATACAACATTTCTATTTTTTTTTAATTTTGTTAAGGCCATCAATAAAATAAACCTCTGTCACCTGAGTTTCATAAATGAAGAGAGTACTTGCTTCAGTGTGAGAAGCACTTTACACATGTCAAGCATCTGACTCTTGATTTTGGCTCGGGTCATGATCTCAGGGTCATGGGATCCAGCCATAGGTCGGATCTGCTCTCAGTGGGGAGTCTGCTTGGGATTCTGTCTCTCACTCTCCCTCCCCCCTCGCACCCCCCAGTCTCTCTGAATGAATGCATTAATTAATTAATTAATTAATTAATTTTAAAAACTTAAAAAAAAAGAAGGGGAATCTAAAGTGAGTCTTATGGGATCAGTGGAAATTCACCAGGCAGACAGGGGAAGGGAAGGGAAGGGAGCATTTGAGACAGAGGGACCTGCATGGGCAGAGGCACAGGAGAAGTAAATTCCAGTGGCTGGAGCATAACTAGTTCATGCAGAGCCTTGAATGCCATGGCCAGGAGCGTTGACTCAAGTTTGTATTTTAGGAAGGCAGTGTGGTGGACACATGGAGTAGAGAGGCCTGGCCCCTGTGGAAGACTGTTGCTTCTTTCCTGGAGAGAGGCTGGTGAAGGCCACAGCAGCCGTAGGAAAGTCGGGGCGGGGGAGGGTTGGTGGAGGCACCTAGGTGTGTATGGCTGCCTGGGTATTGGCAGGAAAACCTGTGGTCTCCCTTCGCTTTACATCTTGAGGTCTCAGAGGTCCTTAAAGCTTCAGCTGTGCCTCGACTCTTCAGGCCTCAGGGCTCAGCAGACAGATCTTAGCCTGGCACTGAATAGGTAAGTGTGCCACACACACACCGTAAGTGTGTGCTGAAGGAATGCGAGAAAGAGTGAACCATTTCATTCAGGGCCTCCCTGATTCTGGAAGACCTTCCAAGGCACCAAATGCAGCAGTATCCCAAATGTTAACTTGCCCTCACTCTCTCAGGAAAGAGTGAGATTTAGGCTCAGCCTCTCTGCAGAGATTGCTACAATGTGCTGACAACTCTTTCTGTGTTCTCGGTGTACCTTTCCAAATAAGTAGAACCTGTTTCAAAAGGGGTACCCCTGGCTTTTTGAAATCTTTGTGGCCCTGACATAGTGCGAAGCCAATAACGTGGCATCACTTTTGTACCTTAGGTAATTATTTGTAGTCAGAGACAGCAATATTTCCCTGTGGGTGGGTATTTACCTGTTTTCTCACCAAACAGTGCCCTATTCAACACTTCAGATTCATGTCACCATGATAAATCTCTGTGGGAAGCCAGCAAATCCCTTCACCCTAATTCTTGTAGCTCTCCACATTATTGAATGTGGGCCCCACGTGTGGACTTCTCTTGGGAAGCAGGTGAAATTCCAGTAAAAGGTGCAGCATTAAGGATGTACATTTTTTTAAAGATTTTATTTATTCATGAGATACACAGAGAGAGGCAGAGGGAGCAGGCTCTCTGCGGGGAGCCCGATGTGGGACTCGATACCAAGACCTCAGGATCACAACCTGAGGCAAAGTCAGACAGACACTCAACCACTGAGCCATCCAGGGTTCCCAGGGATCTACATTTAAGTCACCTGCCCTGATTAAGTATGAACTGTGGTCTTCAGAACATAAGCCATATCTAAAATTCATAAACTCATCATTTTACACCAAAAACATATTGTGACTGAGAAAAAATAACCCATAAGTTCTATTAAAGAAAGTGTAAGTTAAATGTCATGTACATTTTTGATACTTTTTTCTTTATGAATCCAATTGCTAAGGCATTGGATTTTTAATCAGGCACTAGAATCCTGATGAGACTATAATTCCTTCTTTTCCTAATTATGAAGAGTCTCCTGTGTGTGCACAGCTCTTTACTCAGTATTAGTACAAAATTGATTATAGCTTGGCCTCACCTCATAAAGTAGATTTGCTTTGGAATAGCATCAAACAGGTATTTGTTTTAGACCATACAGCCCTTCTGACTTTCATTCTAACTTTGGACATCTACCACTTTTAGTTTCCTTCCTCCTCCCAAAACCGACTGCAAACAAGCTAAAAATCTCTTCAGACTTAGCAAAGGGGGAAAAGGGGGATTTTTAGTCTCCTCCTAGGTGCCAAGCTCTGTGCTATTTGTTGACATAGATAAGCCTTACCACAACTCATGTCACAGATAAGAAATCTGAGTATAAAAGCCAAAAGAGTGGTTTGAAGTCCTCTGCTTTTGGTGTATGTACGTTCATTCTTGTAGCAAATTCTATTAAAATCTGCAGTTCACAGGCACCTGGCTGGCTCAGTGGTTGAGCATCTGCCTTTGGCTCAGATCGCGATCCTGGGGTCCTAGGATCAAGTCCTGCATCAGGCTCCCTGCAGGGAGCCTGCTTCTCCCTCAGCCTGTGTCTCTGCCTCCCTCTGTGTGTCTCTCATGAATAAATAAATACAAACTTTAAAAATAAGTAAATAAATAAAATCTGCAGTTCAGACTATTTTCCATGTTGTTGGAACTCTGTTTTTTGGACCCTGTCAGCAGGAGCCTCCCCCAACATGCTGAGTGATTTTCAGTTTCAGAACCAAGTTCATTAGAGTTCATTGCTTGTGCCATATTTCATCGATCCTAAGATACACAATTCTTTTCTGATTTTAGGAACTTAGTTGCGTCTCATAATTGATAGCGGTTGACAGTTTCATGAATGCTTGTTTTATTCTAAATGGCACATAAAACAATCACGTGACTTCAATCGATATCATATTGTAGCCCATGGAATACCATCTCAGGTCTTTCCACTACTTAGCTGATGGGAGCAAAGCAAGGTTGGGAACTCAGATGCAGAAATAGGATTAGGGATCCCTCCCTCCCCTCCTTCCTCCCATTCACCATCCATTCACCAAAAACAGATAATTCCTGTCTTTGCTTGCCAATCTGAGAACTTGAGAGTTTACATATTGAGCTAGCTCACTTCTATTCTATTCCATAACCAGGACAACCATCTCCTGGCTAGGTCTTCATTTCTTCCTAGTGTAGGTAGGCCTCAGCGATCTTATCTGTAAGCAATCTGCTGTAAGGCAGTAGCAGTTCCTGATGTTTGGTCAGTACCAGAAGCAGCTGAGCTCTTGTTAGAGTTACAAAGGCCCAGACTCCTCCACCTCCAGTGAGTCTGGGTGCCCGTGTAGTTTATTAGCTCTCCAGGTGATTCTGATATACACCAGTTTGAGACAACTGGTATCAATCCTGGTTCCACCATCATGACCTTTCTGTTTTGTTTTTTTCTATACTTATATACTTTATATATTTAGTATATATTTATATATTTAGTATACTTTATATACTAGTTTTCTTCTCAAAACAGTGATCAACAGTAGCATCTACCTCAAAGGATTATGATGACGTTTAATAAAACATTTCATGCAACATACTTCGCACAATACCTCAAACATAGAGCAAGTACCCAGTAAACATCAGCAGTGATGGCTCCTTTCTTCCTACAGGCTGAAATTTTTCTCTCACTCCCAGAAACTATTCTCTTCTTTTCCTGGATCCAAAGCAACCGATAGCTTTGCCTGGTAACTAATCTCCCTCGCAATCTCAAAGAAAGAGGCTGAGAAAAAAATTAAGGTCCCTCTTAGTTGAAAGATGAGGATGAGTGGTCTGAAGCCAGGGAATCTGATACAGAAAAAAAGATGAAGGTTGATTCCAGAAAGTCATCCTGTGAATTCACTATAAATACTTGTCTAATTCAGGATTCTAACCCTCCTCTGCATCAAAGTCACGATGGAAACTTGGAACCTAAAAATGGCTGGGTGGGCCACCAGCCTCTCTCCCCGAAGAGATTCAGATTCAATTGGTCTAGGAAGGGCAGAGACATTGGCAGTTTTTTTGAGTTCCCAGGAAATTTAAAATGTACCAGATTTGATAACCACTGATCTAATTGAATATTTTAAAGACTCTAAACACCTTGCACCTGTTAGGGGATTTGTCTCTGATCTTTGAAGATGCATTGGGGCGCCTTCGTGGCTCAGTTGGTTAGTGTCTGCCTTCGGCTCAGGTCATGATCCTGAGGTCCTGGGATCAAGGCCCATGGTGGGCTCCCTGCTCAGGGGGGGAGTCTGCTTCTCCCTTTGCCCCTCCCCCCACTTGTGTTCTCTCTCTCTCTCAAATAAATAAGATCTTTTTTTTTTTTTTAAAGAAAAAGATGCTTTATGGATACCTCCTTACCCAAAACAAAACTTAGGAGCCCCTTTTCCCTAAAATAGGGATGCTATACCAGTTCAAAGAATTCATATAATTGATGTGAATGCCCTCTATAAGTTGTAAATATGTGTGCATGAGAGAGCAAGAGGGAGAGGGAATTGTGATGCATAATGTGAAGATGATTATCCAGTTACATTACATAGAATGCATAGAGGGACCCAGAACTCTCCTGGGTAATAGGATGTAGTGTAATCTGAAGGATCATCTACCAGCCATTTGAATGTATACACTATTCAAAAATAGGAACCATAAACATTTTATACAAGTTAGAAATTAGAACCTTCCTGAGTCTGATTTGAAGAAACAAAACAGATACCAGTTCATCTTCAGCATATACTAGTCACCTAATTTTTGATTTTCTTTATTTTCCTTTTTCTGGATGCCCTTTATGTTAGAGTAAGCATTTGATCTTGTTTCCACTGCTCTCCTGACAGCCACATTTATCGCCTGTCTGGATGACTTATCCATCCTTATCCTGCTTAATGAGACATGAAGTTTCTAAATGCCTCTTAACTGTTGGGGAAGTAGATGTTAGGTGGATTTCTTTTTAATCCTTTTTACAGCAACTTTTCATCCACCAACCCTAGTAGTTGTTTTTTCCTAACATGCCCACAAATCTTCTGTGCCTCATAGGACTATTATGAAGATCAAATGAATACGTGTAAGGACTTTGAAACTGTAAAACTCCAATAATAGTGTGCCCTGCTTGAAAACCTTCGTTGGCTTAGCTGTCAGCCTACTCAAGGACCATTCCCTCTCCTGGATCTCAAAGCCCCATCCTAGACTCCCAGTCCAACCTTATCTATTAGCTGTTTTGGGTCACTGAGAGCAATGCTACAGAGGAACTGAGTGGGAAGCTGACTGAGACACCAGCTATGTACCATATAGATGATGGTAAGACACGTCCGATTTAGGGTACCTGTTGATGGAATGGGAAAGAGGGATCAGAAAGGAGGTACATTGCCAAAGTAAAATATATACTACAGGCAATTGTCTGGGTATGTGTGTGTGTGCATGGGTGGTGTGGGCCAAGGCAGAGCACGGAGAGCTTGGAGGGAGGGGAAATGTTGTATAGAAAGGTTTATATATTTAAGTGTGTTTAAGAGGAAGATAGAGGACTGAGATACTGAGTTTGGTTTGGGACATATTGGCTTTAAGGTGCTAATAATGCATCCAGGTTAAATGGGAATGCAATCCTGGAGATTAGGGTAGAGGGGTTTTTTGTACTGTGTGCAAAGAGAAGAAGGTTCAAGAGAAGGGAAGCTGGTAAGATCAACAGGAGAGGAGAGAGGAGAGAACCGTGGGGATTCCAGCATTAACTAGTCAGGATGAGTAAGAAAAGGCAGGGGAGGAACAGGCCAGGAGTCACTGCCAAAGAAGCCAGGGGAGCATATCCCCCAGCAAGGTCTGAGAGAGGGCCAGGGGATGTGGTGAATTCCTGGATCCTGATGAATTTCAGAGGAGCCACGTCACTCTTGTGATGGAGCAGAAGCCAGATTGCAAAGCGTTAAGGAATTTGGGGGTATTGAGGAAGTGGGTGCAGTGGACATGGATTAGCCTTTCAAGAAGTTTGAGAAGTGAAAGAGAAGGAGGCAGGAGACAGTTGAACTCTCACCACTGACAGTGGAAAATAAAGCCAGAAAACAAAAAGCGGGAGCCGTGAGATAAAAGTGAGCTTGGTTTTAATAAAAAGAAGAGAAAGCGCTTTAGTCTTATAGCTCAAAGAATGCTGATAGCAGCCGTGTGTGAAATTGATTTCTGAGGCCCAGCACCAGAGACAGGGAGGCTGTGAGGCAAATGGGGTAGTAAACCATGATTTAGCACCTTCACTTTCTGTGCTTATTACAAAACAGGCTTTAAAAAAGATGCCTGTGGTGCGTCTCAGCAATCTTGGTATTGTCTGTGGCCAAGATCCATTTTAATATATTCCCGAGGCATTTTAGCCATTAGAACATTTCTTTGGACATCTGTCTATTAACTTTTCACATTGCTAAACATGGCTAAAGCAATACATAGACATAGTATTTCTACTACTAAATAATAATAAATGGTGCTGAAGGAGAAAGAATTATCCTTGCCGAAAACCAAAACATGACAGACTCAAAATGCTTGCACATTGAAAGCAAAAAAATAAGTTTAACAGATTCTCAGAGAAACAGTGTTTGCTTCTGCTTTATTAAGCCTTGAGGGTCAGAGAGGGGCTCACAAGAATCACAAAAAAATATATTATGTCCCATATGCTAATAAACCTTAAATAAGTGGCTTTTGCTAAGGACTCCTTGATGTTGTCACTCAGTTTACAAATGAATGGAAGATTGTATTATTTCCCATATGTATGATGCTGAATGATATTTTTCAAATATGATTTTAAAATGCTAACAGGACAGGGAATTTAGCCAGCTCAAAATTATAAATACCTGTCATGAACTTGAATAGGAGATAGGAAGAGACAACTGGCATAGATGTCTCTAATCACCAATATTATTTTCCATCTCAATACAAGTAGATCTGTACTGTTTGCAAATAATAAGGACAAATTAAAATTGACAAAGACAAAGCCTCTTAGAAAACACAAGTCTTTCTTACAGTGATTTAAAATAAGGCACTGCTGCAATCAATTTACTATGTACAATATGAAAGAAAAATTACAGACCATTATGTTTATAAAATATATGATTATTTAACTAGAGAATGCTTGTCTTGATTGCTGTAGTTACAACCAAAACCATACCAAGGCTGTACCAACTGACTCTGTTGCTTTGATGAAAAACCTAATATGTTGAAAATATATCTGTAAATCTAAATACCTAAAAAAATAATAATAACCACTAAGAATTATACTGGTAGAGAACCACAATAAGAGAGTTTTTCTTCTAATACAAACTATGTCGTGAAAATTGCCAAGAATAGTCATTATAGTAAAGAAATATTATAAGAAGAAAACATTCCTTAACACTTGGATGGATAAGTCAATACAGAAACTACAAACTGCCAAATAAAGCTAACTTTTATCTCATCATTTGGGAAACTTTTGCTTACATGTGTTTATTGATTTTTTTAAAACTAGCATACATTTATGATTAAAAAGTGCAGAGTATAATTTAGCTTTTCTTTTATTATCGAGAAATCACTTTAAGGATTTGGCTGAGGATCCGTATGCTAATAAATGTATTAGCAAAGAAAAGGAGTTCCAAACAGAGATTCTCTATTTCAAGAATTAGTTACTTTGTAATAAAACAATTCTTACAGCTGAAGGAGTAGGATAATCTCTACTTTAATTTTGTTTAACAATTGTACTGATCAACACTTTCATATTTTAGTACTTTTGCTTTAAAACTAATCTTGAAAAAAACTAATCTTGACAGCAACCCTATGAGTTAAAGGGAGCAAATGTTCATGTCTCATTTAATAGGTTACAAAACTGATTTGTAAAGATGGTTAAATGAGATAGTCTAATTTAGAATCAAAGACTTTTTCAGGCTCTGGATGTCTTAGAAAGTGACCAAAATTTCTCGTGAAAGTGGTTGTGGCACAGAGAGCCAAGTTGCCTAAAATACCATAATGGCAAAGTCAAAGCATGTCCAAAAGAGCACAATGGCCAAGTGTTGAATCCCAGCCTGTGGCTCTCTTTAGAAGTTTTGCCATCAGTATTGTTCACATCCAACCTCTGAACCATTTTAAAATTAAAAGTGTTCACCAAAAAAAAAAAAAAAAAAAAAAACCAAAAACAAAAAAACCCTAAACAAAACAGTTAAACACTAAACATCCACTGAACATGGATATCTGTGTCTGGCCCTGTGTTAGACATTAGGGTTGTAAGGCTGAATATCACATATTCCCTGCCTTCAAGGGTTCATATCAGTATTTGCCTCTATTAATTTCTCTTAAACATCAGATCTCTATGATCTAAATGTTGAGATTTATTATTATATGGAATCTAATGGAAATATGATCTCTGCAGTCTGGAACCCTTACTTTAAAAATTGTAGCAAAACCTGCTTCTCTGAAATCATTTTGCCTGATTATTTCTCATCAACATTAAATCTTCCTGAGTTCTATGGTTACCTGTCGTGTGCTAAGTTTTGCCTTCCTGAAAATATGATTTAATACATGGCCTTTACTTTTCTATAGGTAAAAGCCTATGCCTTTAAGTCAAGACTCCTTCACCCACCATTCCTCATTCCCTCCTCCTCCTGGCACACTTCCTTCACACAGCACTGCTGTCCAGGTCCTGCAGAAGGGCCATAAAATAATGTACTCAATGATCAGCTTTAGCAGATAGATATCTAAGACTTGGGTTTGGCCAGATTAAGGCAAGATGAGACAGGTTCATCATCTTTCAGCTTTACACATTTTAGATACATTTAAAGTTGGCCTAAAAAGACATATGAATCAGCAGAAATGTGATTGACTTTTTTTAACATGAGTCATGTTAATTTTTTTCCTCTTCCATTTCCTTGCCTATCTGTAGCCTTTGTGTACACACACACACACACACACACACACACACACATTTCCCACTCTGTCTTTAAAGAATCTGAATGTATATGAATGAGTGCAAAAGCTGACAGCCGTTATGAATTAGACACTCAACTACAACTTGTCCTTGCCTGTCTCATGTTAATTATTCATTCAACAAATATGCATTGAGACTGATTACATATCTGTGTACTGGGAGTTCAAAGGCATATTCATCTTTGTCAGGGACCTTAAGAAACACACAGTCCCTTCCTGGGGATGGATGTGTAAACAAATAACTACAGCACAGTGGCTGATAAATGCTAACACAGCCGTGTGTATAAAGTCCTAGCAGCATGCTCCAGTTAACACAGACCAAGGCAGTGATTGATTTTACTGGAGATCAGAGAACGTTTCACTGGAAGATGGCATCAGGGCTCCATCTCAAAGCAGGAGCATGCATACACAAGTTGGAGAAAGTAAAAAGATGTGAGGAAGATAGAGAGGAGGGAGGTCTAGGCCATAGCAGGACCATGAACAGCATATCACCAATACCAAGCAGTTTGTCTTACAGTGCAACAGTGCCCAGTTCCCAGGGTACAGAGGATAAAAGTGATCAGAAACAGCAGAAATGAGTCTCGCATGTTAATTTAGGGTGTTGTGTGCCGCACTAATAATTTGGCCTTTACCTATACCCAGTGGTTCTTACCCCTTTTTTCGAGAATCCAATGAAACCTATGAATCCTCTTTCCAGAAGTATGATAATAACACACATACACTCAAAATGGCACATACAGTTCTGAGTCCTCATAGCACATCTGGAATCCATTACTGGATGCCACCAGCTGTAGACATGGAACCATAGAAAGTCTCTTAGCAGGGACTGAACAGTCTAGCTCTGTATTCTAGAAAAAAAAAACTGGCAGCAGTGTGCGTAGGACAGGCTGGTGGGGGGTCAAAACACCAGATGAAAAAGCCAAAATGCCAGGCATGAGGCCTTAGACCCAGAATGAAGACAGTGCAAGGAGGGATGGAGAGGGTAGTAATGGAAAAGAAAAGCATTTCAGAAATGAAACTGACATAGCTTGGTGTCTGATTAATGGTAGAGGATGTCGAGCATCAAATATTTTGTTATTGTTTGTGTTTATCTTCCCACTAAATTATAAATCCTCTGCAAGGTGTTGCTGTACCAGGCTCAACCCAGGAGTGAGCAGAAGCAGAGACATAAGCACGTAGGATTAAGACTTAACATTCAAGAGAAAAATAAGTCCTCCACCAACCAAGAGGCAGAGGGTCCGTGGGACTCTGGAGCTGATGGAGAGTTGCTAGTAGACACTGAGAATCAAATAAGGACCTGCTGAAATTGTTAATTGGGAGGGAAAACCATCATATCAGAGCAGCAAGTGAACTTGCTGGTTGTCATCTGTACCTTACAAGAGTTCCTTGCCACAGAGCCTCTAGTGGGGTATAGATGCAGGAGAGATCTGTTGACTATCAGCATGAGTCTATATTAAGCAATTATGATACTTCTGGATTCCTGGCACGCTTGGTTGGTTTGCTTTACATTGGCTATGGAAAAATATTCTCAGGACCATAAGTAGCTCTTCAAATTTGATTTATTTTCAAACTGCAGAACTTGTGAAACTATTCCAGTTATTCAAGCTGCTACCTCTAGCTACAGGTTAAAACCAGAGGGGAATTTTATCTACTAAAGATACAGAGATATGGTAGTTGAGATAACAGTTGCTTTTTAAAACATGTTTCTGAGCTACAGGTGTAGTGTTTTTGACAAAATTCATTTCCTTGTGTGTGTGGGGGGGCACATAATTGAACTGGAGAAAAGAAGTCCCAGAATTTCACATCACTTGAAAATTTTAAGTAACTAGATCTTCCTCTGCCCCCATCTCTGTTCCCCTTCTTTTATCTCTCCCAACCCCAACCTATGCTTATGCCATGCCCTATGTATATTTTTGAGCAACAAATAACAAGTAAACAAGTAATCTAGAATTTGAAACAGAACATACTTCCAAAGCCTTTCACCATCTATTAAATGTCCAAATGTCTTACGCTTTCTTCT
This sequence comes from Canis lupus familiaris, assembly GCF_011100685.1. Classification (NCBI taxonomy): domain Eukaryota; kingdom Metazoa; phylum Chordata; class Mammalia; order Carnivora; family Canidae; genus Canis; species Canis lupus. The sequence goes on from NC_049232.1 coordinate 38,454,808, forward strand.
AAATGACATGTATAATAATTTCACTGATAACTGAGGTAGCTCAAAAATGCAAGCATAATCCCTGCCTTCGAAGAATTTGCAATCTACTTGGGAAAATTGCAGTTGGTCAGTAACTAGTGGGTAAAATGATAAGCCCAAAGAGCTACAATGTCCTGTTTTAAATATAACTCATTCTGGGCAGCCATGGTGGCTCAGCAATTTAGTGCCACCTTCAACCCAGGGCCTGATTCTGGAGACCCAGGATGCAGTCCCACGTCAGGCTCCCTGCATGGAGCCTGCTTCTCCCTCTGCCTGTGTCTCTGCCTCTCTCTCTTTCTCTCTCTCTCTCTTTCTCTCTCTGTCATGAATAAATAAAATCTTTTTTAAAAATTAAATAAATAAATAAATAAATAAATAAATAAATCTAATTCTATACTAATTCTTGCAAATTGATAATGCCTGGATGGAATACCAACTAACTGCAGATTAAGCAGGATATTGAGATAATGAAGAGTTTATCATTCTTTAACTTTTTCTGGGCATAAAGAATTGAATGCAAGCAAAAGTAGAAAAAAATATATAATATCAAGTCAAGGAGAATATTTTGGATTTCAATTCCAAACATTCATCCTGCAACATCCAAATGGCTCTTGAGAGAGAAAGCACCCGATCATGAGTATAGGAATGGAACCTAAATTACATCCCGAATCATGTGTAGCTTCATTCAGAATCAAGGCAGTACATTTTTTTCTCGGCCCAGATGACACCGTGGTCAACAACCAGGAAGAGTTGGGGGAGTTCTAAAATCAGAAATTTGATAGTGGCAGGAAGTTAGCTGGTGATTTTTTTGCAGCTTCTCTGTTATCAACTATAGTTTGAGTTTTTGTCCATCGGACTCCAAGCCATATTAACTTCCTAACTTTCTAGTTTCCTCAACAAGTCACAAAGTGAGCCTTCTGTCAAGAATTCTTTCTCCATGATTCCAAACCCCAACATGTGCTTTCCAGAGCCTCAGATGTTTCGTTAGTTCTACAGATGTTTTGTAAATGCATTCCAACAGAATTTGCCAGGGCTGCAGAAGGAATCTATGGCTGATTAGAGTCACAGTTTGGACAGGGCTTGAGTTAGATGAGATGGAACCGGAAACTGAAACTTCGAACTGGCTCACCAGGAAGTCAGGAATTCACAAAAAGAGTGGAGAAGGAATTTTATTTCAGGGGGTGTTTCAAACATGCCTGTTTTGGGGAGTGGAAGGGTGTGGAAGCCCCCAGAGCTGATTCTTCACTGTTTTCCTTGGTGCTTGGCCTGCATATTATTTTACGCTGGGGATTTTTTATTTTCTAAGTATAGAAAAAACATCAACCAAGATTAGCAGCTTAATTTTCAGAACTCCAGGTAAAATGGCTTTTTTCACACTTGTGACATAACGTAAGGGCTTTGAAATATCCCTACAAGTGCAAAGGGCCAAGAACATGATGACTGTCAGCACAAACATGGGGAAAAATGGGTTTTTAAAATATTTTATTTATTTATTTTAGAAAGAGCATGAGCGGAGGGCAGGGGCTGGGGAGGAGCAGAGGGAGAGGGACAAGCAGACTCCCCACTGAGCATGTGTCTGACATGGAGCTCAATTTCATGACCTTGAGATCATGACCTGACCTGAAACCAAGAGTAGGTTGCTTAATTGACTGAGCCACCCAGACACCCCAGAAATAAATGATTTTTAAAAATTACTACAGTTTGTATAGGATACAATTCTCCTATTGTCCATTTTTCCTTTGTGAAAGAAATGGAGTTACTGGTTTCAGCCTTCTGCTCCTAATTGCGCAGCCCTGAGGTTCAGGAGCAAACTATTAAAGCAAATTATTATAGTGGAAAAAGAAAACCAGACTGACAGGGTCTTTCTAGTAGAAAATCTCTTTATACACATGTATGGTCTGGAAGATTATAGTCTAGAAGATATATATATATACACACACACGTGTATGTACATACACTGTATACATACATGTTTATGTATGCAGTATATATACAAAAGTTTTTATCCAAACTTAGAATTTGGAATCTCTATTAGAAAGAATGCATAATAATACTTATTTCAATATTCTATCAGGATTAAAACAGAGTATCTCTCTGTGCTAAGTGTATGCTTTTAGAAGAATAGAAACCAACAGTGATAGAATATTTTACTATGCTTTTCCTCAAGATAAGCTGACTCAAAATACTCAGACCAGTTGCAAATTTCCTGAATACTGGTCTTTGCTCATATCAGCAATTACTGATTTTAATTCAGCTGGCTGTGAAATTGTATTCTGGTGGAGCTCTCCAAAATGCCCAGAGGTTTCTCAGCAGTTTCTTAGATGAGCTGTAATCCAGCCTTGTCCTTGGAAAGAATACAAAAAAATCAAGTTACCATAGCTCTGAAATGAAAATCTCACTGAAGCATTTGACATTGAGCAGAGGCAGGTTTTTGTTTCCTAAAAAGTAACAAAGCTGTCTCAATTCTATCTCCAAGTTGTTATTCCCAGAATAAGAAAGAATTCTGAGTACAAAATTAATTTTTAAATATTTATTTATTCATTTTAGTGGGGAAGGGTGCAGGGAGAGGGAGAGAGTCTTTTTTTTTTTTTAAGATTTTATTTATTTGTTCATGAGAGACACAGAGAGAGGCAGAGACACAGGCAGAGGGAGAAGCAGGCTCCATGCAGGGAGCCCGATGCAGCACTTGATCCCTGGAACCAGAGATCATGCTCTGAGCTGAAGGCAGACACTCTACTGCTGACTAAGCAGTCTCCGAGTTGAACTCAAAGCTCCATGTGGGGCTCAAACCCATGGCCCAGAGATCACAACCTGAGCTGAAACCTAGAGCTGGCTGCTCAATCTACTGTGCTCAAAAATAATTTTTTTTAAAAGAAAAACATTAGTTCTATTAAAAAAATTATGTACTGAGAAATGCTTCTTCAAATGGAAAGGTAACAATTTCAAGCTACGCAAAGCAAAACAAAAGGTGATCAGATAACAGGTGTAAAACCTGGCTCACCCAGATACTAGCCGTGTGACTTGTCCCGAGAGGGATTTATATATTCGCAGCAGAGTTGAAATAATTAACACTAACAAGCCAGAAAGGACATCCAGTACTTTACATATGTTCTCTTGGTTAACCTTCGTGATCACCCTAGTACGGGAAGTACCAATGTTCCCCTTTTACAGCTGCAGAAACTCAGTCAAAGAGATCTGACAATCCGAAGGCAAATCGACTAGGATATGACTCGTAAGGTCAGTGTGAGAGCCACAGCTGAGCACTTTCTCCTGTGGGATGATGTAGGGTGTTCAAGCTCTCTGAGCCTCAATCTTCTTGTTAGTAAAATAAGGGGAGGGGGAATCCAACCTGACATGGATCACTGTGAGGATTAAATGCAGTAATTTGGGTAGATTCTGGCTTACTTGCTGGCACATAGGTTCTTAGTAAATCTCAGCATTTTTCCCCTCACCAGCAACCCTCCAGGCTCAGGTGCAATTAGGTGCCCACCCAAAATTGGGAAAGGTGTATGCTAGGGTGCACTCATGAACAGGTACAGGGGAAGAAAAAGGAAGCCAGGTGCCCAAAAGTCTTTGTGAGGCCTGCATAGCTCTTACACCGTGTTACAGAATTGACTTTTCTTCTCAGTAGCAGGGGACAGGTTTCATGCAGTGGCCTCTGAGAGACCATGCACTGTGTCACTGGCAGTTCATCATATCCCCCAGCAGTGCAGCTGTGATAAGAACCAGATGATCTGAATTTCCTAAGCAAAGCCAGCAGCAAATATCTGGGAAAGCGCATGCCTCAGTATCCACATGCTCTGCTCTTTAAGAAACTACATCAAAAAGCCAATGGACTTTTACAAGAGCCCAGTTACAGCTTAATGTCCGTGAGCTCTCAAATCAGGGAATCGCAACCCCTAACACGTGAAGTTGGTGAAAGAACCAGTATTCCAAATTGTCAAAAAAGCCACAGATTAGATAAAATTTATAGAGACCTGATATGTGTAGGAGAGTTACAAATGGAATCTGCAGATTCATTTTCAAAGCTTGGTATAGGGACAGGATGTTTCTGTGTGTAGATTTCTCCACTTTGCGTGGGCTCGCCCCAGAAAAATGGTCCTCTCATTACTGGGGAGGTTGCCCCCTCTTTTTAATTTAGAAGAATGTGACATCCATTTGTGCAGTCACATGCATAGCTCCAGATGGCTTAAGCTAAATGCTGTCTTGGAGGAGAGGAAAACCAGAGACTCTGGTGCCTTTCTGCTGATCTTGAAATAGTAAGAATGGCTCTTTGCCTCGTCTCGTAACCCATTTTGCTGCATTTGAAGATCTGTTGGTGTTTGAAAAACACTTTGCTTATAATGTAACTTCATCTGTTCTGTGACTCCCATTTTACAAAAACCTGTATCACCCATTCCCTCAGCTCCTACCACTGTTTTTATTGCGTTCCATATAGCTTGACCTCTTGTTACAACATTTGGGAAAAATATTTTCCAAGGCCTCTGTATATACATGAATAGAACTGCAGAGTCTTTTTACTGCTAATTTGTGCTTCATCCTACAATATTTTTCATAAGTCCTGCATAACCCGTCCCATGACCATAGAAGGTCATCCTAATAGACATCCATTCAGTGTCTATTGGGCAGTGAGATGCAGGGAATGCATACTTCACATGGTTACTCCAAGTGCTTAACTACTTGTAGCCATCAGGCTTAAATTTGTTCACCTGAGACTTGGTTATTGCTTTCAAAGCAATTGGCTCTGAAACCAACTGCAAAACAAACAGTTGAAAAATCATGATTGGGTAAACAGCAATGGTGAAGAAATGACACCATCCTGAGGTTAATGTACTCAGAGAAACTATTCTGATCTTTGAATATTTCTAGGATGTACATGATCTACATTCTAGGCAGTCATCACTGACTGAGGCTTAGCACATCTCAACTGGCCAGAGCAATGCATGGATGGATGCTGAGAGTTGATTGCTGAGTTTTCTTACAAGAAAGTAGTTGATTTAGCAGTCATCATCAATGCTACATATAAAGGTCATCATGTGGCACCAAAGATATAGAACTCTAGATCTGGATTTTTTCTCAATTGAATAACTCAAGGCAAATACTCAATTTTCAAATATTATAGAGCCAAGATGCAGGCCTTTCTTCTCTCAGCATTTGCTGGATTTCTAAAATGCTGGCTCAAAAGAGGCACCCATTGTCCATCTTAACCCATCCATCCACTACAAAGTAAAATGAGTGCTGTAATAAGGGTAGGGTTTATAATGAATTTTCTCCTCAAGTTTAGTATCATATGCAGTTTTGATCATTTTGGATAAATCTGATGACACTTGGAGTCTTATTTACAGAATTTAGTGGTTGCCATTTCGTTCTTGGTCAATTCATAGCAAACGCTCACCAACTCACCTGACACTGTTGCTGAAATGCCCTGCAGTGGGGTCAGGAGTAATCTCTTGGTCACTGTGTTGTATAGCATCTGTGAGCTTGTTTCTGAGATACTGAGATTCAAATATTATATTTAGGGATGCCTGGGTAGCTCAGTGGTTGAGGGTCTGCCTTTGGCTCAAGTAATGATCCCACAGTGGGCTCCCCACAGGGAACCTGCTTCTTCCTCTGCTTGTGTCTCTGCCTCTCTCTGTGTGTCTCTCATGAATAATAAATAAATAAATAAATAAATAAATAAATAAATAAATAAATAAATAAATAATTAAAAAATAAAATATTATATTTATGTGACAGAAATCCAATTGGAAAGATTGCCCAAGGTATATTTTAAAAGCTTAAACTTTTGGTTTCAGAAACAACCATCATTGCTTCTAGGCAACTCATTATCTAGTTCCTTATTATTTCTGCCTCAGTTTCTCTTGCTAGGTGCAATTCAAAGTTAAGACTTAAAAAAAAATGCTACTGTGGTAAAGAGGAACGCACATTTCCAAACAAGAGAGAGTAAGCTCCAATCCCATCTGGACCAGGCACAAAAGTTGTTTATACTGAGGCCCTCTTAAAAACCGTAATAAGCTGATGCTGGTAGGTCTTAAATGACCTGAAATGCATTGCTGCATTGGTGTTTCTGGTTGTAAATGTAGAAATCTGGCACAGTTAAAGAGGAGTAAAATCACTCCACGTTCTATAACATTAAACATGGATTCAGTTGACATGAATTATGTTTATTCCACTTGCTAAAAGACAACTTGGAGAATCTTCCAGTTTGAGAAACAGGCCCATGACTTACTTCTGGGTTCGTGTGTGATCTGTTTCAGAGCAGCATGGGCAGTTTGTACGTCTAGTTGTACTGAAAGTTGTAACTTATGATGAGGTAAGAGATTTAGTCTGTACAACCTCACCTGAGAGCCGTTTTAGTGCTTCTTTGGACAAGGTACATGAAAATAAACCAAGCAACTCAACATAGACTTTGAAACAATTTCTTTAGAAAAACAACATCTCAGCTATACATTATTTCCAAAACATCTTAGAGAGCGGCCAGAGGGAAACCTCCCAAGGCTTTGGCATTCTAGTTTTCTTATCTCACATGGAAATGGAGTTCACATGTGAATACTGCGTGTGGATTTTTCTTTTTATGCAGTTGTGATCATTGGATAGTATCGTAATTTGTAATCACTCATCTTACTCATTTTAATTATTTCATGAATCCTAGCATTTGTGATGTTGGTTTTCATCTCAGACTTATTTAATTTGAATAAAGTGAGGGACATTACATTGTACAAATGTATGTTTGTCACAAATAGTTACTGCATCCAGCAAATACCATAGCTCTCAACAGAACTTCTTCCAGTCACACAGAGAAAACTTAAAGGGAGCCAGAAGATGCACAATAAACTTGTTAAAAATCTGAGGAATGAATTTAATGGATATGTGGACAATGTATACTTCATTGCCAAAGAGTCTTTTCTCCCTCAGTATATAATTAAGTTCTGGAAACAGAGTGCCCCATATTGCCTTGATTAAAGATTGATTTTATTAATCCTAAAAACCAGGCTTGGGAGCTCAGTAAATACTTCCTTTAGAAAGAACAGACTCTGAGGTAACCAGTGTTTCTTTTGCCCATTCTGTTCCACATTTTATAGGGTCCTTGAACTACTGACAGGTCATATCACCAGGTAAATCCAATGTGGCAGGTGGCTGGCTGGGAGGTTCTGCTGTGGGAACATCCGGGTGTTCAGAGAGCTGATGCCTTAGGAGTACAGTGTCTCAGCTAAACCTAGTAGGAAAAAAAAAACACTAGTTCCTTCCCAGAGCACCTTCTACAACCTTTCAGAGTGCACATGTGTTTATAAATAATGTTAACAATAAATAAGGTTAATAAAAGGGGCAAATGCGTATACAGTGCTAATTTAAGCCCTATTAGCTTCTGAAAGATGGATGTCTGTATGTGTGTATTTTTATTGTGATAAAATGTATAAAATTTACCATTTTAATCATTTTTAGGTGCACTGTTCAGTGACATTAGGTACACCTAAAGGCTGTACTCTCATTGCTGTACAACCATCACCACTGTCCATTTCCAGAATTCTCTTCATTTTCCCAAACTGGAACTGTGTGCTCATTAAAAAACGATTGACCATGCCTCCCGTGCCCCTGCCCCCAGCAACCACCATTCCACTTTTTGTCTTTATGCATCCGACTACTGGAGGTGCCTCATATAATTTTTGTTCCTTCTGTCCTTTTATGCTAAGCTTATTTCTCTTAGCATGATGCCTTCAGGGCTCATGCATGTTGTAGCATGTGTCAGAATGTCCTTCCTTTTAAGGCTGAATAATGTGCTCTTGTGTGTATATATCATATCTGAGTTATGCACTCAGCCACTGATGGACATTCGGGCTGTTTTCAGCCTTATGTGACTTTTATATATGAACTGTTAATTCTCATAATAATAGTCTTTATTATCCTTATTTGCTGATTAAAATCTGAAGCATAAAGAGGTGACCTATAAGAAGCCCTGGCAACAGGGCTAAGTAGTCTTTCAGTCCCTGCTCTTAACCAACATGCTATCCTGGGCTAGCCCTTTTCAAATGACTTATGAATCTATGAATCTAAATAAAGCTCATATTAGTTAGACAAGCCTTGATGCAACACCCTGAGGTGGGGTTTCTAGCTTTGCCTGTTCAGGTTTTAAAAGGTCCAAGGAGTCGTCAATTTGACAACAGAGCAGCCCCATAGCAACTGATCCATAAAGAAGCCTACTACTGCAAAATAAAGTTTTCTGAGGGGCTAGAGGATGTTCTTTCCTTTTTCAGGAGCCTCTTCTGTGTGATAACACTTTGCATATAAACAGGTAGGCCATGAGAGAGTGATTAAAAACAAAATTAACAACAACATCAATAACAATATGAATTACCACTTGTAGACCTACTATGCCCTGGTTACTTTACTTACATTAACTCAAGTTCCCTCAATGCTTCATAAGAGGTAACCCTCCTTTTCGCCTCCATGTCCCATCCTTTCACGGTATTTATTGCACATCGCCTGTGCTCTCTCTTAGAGGGAAAACTGAAGATGAAATTGTCATATTGTCTAACATGTATATCTTTCCAAATCTAAATAGTTTTGGAACTTTAATGTTTTTCATAATTATGTCCTTGATTGATACCAGAAGATGCCATCTTTAATGTTTGGATATCATGTTTAATTTACTCAGTAAAATAATTTGACCCCAGTTTACATTCACTATTTGTAGAACCATTGCTATGGACTGAATTGTGGCCCCCACACCATTCATATGTTGAAGTCCTAATCCCCAGTGTGATTGCAATGCAGATAATTAGTTGGGATGGGGGTCATGAAAGTGGGATCCTCATGATGGGATTAGTGTCTTTAGAGGAAGAGACACCAGAGAACTTGCTCTGTTCTCGTTCTCTCTCTCTCTCTCTTCCTCTCTCTCTCTCCTCATACAAAGTGGAGGCCATGTGAGCACACAGTGAGAAGGTTGCCTTCTGCAACCCAAGGGGAAAGCTCTCACCAGGAGCCACCCATGCTGGCATCCAGAACTATGAGAAAATTATTTTTTATTGTTTAATCCACCCAGTCTGGTATTTTGCTATGGCAGCTTAAGCAGGCTAATACGACTGTGCATGTATGTATATGACATTCTCGATTTATAATAACATAATTGTGGGTAATATTTATTCATGTTCTACTCTGAAACTAGTCCTAGGCTAAGTTCATTTAGCCAATCTTCTTACAGAGTATGTATGTGTGTGTGTGTGTGTGTGTGTGTGTGTGTGCATGTAGTAGCATGGTTATAATATTATCCCCATTTTATAAAAAGGGAAATTTTAGTGTAGGCGGGTGGTAATTTAATTGTTCAAGGACACTTAGTAAAAACAGAATCCATATACCAACCCAGGCAGTTTCTAACTCCAGAGCCTATGGCACAAATTTTATCTTTGCCTCTTATGAGAAAAGTAAGGCTTAACATGGAGATGGGTACATAAACAGTTTTCTATATAGTAGGTGCAGATTTCACTAGGAAGCCTGTCAGTAACAAGCAAATCTATGAGTGTCAAGAGGCAGTCCCTGCATTACTGAGGTTACTTCATGTAGTTATTCTAATTAACAAGTCTGAAATCTGGAAATGATGTTCCTCCCTTAAAAAAAAATGTGTCAGTTGTATGAGTTGTTAAATTTTGGAAGGTTAAGCTGATAAACACATTTCAAGCTTCTCAGAGCAGAAACATCTCTGAGAGCAGTTTCTCTGTTTTCACGAAGCAGTAGTAGATGAGTAGACTTATGCTCCTTGGGCAAAATTGTGACTTCAGTGCAAAATGTGGCTTCGATGTATCTACCCCTTACCCAGATTCTTATTTCTTGCTCCCTGTTTTAGTTGCTCCATTATGCAATCTCTGTCCCTTTCAGGCATGACCCTAGGTCCTTAAACTTAAAATCAAATAGTCCTCTCTGCAAACATACACACATTATTAAATTGGAAAGAATCTGCTTAGTGTTTTCATCTCCAGCAAGGCTACCATATATAGACATACAGAACACCCACACTTTAGGACACATTTCACGGGTCACTGGGGACATGATACTGACCATCCTTTTTTTCTCACAGAGCTCCAGGACAGCACGCTCTGAAGAGGACCGGGATGGCCTGTGGGATGCGTGGGGCCCATGGAGTGAGTGCTCACGCACCTGCGGGGGAGGAGCCTCCTACTCCTTGAGACGCTGCCTCAGCAGCAAGTAAGTCCTGCACCCCCCTAGGATGAGTGGGGAGTTTGTAAGACCCAGCAGTAACAGGTTCAGTGCATACTTTTGTGGTTGGGAGTATGCAGAGCATTTGGTGGCACATAAATCCAGATGAAAGGAAGTTACCAGGAATTAAATCTATGCATCTATAGCTCAGTTATTAATATACTTCTATGTACTAAGCAATATAGAATTTATCTCATTTACCAAGCAAATTTTATCTGTTGTCATGTTATTTTTTTTAATTTTTTAAAAGATATTATTTATTTATTCCTGAGAGATACAAATTGAGAGAGAGAGAGAGAGAGGCAGAGACAGAGGCAGAGAGAGAAGCAGACTCCATGCAGGGAGTCTGACATGAGACTTGATCCTGGGACCCCAGGATCACAACCTGAGCCGAAGGCAGACGCTTAACCCCTGAGCCACCCAGACGTCCCTCTGTGGTCATGTTAGAACCAGAAAGAGGATTTGTAATTAGAAATGGACCTCATGTATTAAAGCTTTATGATACATTATGCTTATTGAATCGCCTTAATTATACTGGCAAAACCAGCAACCATTTTAACATTAACACCATATGAGTTTATGTTGGATTCCATTGCTATCAAGCACTTTGCAAATGACTGATATGTGGGTTTGGTGTTTTGATGTCATAATGGGTGGAAGTTCCCTAAGGTTATTCAGTTCAGTGAATGATGAATTTTGCATATGAGGAGATTTGGAAAAACAGAAACTGCTGTGGGAATTGGGCATGGGAGTGAGAGCAGTGGTGAAGGTGGATAGTGGCTAATGGTTGCTAAGCTGAAAGTAAAGGCCTGAGGCATTGTACTTGGAAGAATAATAATTCAAAACTGTATCTTGAGCTGTGTGGTCTATGACTAGATTTTTCTCCAAACTATAAAATACAAAGCACAATAGTAATATTTTTTAATGAAAGAATTTTATTTGATGTTGAAAAGTATTATATATGACAAATAAGAGGTTTGATTAAAATTGCCGTATATTATAAAACATGAAACTGAAGAAGGAAAAAACATACATATATCTGCTGATTCTTCTAGATTTTTCATGAAGAGTGGAAAGTAGTAAGATGTAGGTTCAGAAAAATGTTAACATACTCTAATGAGTAAAAATTTCTTGAATTCAAAGTTCGAGTCTCATTCCTTTCTGTGTCATCCAGGCCTGCACATGATCTGACAGGTCTTCCTTTACTGAATCCACTGATAACTGGAGACCATTTTGGTTCCAGGCAGATCCCAGTGGAAATGATGTACCCTGGGAAACCTGGCCAAAGGGCATATCCTGTAAGAAACCAGATCAATTTTGCTGTTTAACCACACTGGTGTTTGGGTCTACTCAGAAGATGGAGCTATTGGATTGCATCCACTAGCATGTTTGTCATCTTTGGAGGCCTGCTTCATATCAAGCCAGATCTCTGAGCTGATTAGGAAAAAACAGACCTTTTACTTTTATGATTCACCTCTTTTCTTAGTCTTAAATATCAGAAACTTCCTACATCTGCACTGCATGATGCTACATGGTGATAGTGCCATGAGATATAACTGATAACAAACATACATCAGCAAAGCCAAAATGTACAAATTTGAAATGTTCCTATTATGCAGTTTTTTCAAATGGCCATGTTTGAATATTCTATAGGGTTGATCCAGAACATGTGTCTCACAAAACTGGTAAGGAGTGTATGGAGAACTTTCATACTGGCTCTCTGATGTGAATGCCACATTGTGACTCTTGTACTGAATAAGAGACTGATGTGCAACAAAAGGTAGAATTTTATCATTCAGCAAAGCATCAAATATTGATGTTATGTGAAATTCACAATTACTTCTTTTTCACCTAGTAAATTGATACTCTAATTGTTAGCATTTTATTGAGATACTATTGAGGATTTCAGTTGTCATCTACTCACAAGGCATTGGAAAAGTAAAATGTAAATTATAAAAATGTAAACATATAGGCTGTATGTCTTCATTTGACTTTCAAATATTGAAAAAATATATATATTAAGTAAACTCATACTAGGCTGGATAGGAAGCTAAAACAATGAGGGGAGGGCAGACCAGCAGCCTTCTGTGGATGGTCATCTGTGGCCTTCATATTCATTTTGAATAGCTAATCAGCTTAATGGATTTTCTTTCATCTCCATTCTACATTTAGACATTCAAATTTAATTTGATCACCTTATACCCTTGAGAAAGATCAGAGGTTATGAATATATATGTCCTTAGAGGCCCTGTAGAATACATGTTATAGTCTACTGGTAAGCATTCAAATTCAGCCCAAATAAATCCTATCCACCTGTTGAATTAATTTGCCAGACCAATTTTCCAGCCTGGTGATATGTTCTCACAGGTCTCTTTTAGCTCTGATATTTTTAAGTCTATCAGCTAATAATTATTCTATTCCAAATATGATAGAACTATAAAAGCAGTTAAAATACTCAGATGTTATGGAATAAAGGACAACTGCTCAACGTCTGGAATTAATTATGTTCTGTGATGGATGGGGAGCTTGTGAAGAGGCTTGGTTAACTTTCTGAGTTTGAGAACATCTTCTCTGAGTGATCTTTTGAAGAGTTCAGGAAAATAAAAATCAGTGGAGGGAAAGCAGAGTGAAAATATGGACAAGCATTAAATATAAAATCCTTCATTCTTCTCACTGGTGGTGTTTGATGCTGGAGAAAAAGCCTTGACCCAGGGAGATACTGAGCAGAATCTTTTCTTTGGCTTTTCCCCTATCCTTTTTCTCGGCTCACAGAAAATAAGGTAGGCTTAATTTCCCCAATCTCTGATATTGGAGTATTGATAATTGCCTTTACTTGCAACCCTGGTTTGACCAATAAGAGAAGGCACCATATAAACTTTCTTTCTACAACCTTTACTAATTTCCATAAGATTACTTAAGTTTCATTGAATAACTCTGATAATGCAACTTTTTTTCTCCCCAAATTTTTATTTAAATTCTAGTTAGTTAACATGTAGTGTAATATTAGTTTCAGGAATAGAATTTAGTGATTTATCACTTACATTCAACACCCAGTTGAATATATATGACTCTCGCTAATCTTACATCACTAATTCTGCTTTCACTTTTGCATCAAAATGTCTGGTTTGGGTTTTTTTTTCCTAATTAGAAAATAGAATATATGTACTTGTACTTTATGACGGTTCTTTATTTTCAGTGAATTAAACAGTGTACCAACTACCTTGAGAAGCTGCTGCTTTTCTCTACTTCTTCACTTTCCCCCACTAAATACTCTGAAATAACATTTTTAACAAATGCATTTTTCTGACTGATCTAGTAGTGTGGCTTGTTTAGTGGAAACTATCCTTCTTCAGCCTAAATTACTTAAGCATATAGTTTTTAAATTTGATACTAAAGATCTGTCTCTGAGAGCTCTAGCTTTGTCTTCAGCCAGTTAATTTAAGTTTTCCCATAAGGAATTCCAGATGCATAAAGCACTTAAGAATACTGTGTGTAACATCATATGTACCACTGTACTACGTCTGTGCCAAGACCAAGGTCAAAGGGGTAAATGGCAGTTCATTTGAAATGGCAATGAGTCAGATAGCTGGACGCTCTTACGTGCAGTGTCAACCTTTATATTGGTGCCTGAAGAAGACTTAAAGGTCTTTTATGACATTTTTTACATTCTGAAATGCCAAATTAATCTCCAGACTAACAAATAGTATGGATTAATAGATTAATATATTAAGAGTAAGAATATTTTGTTAAATTTCAACTGATTAAATGAAGGGCTTGTCAAATTTATATATATCCAAATAGCAAAAAAATGGCTTGCTTATAAAGGATGAAAGCATTTTTTAGAGTTAATAAATTTTGCATTGAATTTTTTTAGTTGAATATAATTTTTGGAGCTGAATAAAATTATTAGATGAGTAAGAAAAAAAATCATCACACTGTGGAAGTACCTAAAAAAAAGAAGATTATGATATCATCACACTGTGGAGGTATCTAAAAAAAGGAAGATTATGATATTATTCCAAAGGGATGTGGCTGCCAAAATGTTGTCAATATAAATATGGAAAAATTAAAATAAACATCCTCAAGGAGTCTTATCTCACAGTAATGGGGAAGATCATTCAAACTTGTCATTTCATAATTGTGCTAAGGGAAAGTAAGTTAACTCCTCAGAATTTTTTTTTTTAAGATTTTATTTATTTATTCATGAAGACACAGAGAGAGAGAGAGAGGCAGAGACACAGGCAGAGGGAGAAGCAGGCTCCATGCAGGGAGCCCGACGCGGGACTCGATCCCGGGTCTCCAGGATCACATCCTGGGCTGAAGGCGGTGCTAAACTGCTGAGCGACCCGGGCTGCTCCTCAGAATTTTTAATTGCAAACATAATTTTTCTCCCATAAAAATATTGATACTTACAGTAATATAAACTTTAGTTAGCAAGTAACTTCTACACCATAAAATAATAAATACCAAAAGAAAAATTTTAACATTAAGATTTGGCTTCTGAAATATTTTTTTTCTTTTAAAATCATTTCATCTCTATCATAACATCCAATTAAGGTTCACAGTACTTGTTTTAAGAGGTTTTAGAACTTTCAGCTAAAATGAGCCCTAAAGCAAGATTTATCTGTTATTCATCTAGTGTTATATGTTATCAGCCTTGTTTTCATTGGAAATGCTTGAGTTTTTGTTTAAAGGAAAGATATACAAGTTCAGAATGGATCTGATTACTCTGTCATTCATATGAGATGCTCTTTTCATTGTGTTAGGGAAGATTTCACACTTCAGATGTTTAAGAGTTTGTGGTTGCCTTCCTTTTACTTTCCAGGTTAAAGCCTAATCTCAGTGTATTACCAGGACTTCTAATCATCCAGATCATATATCTTTAGAGGGATGCTTTTCCCCCCTCTCTAAGATCTGATCTCCTTTCAGGAGAATACACTAAGTCCAAAGACTGAATGTTTGGAACCAATTTATGGCCTATGTTACCCCATAAACCTGTTTGTTAGAATAAAAAATGGTTGGCAATTATGTTTGATGTCCACAACCTTTACTAGCCATATTGGGAATTTGTAACTCTTGGCTGTCTTTTTTCTGTTTATTTAAAAATTCTTTATTTGGCTAGTTCAATAGCCCGTGGAAGTTTTTATTTCTCTTCAATTTTCTTTTTTTTAAACTATTAAGATACCATTGACATAAAAAGAACATATATTTAAGGTATATAACTTAATGTTTCAATGTATTTATACATTGTGAAAAGATCACCACAAGGAAGCTAAATAACTTATCTATCACACCTATATAATATATAGATTACTGTATGTGCATGTATATGCTGAGAAAATTTAAGAGGTATCTTCTTTCAACTTTCAAGTATACAATACAGTCTAAACTGTTAACTGTTAGCACCATGCATACATTAAATCTCCCAAAGTCACTCATCTTCCATAACAGAAACTTTGTACTCTTTGACCAACACTTCCTCATTTCTCCCTCTCCTCTGCTCCTGGTAAAATACCATTATACTTAGGCTCTGCTTTTATGAGTTTCACTATTTTAGATTCCACTTATAAGTGAGATCATGCAGTGTTTGTCTTTCTGTGTCTGGCTTATTTCACTTAGCATAATATCCTCCAGATTCTTCCATGGTGTCACAAATGGCAGAACTTCCTTCTTTATTAAGACTAAATAATATTCCATTGCATGTGTATACCACTTATTCCTCTGTCAGTGGACATTTAGATTGTTCCCATGTCTTGGTGATTATGAATAATGCTGCAGTGAAAATGGGTGCGGCTGTCTTTTCAAGATCCAGATTTCATTTCCTTTTGATACATAAACTTAGAAGTGCAATTGCTGAATCATATAGTGGTTGTATTTTTTTTTAAAGATTTTATTTATTTATTGATGAGAGACTCCGAGAGAGAGGCAGAGACATAGGCAGAGGGAGAAACAAGCTCCTCCAAGAGAGCCCATGTGGGACTTGATCCTGGGAAGTCCGGGACCACGCCCTGAGCTGAAGGCAGACGCTTAACCACTGAGCCACCCAGGTGTCCTATAGAGTTTGTATTTTTTATTTTTTGAGGAATCTCCATATTCTTCCATAATAGTTTTACCAATTTACCAATTTGCTTCCTATCAACAATGTGCAAAGTTTCCCTTTTCTTCACATCTCACCAATACTTGTTACTTTTGTCTTTTTGATAATAGTCATTCTAACAGGTATGAGCTCATATCTCACTGTGGTTTCGATTTGCAGTTCCCTGATGATTAGTGATGTTGAGCACCTTTTTATGTGCCAGTTGGCCATTGTATATCTTCTTTTGAGAAATGTCTGTTCAATTTCTTTGCCGAGTTTTAGTTAGATAATTTGGTTTTTAACAATTGATTGTGAGAGTTTATATTTTGGATATTAACCCTTTATCAGGTATATAGTTTGCAAATATTTTCTCCCATTATGTAGATTGCCTTTTAACGTTGTTGATTGTTTCCTTTGCTGTATATAAGCTTTTTAGTTTCATCTAGTCCCACTTACCTTAGTTTTTGCTGCATGTGGTTTTGGTGTCATGACAAAAGTCATTGCCAACACCAATGTCAAGAAGCTTTTTTCCTATTTTCTTCTAGCAATTTTACAGTTCCAAGTCTTACTTTTAAGTATTTCATCCATTTTGAGTTGATTTTTGTATTCCTGTGAGAATAAGTGTCCAATTTCATTCTTGTAAATGTGGATATCCAATTTTCCTAACATCATCTATTGAAGAGATTATCTTTTCCCCATTGTGAGTTCTTGGCACCCTTGTCAAAAATTAGTTGACCATATATGTGTGAATATACTTCTGAGCTCTTTGTGTTTTGTTTTGTTTTTTTAAAGATTTTATTTATTCATGAGAGACAGAGAGAGAGAGAGAGAGGCAGAGACATAGGAAGAGAGAGAAGCAGGCTCCATGAAGGGAGCCTGAAGTGAGACTCAATCCCAAGACTCCAGGATCATAACCTGAGCCAACGTCGGACGCTTAATCACTGAGCCACCCAGGTGTCCCTGAGCTCTTTGTTTTGCTCCATTGGTCTAAATGTCTGTATTTATGAAATATAGTTTGAAATCAGGAAGTGTGATACCTCTAACTTTTTTATTCTCTCTAGGGATTTCTTTGGCTATTTGGGGTCTTTTGAAATTCCATATGAATTATAGCTTTGTTTCTCTATTTCTGTAAATAATGCCATTGGAATTTTGATAGGAAGTGTATTGACTCTATTGATCACTTTGAGTATCACGGACATTCTTCCAATCTGTGAACATGGGTTATCTTTCCATTTATATATGCCTTTAATTTCTTTCATCATTGTTTTATAGTTTTCAGGGTATAAGTCTTTCACCTAATTGGATAAGTTTATTTCTAAGCACTTTATTCTCTTTGATGGTGTTGTAAATGGGATTTTCTTAATTTCCTCTTCTGGTAGTTTGTTCTTAAGGTGTAGAAATGCTGTTACTTTTTATGTTGACTTTGTATCCTGAAGCTTTATTGAATTTATTATTTATCGTAGTTTTTTGTTGTTGCTGAATCTTTAAGTTTTTCTACATATATGACCATGTAATCTGCAGAGAATATTTTATTTCTTCTTTTCCGACTTGGATGCCTCTTATTTCATATCTAATTGCTGTAACTAGGACTTTTGGCTCTACATTAAATAGAAGTGGTTAAAATGGGCATTCTTGTGTATATTGAATTTTAGAGGAAAAGCTTTCAGTTTTTTCCCATTATTTTGATGTTAGCTGTGGGTTGTTCAAATACGACCTTCATTGTGTTGAGGTAAGTTCTTTTTACACCTATTTTTAGAGGTTTTATTTTTTTTATCATGAGCAGATATTGAATTTTGTCAACTTTTCCCTGCATCTGCTGAGATGACCATGATTTTTACATTTCATTCTGTTAAGGCGGTGTATGACTTTGACTGATTTATATATGTTATACCACCCTTACATCCCACAGATAAGCCCTACTTGGTCATGGTGTATAAACCTTGCAATGTGCTATTGAATTCAGGTGACTAGAATTGTATTCATGATTTTTGCAACCATGTTCATTAGGGATATTGGCCTATAGTTTTCTTTTCTTGCAGTATACTTGTCTGGCTTTGGTATCAGAGAGATACTGGTTTCATAAGATTAGTTTGGAAGTGTTTCCCCTTCTATTTTTTGGAAAAGTTTAAGAAGAATTGGTATTATCATTTTTTAATGTTTAGTAGAATTCACTGGTGAAACCATTAGGTCCTGGCTTTTCTTTGTTGGGAAATATTTGATTTTTGATTCAATCTTCTGATTTCTTATTGGGCTGAACTAGAAAAAGAAGAACAAACTAAGTCCACAATTATCAGAAAAAAGGAAATAATAAAGATGAGATCAGAATGAATCAAATAGAGCTTAGAGGGACGCCTGGGTAGCTCAGCGGTTTGAGCACCTGCCTTCGGCCCAGGGTGTGATCCTGGAGACCCGGAATCAAGTCCCACATTGGGCTCCCTGCATGGAGCCTGCTTCTCTCTCTGCCTATGTCTCTGCCTCTCTCGCTCTCTCTCTCTCTCTCTGTGTGTCTCTCATGAATAAATAAAATCTTTAAAAACAAAACAAAACAAAAAACAAATAGAGCTTAGAAAAATTCAACTAAACTAAGAGTTGGGTTTTTTTTTGAAGTGATAAGCAAAACCAACAAACTTTTGGCTAGACTAAGGGGAAAAAAAGAGAGAAGATGCAAATAAAATCAGAAATGAAAGAGAAGGCATTACAGTGGATGCCTCATAAGTTAGAAGACCATAAGGGACTATCATGAACAATTACATACCAACAAATTGGATAACCCAGAAGAAATGGGTAAATTCTTAAAAATGTAAAACCGTCTGAGAGTGAATCTTCTCAATTTTCATTCATGCAGCTAATAAATATTTACTGAACATCTACCCTGTATAGGCAAGTTACTAGGTATAACTCAGGATAAAAGGCCCAAAGGTTCAGCACCTGCTTTGGGGGATTTACCAAATTATTAAGTTTCTATTTGAGTTTCTGCTGATTGTAATTGCGAAATATTTTAAGAAGAGAATTTCACCCAGTTCTGTAAATAGGTAATACATATGTGGCGATGGTGTTAACCCTAGCTGTACTTTAGAATCACTGGGAAATCTTAAAAAAAAAAAAAAAAAAAAAAAAATCTAGGCCCTGCTGAAAACCAATTAAATTCAAATCTCTGGGGTGGAGCCCTAATCACAATAAAATATTTTAAAGCTCTCCAAATAATTTTAATGTATATCCAGTGTTAAAACTGCTACTCTATTGAAGAGGAAGGATTTTCTGATAAATTTGTATTTGTTTCCATTCCTCACTCAAGTTTCTATGAAATGATCCAATTGGTAGCATGGGAGGAAAGTCTTGGGCACCAGCGTATCAGGACATAGAAGTAGTGATTGTTCCTGCCCTTCTGCAAGCCAAGGGAATACCTTTTCTGAATAGTTACACAGTTGTCTAGTATTCATCAAGGTCAACCTGCCCAAATTGGCAAATAGACTAAGTAAGTTCTCAACTTGCCTTCCATTCCATTATTAAGCTTACAAGTATGACCCTTTATGCCTCCAGGTTGTTAGTAAATGACTAAGTTAATGCCCAGTGACTGGAGTATTTTTTGCAAATTCTCTGGGATCCACCTCCCTTCAGTTCATGAAATTTCTTATCCATAGAGTAGAGTTTAACTTTCTACCTTCAAATCAGCATCTGTCATTACCCTGAATATGCTCCCTAAGAGTACTTGAGTTCTGTTATCTCTGCTTGGGCCCAATTTGTGCAGTAGAAAAGAGGAGTTTATCTAACCCTGTTTTGTTTAGTTTCAACCAATGGGGCAGAAGGGATTGGCAGGAAGGAAGGGGCAAGGGGAGGAAGGATAAAGGGAGAGAGAGAGAGATTGATAGAAATTAAAGGGACACCAGATATGACGAGCTAAAGATAAGAGTCATCAGAATTGCATACATTGGGGGAAGGATGCTTTACCTGGAGACAGAAAGAATAAGTATATAATACTAAGTAACACATATTCATGTGGGATCATTAGCTGCAACCCATAACTACATATGCCAACCTTAAGTAGCTGTACAGCCAATCCTACCTCTAGGTTTTGGGGTAGGACTCACTGGTCAAGATTGAGATCCCTTCCTAGTGAGAGAGAGGCACTGCTTGGGAGCCTGGCTCTCATAATAGTGTGTTTCACCACCTCCCTGAGAACCTTTAACCTATTTTGTAGACTATCTCCTTTATGTTTTTATCAAACTAATAATTTTGAGTCTTAGCGCCACTATGTTCTAGCTATGTGACACTGGATTGGGTTTGTAGTTTTTCTGGGGTTTCGTTTGTTCATCCATGATGTCAAGTGGATAGTGCCTGGAACAGAATAGCTGTTCAATAAGTATTTATATCCAACAAATGTCTAAGATGTCCTTCAACTCTAAAATTGAATGTGTGAGCCTGAGACAGAGAGATTTTCTCCTCCACATATGCAGTCAAAACCCATTTTGCTGCCAGATAGGAAGAGGAACAAAAGCTGCTCTTAATATGAATGGTTTTAAAGAAAAATGTTGTTATTCTCCAGGCCCCCATCTTGCAATGGACATCTGGGTGATATGGGCGGATTGAAGAACTTTTGTCTCTAGCCAAAATAATTCATAAATTCCCAGCTCCAGGGTTGTATCGGGTGAGGTTGTGAGAGTCCTAGAGTTTCATAATATACATTTTCCTCATGGGGAAGATGGAAAAGTTGGACTTGATGTTGCTAAAACACATTTGTTTTTATTCTCATTCTTCGCCTCTTTTGGCTACTGAGCAAATGTAAGATCATTTGCAAAGCTTATGGCATGTGTGTATGTATAATAAAGTGCGTGTCCTTCCTGCTAGTGAATCTCGAGCCAAAGGCAGCAAGCCCCCTGCCCTGCACCCCACCATCTTCCAGAGGGAGCAAATACATCGCAGTGACAAATACAACTTAGTAAATATGTGAAAATAAACAGTCTGGGGGGAAAAAAGCCAGAGTTTCTTTCCTCTGGTAACTATTTTGTTTCATTTTACACTTTTCATCTTCATTTTATTGTAGAAAGATTCTAATCAGGTTTCAAGATTCAAAACCTAGAGCAAATACTCAGTCAACAGTTCTTCATGGCCTGAAATTCCCCTGACAGCATTTCCTTCTGTTCTCTGTCATCTCTCTTCCCACTTGCCCTTCCTTCCTTCCTCCTCCCTCCCTCCCTCCCTCCCTCTCTCCCTCCCTCCTTCCTTCTTTTTTTTTTTCTCAAGAAATGCTTGTGGAGTATAACCCAAACACCAAGCACTTTGCTAGGCACTGGGGTTCAGAGATCAAAATCTAGGGTGCGGGGGAGAAGAGTAAATTAAAAAAACCAAAAATATGGGGTTTTTTTTAAGTGAAAAATGGTCCTGGACAATGGCAGGATGTCCTGGTCCTTTAAAATGCTGACCACACTGCTTTTAGTCTCTCCACCTCTTCTTCTAATGAGCCACTTACCTCCAATGCCCCTCCATGCCCAGGCCCAGCTAACAAAATTCTTGATGTGCTTTAAAGTTGCATCCTCAGCAGTGTCCCTTAGTCTCACTTTGCTATACTTATAAGTCCTTTTTGTTCACACCACTTTGAATTACCATTACATAAACTGGCATGTGTTGTGTTTATGTGGACAGTACTGTCTTCCTCTATACTATCAGCTTATGGGCACTGGTTTTATCTTTCTTTTCTTTATATCTTCCTGCCTTGCACAGAGTAGGTACCTATCCAGTTCAGGGTTGGATAAATTTACTGAATAGAATATTAAGGCCAAGAACCTACTGTAGGCTCCTTCTTGAGTAACCCCTTCTCGCATCACACTCTTGGGACACACATGGCCCATATCGGACATTGCACCTAATATGGTGCCTTCTCTCTCACCAGCTTGTCCCTTTGTCCAGCTCCTTTTGGATTTAGTATCCAGATCATACCCACTAGCTATTGACTATGAAGTATACTGTTGTGTGTTTTAGGTGGACTCATATGTATTTTTTTCCAACTAAATTATAACTTCAAAAGAGTCAGGTCATCATTTTTGTTTTCCACAGTACCTTGCATAGTACTGGTTCAGATTAGAGGCTCAATAAATGTGTTAAATGACTATAAATCTGAAAGCATTATACAAAAGCTTCTTAGCCAGAAACCCTGCACAGGGGCTCATTTTCACTGTTAGACTGCTTATTGTACATTTTCTCATTAGATTTTCTGAACAGCGTGCTTGGAGCAGTTTCTGGCTTCATTAGAAGTTAGGCATGATCATTATGGTTTACACTGTCATTGTTCTTGCTTTTTTCTTTTTTGATTGCATGAGTGTACTCCTCATTTTCATAACCTCAGCCCATATTTGTGAAAACTCATGCTTTGTTGTAGCATGTCTGTCTTTGAAGAACAGGCAGAGATATGTAAAATCATACTTGTTTGGAAAAAAATTGGCAGAGATTTTTCTAGCTGTAATTTAGAACATCCCAAACACTCATAATAACAAATAAACCAACTTGAAACTCTCCAAAATTCAGTGTATAATATCCTCATGTGAGTCTACATTTTAATTTAACAATTCTGTAGCCTCTTAGCTGCTGCTAGAGAATCTGTAAAAGTCAATGAAGATTTCCTTAATTTCATAAGGTAGAGAGAAGATCAAGCAAACATAGGGGATGTCTTCTCAGAATGTTTTCTCCAAACCTCCATCATTTCCATTCATACTGAATTTGTTCTCTACATGAAGTTTTAGTAACCCCTCTCTATATTCATAAACCAGGGTCTCTAAGCTGGCACAGCATTCACAATGTTTTTATAATGAGAGATTAGTAGAGAGCAGAGGTGTTGAATTATAAAACTAAGGTTACAAAAATATGTTACCTATGCCAAAGAAACACTTTTAAGTCAAGGCCTCCATTTATAGCACCATTTTAAAATTTGGGCCTCTGTTACCCCCTATTCTGTTTAAAATTGCTTAGAAAATTCAGCTTTCAGGCCAACTATTCTTTTGGCTTCTTAGGCCACATTAGAGCCTCTGGCAGATTGAGAAGAGCTAGTGTGACACCAGGGCTGTGTCTATTCCCAGCCAGCTCACCTACTGATGGATGATGCCTGGCAGCATGCCTTCTTGTTGTTTGTTGTATTATTACGACAGAGAGCATTTTCAAAAGCTACATTTATCAAGTTGTCATAATAGTTTGGCTTGTATATCTATCTACTCAGAAAAAAAAATAAATCTCTCCCTTAGCACTAATCTGTTCGAGCCACGTGATGTATCACATGCACAAGAGGCAGTGCCAAATGAATAGGCCATTCTGCATGAGATTAGGGAACCTTGCAACTCAATGCTGAAAAGAAGAGATATTTTTTATGCATGCCTTTGAAAGTCCCATAGCACCAAAGACCTATCTCTCCCATGTTTCAAGGGTACTTTTCCTTGCTGGCTCTATGTGTTGCAGATGCATTATTTCCAGAATTTTGGTGGCTTTGTCTAAGGAAGGAGATTTAACCTCAAAGAGGAAAAACATTGTCTGCTGCAAAGGTCAAAGACACCTTTTATTTTTTTTTTCAAAGACATCTTTTAACTTTTTAAAAGTTTTTATTATTTATTTATTCATGAGAGACACACAGAGAGAGGCAGAGACATAGGCAGAAGGAGAAGCAGGCTTCCTGTGGGGTGCCAGATGTGGGACTCGATCCCAGGACCCCAGGATCTTGCCCTGAGCCAAAGGTAGATGCTCAACCACTGAGCCACCCAGGCATCCCAACACCTTTTAATGTTTAAGGTTGGTTTCTCATTGGCAAGTATCACCAGATTAAGTATTACTTGTTTGATTTTTTAAGGTTTTATTTATTTATTTGAGAGAGAGATAAAGAGAGAGAGCTCATGAGGGGAGGGGAAGCAGAGGGAGAGGGAAAAGCAGGCTCCCTGCTGAGTGGGAAGCCTGATGTGGGGTTCGATCCCAGGACCCTGAGATCGTGATCTGAGCCAAAGGCAGCTGCTTAACGACTGCCACCCAGGCACTGTAAACATTACTTGTTATGAAGAATTTAGTGAGCAAGTTTCTTATTACTTGAGCTAGGTGGTGGTCTGGGAGCTCATGGCTGTTGCAGGTGGGTAGAGTTAATTGTTTGACTCTTGATTTTGGCTCAGGTCATGATCTTAGGGTCCTGAGATCAAGCCCTGAGTCAGAGCTTGAGATTTTCTTCCCCTCTCTTTGCCCCTCCCCTGCTCTCACTCTTTCTCACTCTTTCACAAAAAAAAAAAAAAAAAATTATTTGAAATCTATTAACATTAATACAGCACTCACTGGCGATGCATACTAGAACATCTCCAATTGTTCAGAATTGGAGTATATAATGAATATATAATAGAAACATGGTTATCTGTAGATAGGTTTTTATTGAGATATAACTGACATATAACATTGTACAGGTTTAAGGTATGCGATGTGTTGATTTGTTGGTTTTTATTCCCATTTTTCTCATCTCTTAGCCCCTTCCCTTTGCAATCATCAGCTCATTCTCTGTATTTATCGGTCTGATTCTACTATTTATTCATTTGTTTTGTTTTTTAGATTCCACATATGAGTGAAATCATATGGTATTTGCCTTTGTCGGTATGACTTATTTTTCTTAACATAATACCTTCTAGGTCCATCCATGTTGTTCGAAATGGCAAGATTTCATCCTCTGTGATGACTGCATAATATTCCCTTGCATATATATGCCACATCTTCTTTATCCATTCACTAATCAGTGGATACTTAGGATGCTTCCGTATCTTGGCTATTGTAAATAGTGCTGCAATAAACACAGGGATGCCTATATCTTTTCAAATTGGTGTTTTCCTTTTCTTTGAGTAAATGCCCAGCGGTGGAATTATTGGATCTTATGGTATTTCTATTTTTAATTTTGTGAGGAAACTTCCTGCTCTTTTCTATAGTTGCTACACCAATTTATGTTCCCAAGAGTTCTTTTTTCTCCACATCCTCACCAGTACTTGTTATTTCTTATCTTTTTTATTTTAGCCATTCTGATGGTTATGAGGTTATATCTCATGGTGGTTTTGATTTGCATTTTTCTGATGATTAATAATGTTGAGCATCTTTTCATGTGTCTGTGGGCCATCTGTATGTATTCTTTAGAAAAATGCTATTTGGGTTCTCTGCTTATGTTTTAGTGAGATTTTTTTTCTTTTTCCTTTATTTTTTTGGTGTTGTTGTATAAATTCTTTATGTATCTTGAATATTAACTCCATATCAGGTATATCATAAAAATTTTAAAGCATACAACATGTTAATTTGATGCATCTATATATTGCAGTATGATTACTAGTTCTTTATTAGCTAACATCTCTAATATGTCACATAATCATTTCATTTCTATGGTTGGAACAATTAAGATCCCTCTTAGAAACTTTGAAGCTTATGATACAGTATTTTTTAAATCACTATACTGTGCATTAGATTTCCAGGACTTATCTATCTACTAGTTGCAAGTTTGTAAACTGCATCTCCCTAATTCCTACACACACACACACACACACACAGTACCTGATAGCTACCATTCTACTCTGTTTTTATGTAGATACGTTTTGAAGAAGGGGTGGTGCTGAACTTGCTCCTCTTGCTGAGACTAAGCACCACACAAATAAAATTTCCACATGAACAAGGCTCATTTTTATTCTCATGAAAGATATTCTAAATTAGAATTAAATAATTATTATAGGGATGCCTGGGTGGCTCAGTGGTTGAGCCTCTGCCTTTGGCTCAGGGCGTAATCCCAGGGTCTGGGGATTGAGTCCTGCATCCAGCTCCCTGCATGGAGCCTGCTTCTCCCTCTGCCTATGTCTCTGCCTCTCTCTGTGTGTCTCTCATGAATAAATAAATAAAATCTTTTTAAATAAATGAATATTATAAACATAAAATGCAGGGCATTAAAGAATTACTTTTTTTAAACAAACAAGTGAAACAGAGCTAAAGGAAAGAAGAGAACACAGGACTTAGGAAACCCACCACAGTGGCATGACCCCTAACTCCTTTTTCTACACCCTGTAAGGCAAGATCACCACTAACCATCTGTGATGCATAGACTCCACGTTCTAAACCTTAGTTTTTATCATCTGGTTTGACCCATGGATGAGGACAGTGAGCATCTGAGGATAGCTTTACACACAGGGTCCAGAGGTTCACGTAACTTCCTTTTTAATAGCTAAGTTGATTGGTATCAAGTGTTGTTTCCTCTTACAGTAATGTGTCTGTGGAAAATGAAAAGCAGCCCAATGGTGCATTTGCACTTGGTCTTCTCAAGTGTTTTCAGAATTTGTTATTCCTCTTGAGGACTTTGTTAAAAAAAAAAAAAAATCCCAGAAATGTAGAAGTGCTTTAAATGGCTCCTTGGGGACATCCTCCTGCAAGAGAGTTCCAGTGAATACTGCGAGGCTCAAATTGAAGTAAGGGAGGAAAACCCGCACCAATACTACCCAGAGCCTTGGTTCCAGCTGTAAGTCTTCTTGTCTTGTCTCAACTATGCTCCTTTTAGGATCCACAGTCTGAAGGACCCCAGAGTCCTTCTGTCAGCTTCAACTGCAATGTGGTTTTATACCTGTCCTCTTGTGAAGAGCTTCTGGTTTCCTTCTGGATAACTAAAAAGAGAGAGATGAACAGAGGAATGGTAGTATTTTAAAGTTCTTTGCCCATGTGTCCATAATTGAAAACCAGGATGTATTCCAAGAAATAGAATAACCTGGTTGGTTCATACTGAGCAGCACTCTTGAGCAGTATTTAAGAATCCTGGAGTCTTTTTTTTTTTAAGATTTTATTTATTTATTCATGAGAGACACAGAGAGAGAGAGGCAGAGACATAAGCAGAGAGAAAAGCAGGCTCCCTGCCGGGAGCTTGATGCAGGACTCCATCCTGGGACCCCGGGATCGACCTGAGCCTAAGGTGGATGCTCAACTACTGAGCCACCCAGGTGCCCCAAGAATCCTGGAGTCTTAAACACATGGTTACCACACTTTCCTGAAACACTTTCCTGACACCAAGGATGAGTCTGGTTATAGCCCCAGAAGAATCTGTTGGCTTAGGAGGAGATGAGAAGAATTTTGAGGTAAAAATTGATGTTATGGGATCCCTGGATGGCTCAGTGGTTTGGTGCCTACCTTTGGCCCAGGGTGTGGTCCTGGGGACCTGGGATCGAGTCCCGTGTCAGAATCCCTGCATGGAGCCTGTCTCTCTGTCTCTGTCTCTGTCTCTGTCTCTCATGAACAAATAAATAAAATTGTCATGAATAAATAAATTTTAAAAACTGATGTTATGCCCATTTTTAAAATTCTTAGTGAGGGATAAATTGAATATGCCTCCCTATGTTAAAGACTTAAATTATGTAAGTGGGAGGATGGGGAAGTAGGGGCCAATAAAATGCTAAAGCCTGGAAAGGGAGCTTCTAATTTTCCATGGTAATTCATCTCTTCAATGGTTGTCAAATTATGGTAATTGAAACAAAGATATCAGGATTTTAAGAACTGGAAGAGTTCAGATGGTTTGTTGTGTGTTAATTAGAGACCAATAAAGTGTGCCTCAAGCTTACACTAATCTCATTATAAGTGAATTAAAGTCTGAATAATTCACAAAGAATAGCTTGTCATTGAGATGATTTCCATTTTTGAGAGAAGGAATTAAGTCAAAATTAATACATGACTGGCTAGAAGTAAAGCGCTAAAATAAATAAATAAACACATAGAAGGAACTTTCCATACAAATCTGGTTTGGAATATATTTGAATATTTGTGTTCTGTTCTTTCATACTTGAACCAGTTCTGAGTCCTTAACTGGCACAGCTCTTAGCTCACTGGTGAGCTAAGTCGTGAAACTCTTCTATAGTTTACATCGAGAGGATGCATTTATTTAAAATCTCTGTTATCAGTTATAACAGAGATTGCTTCGGAACCCATTGCTTGCTATGGAACTTGCTTCGGAAACCATTTTGGATTGAAATCTCTGCTTGTTTTCATTCCTAGAGGTGAATTTTATTTTGTTTAAATGTGAAGGAAACCATTTGGCTGTTTTATATTAACAAACTGTTAAAGAAAGGGAGAAAATATTTTTTACTGCTTGATCCCCAATTGAGGCTTTTGTGTCTAGATAAATGCCTTGGATGAAGAAATTCACGCTTGGCATGAATCAAATCCTTGTGGTGGAATAGTGACTTCATTAACTTAAATAAAATGTATATTTTGGTTTAATCAGTTTGAACTTTCAAAAAGTATAAGCTTCTCTTCACCGAAGTTCTTTCATGTTACTTTTTTTTTTTTTTAATTTTTATTTATTTATGATAGTCACAGAGAGAGAGAGAGAGAGAGGCAGAGACACAGGCAGAGGGAAAAGCAGGCTCCATGCACCGGGAGCCCGACGTGGGATTTGATCCCGGGTCTCCAGGATCGCGCCCTGGGCCAAAGGCAGGCGCCTAAACCGCTGCGCCACCCAGGGATCCCCTCTTTCATGTTACTTTTTATAGAGGACCGTGGTTCTCTTAGAGATGTTCCCGATGTACAATGCGTGTTTAAGTATCCTTTACTTACTAGAAGTGAATTTACCAGAACTGAAGAGCAGCTGATAAATTTATATGGTAACAGTTAGGTGCAGGTAACCCCCGCCCAACTCTCATCTTGGTTCCCAGATTTCATCTAGTACTAATATTCTACACATCTTAAGCAAATCTTGTTCCATTTTTTATTGTTTTACATGCTTTAGAGTTAGGGAAATCTGGGTTCCAGACCCTGGTTCTCTCATCTCAATTTTTTCATCTATTAAATGGGAATGATGAAAACTTGCAGAGCTGTTAGAAGCTTCTTAATAATGTACACAGACTATGTAACCCTGGGCCAGATACCTGTAGAAGGCACTCAATATATCAGAAGGGCTAGAATTACTGTGGTTACCCACAATTTGATAATGTTTTTCGGTAATGAGGACCTTTCCAAAATCCAGCATGACTGCTTTAATATCATTTGTTAGTCAGTTAAATGAAATAAGCTCTTGAGCACCTGAGTAGCTCAGTGGATGAGTGTCTGCCTTTGGCTCAGATCTTAATCCTGGGATCCTGGAATCCAGTCTAGCATCAGGCACCCCGCCAGGAGCCTGCTTCTCACTTTGCCTATGTCTCTGCCTCTCTCCTTGTGTCCCTCATAGATAAATAAATAAATAAATAAATAAATAAATAAATAATCCAAAGAAAGAAGCTCTCACTAAATAAAGTAATACTGTATAGTAAAGGGAAGGCTTAATTCAGGGGAAAGATAAAATTATTTGCAAATCAATCTGAGGTGTTAGACAATTACAGGATATTTTTTGGAAATTGAAGCAAGTGTTATTCTTTGTTTTTGTGTTTTTTTTTTTCTAAATAATAAGGATTTTAAAGAATCTTTTTATGATGTGCTTATAGCTCCTATTTTTCAAGAATGCTTTTAAAACATGTGTTTATAGTTGAAAATACATGGGGAAAGGCTCGTTTAAGTTATTGAAGCAGGTATTTTTCTGCTTTTTTATTTTGTTTTGGTTTGGTTTTTAGTAAATGATATCTTGATAATAACCCCTTGGCATTTGAACAGAGCTTTTATAAATTATCTCAGCTAGTAATCACAGCTTTGTGCCCTACCATTCCAACATATATTTGACAGCTGAGAAGGGTTAGACACTGAGAGGGCAACAGGCTTATGCAAGAAATGCAAAGTCTACAACCTACATCTTCAAACTCTTAATTTAGAGTTGTTTTCATTATTCCTTTCAGGGGGATAAGTCTAGGAAAAGAAAACAAAAGGAGGTGAAAAACATAGAGCTTTAAGGTCTTAAAATCTTGGTGGTTCCCCTTTGTCTATTGCCAAGTTCAAAATTAGAAGGTATTTCTCTCATCTATAATTCCCCACATAAACCCCAAATTCCAATAAAGCAAAACTATATCTTTTTATACCTCTATGCCTTTGCCTGTGGTTTCTTCTCCACATATCCTTAACACTTCTTCAATATCTATTATATTTGTATAGTTATTATGCAATTAATTTATCAAGTGTCTACATAATATTTACTGTGTGCTAGGTACCACTGGAAGTACTTCACAAATATTAACTCAGTTAATCTTCATGATAATCCCAGGAGATAAATAATATTATCCCATTTTACAGATGATAAAACTGAGATATTGAAACTGCAGAAGAAATCAAGATTCCATAAAGAGCATTCTGGTTTCAAAGTGGGTACTCTTAACCATTATACCATGACACATATGTACTCAGAATTTCAAAACTGAAAACTTATCATATCCAGCCAAGACCAGTGTCTAAATGGCATGCGACCAGAGGCCTGTGGGTTGTAGAATTCATTACCTTGTAAATTTACCATCAACTGGAGCCTAGTTATCTTTTTAGCCTCAGAAACCTGGTATTTTTCAGCAATCATACCAAGAACAGATCCTTTTCTTGAAGGTGGACTCAACAATGCTTTGACACATGAGATTAATGTTTCAAACTAGAATGCTAGTTTATTTATTAACTTATGATGAAAAATAGGACTACCACATGGACCAAAATACCCACGTCAGCATAACAAGCACACTCTGCCTCTCAGTAGTCCCGAGAAACCAGATCACACTTGGCAAGTTGCTGGATCAACGTGGCATTGTAGCAAGGGGTATTCCTGGGATGAATACAACATTAATTGGCATCAGCTAAGTTAGCATGAGGTATCTATATCATGATAGCAACAGCCTTGCCAATGGGACCTGGAGGACATGAAGTTCATTGGCCTTTTGCCTGGGACATTGCTAGGCTGGGCACTAACATCCACTTATCTGTGTCATTCTCTTCTTTTCTATGATTGTAATGCCTGGCCAGCCCTTCCTTTCCTTTCCCACATTCTATTGCTAATGCGTGTTATTATGTCAGACTGTTCACAGTCAAGTCTTGAGGCCTGGGACCTTTCTATCTCTTTAAGACAGTCTTGGTGTAATTATATTTTCAGATACTATTCTCTATTTGATGAAATCCTTAAGACCTAATACAAATACCATCTAGTTTTTCCTACACTGAATTATAACTCCAGGAGTGGTTTTCTTAATACCAAAGACAAAATCATATTCATTCTTCTTTGTATTTCCAGAAGAAAGTGCATAGCCTAGCACATAATAAAAGCTCAATGGATATTTGCAGAACAAACAGGGAAATTAGGAAGTAGTAAATCATCATGATTATGAGTGTAAGCTCTGAAGCTGGATTGCCTGACTTCATAGCTCATCTCTACTACTTAATACTTATGGGATTTTGGCAAGTTACTTAACATCCCTAAGTTGTAGTTTTCTCATCTATAAAACAGGTATAATAATGGTACCCTATCTCCCAGGGTTCTTGAAAAGATTATTTTATTTTATTTTATTTTATTTTATTTTATTTTATTCTATTTATTTTTAAAGATTTTATTTATTCATGAGACTGGTGGGTGGGGAGGGAGAGAGAGAGAGAATGAGAGAGAGAGAGAGGCAGAGACACAGGCAGAGGAAGAAGCAGGCTCCATGCAGGGAGTCTGACTGGGACTTGATCCTGGGTCTCCAGGATCATGCTTTGGGCTGAAGGTGGCGCTAAACCGCTGAACTACCCAGGCTGCCCGAGTTTTCTAAGATTAAATAAATTAATACATATAACAAACCTAGAAATGTACCTGGGATTTCATAACTATTAGTTATATATAACCATTCTCTCAGCATTTTAGGTTATATTTTTACTTGTTTTGTAAAAAGTATGACTTATTTTGCAAATAGCAAAGTACTGCTGTCCTTGTTTTAAGTGTCATCATTGAATATTTAATCAAGAATTGTTTTTGTTCACAAAAATTCAGTAAAATGGAAACTCCCATGTAGTGCTGATGGGAGTATGGAACGGTACAACTTTTATGGAATGCAATTTGGCAATATTTATCAAAAGCCTTATAAAAGTTCATTCCCTTTAGTCCAGTAATTCCCCTTCTAGAAATTTATCTATCCTACAGCCACAGTCAGAAACTTGGATAAAACATATACACGGACATAGTTTATCACACTATCATTTATCATGCCCCTAATTGGAAATTACTTAAATGACAAGTCATGGAAGAATAATTATACAAATTATGTTACCTTATTTAATGGAATAGTATGTAGCTCTCAAAGCTATGTCTTTAAAGTTATTTAAGAGTATGGGAAAATGCTTCCAAAAATTTTAAGTGGAAAAAAAAAACCCAAACTACAAAATGGTATAGGTGATGTGATTTCCTTCACACGGAGAAGAAATCAATAAAACCAAAATAGTAGTGATTATCCTTAAATGACACAACTATAGGGGATTTTGTTTATATAATCTTTCTTTCCCAAAACTGCTACAATGAGCATGTATTTTAAAAATAAAAATAATTTATGTGTTTTCATGGTATTAAGTGTATCATTTTAAGACATGTTGAATAGTAAGTCTCATTTTTACCATATTCCAGATCTACATTTTTTTCAGTGAAATATCTCTTCAGGTTTTATACTAGAAATAATTAGGAAGACTCACTTTCAGAAAACCTTGACTTACTTACTTGGTTAAATAAGCACCAACTGTAAGTGCTTATTGTAAAAAAATTTTGAAGCAAAACGAAGGTTAGGTTTCAGCCCTCATGGAAAAATCAGTTTGCATGTACAACTTCTTGAGATCTGCTGTTTAGTGTTTGATAGGAACTTCTCTAAGAACATTGTTACTCAGAAGAAAAGGAAAGAAACACTTGTACATTAGAATTAAGAGAAAATTGCTTTTATAAGCAAATCGTTTCAATTTTGAGCCTTTCACAGGTAGTAATGAGTTTGTTTCTCCTTTGTCATGTAGGAGCTGTGAGGGAAGAAATATCCGATATAGAACATGCAGTAATGTGGTAAGTATTGTGTTCCTGTGACTGTGATCATGTATTTTTTAAACAACTGAATAATGCTAAGCAGTTTTATGTATCCTGAACAAGAAATTAATTACTGTTTCGGTAAGAGTTATTTATCTCACACTATAGTGATTATGCAACCTTAAAAAAATAGATATTTTTAATATTCCTTAATATAAACTTTCAATGAGTTGGCCAGATTTCAACTAACTAGACTATTTCAAAACAGGGACTCTACTTCTTTTCTGCTTTCTGACTTTTCACATCTAAGTCCCTTGAGAACCAAGAAGAGGAATGATAAAAGGGAAACCACTGGGGTCTTGTGAAATAGATATTAATCAAACTCAGATTTGACAAATTCATTCATTCATTCAACAAATACTGTTCAGTGCCAACTATGTGTGAGGCATTACACTAGTCCAAGGAATAATAACATGTGGTCACTGTCTGGAAACATGTGTGATAAAGTAAGATGCAGAGAGAGAAGATAGATGTGCAAATAACCACATTCTAGCACAAAGTATGACAAATGCTATAAGAAAAGTATAAAATTCTTTGTGGGTTAAAAGTGGAGAGGCATCTGAAGGCTCTTCAAGGAAAAATGATCTGAGGTGGGGCTTAGAGGACCGAGAGGGCTGTGACATGATCCACAGTGAGTGTGAGGGGGTGACAGCCAGTCCAAGTAAAGGGGACGCAATGGGCAACTTTGGATGAGGAAAATGTTCAAGGTGTGCTCTGTGTACAAATTTGGATAGGATTGTGCCTGGCAGTATGGAAGAAAATAATTGAAAGATATTCTGAGGTTACAACTTGAACAGATTTGAATGTTAGTCTTCCAAACTGATATTAATTCAGTGAATAATGGGGGATCACTAGAGGCTTTGGAGCAAGAGAATGATATTATTTCACTTCAGGCAGATGAATTCTGTAACGATATGAAGGACACTCCAGAACAGGAAATGAGTGGGGAGCAAGATACAAACAGGGCTTACACCAGAAGGAAATAGGTACCTGACAGATAAAAATTAAGGTCACTTTGCAAGACTTCACAAGTAATTTAAATTAGAATGATGAGTTGAAGTGAGAATAAAGGAAACAGAGAGGTGTATACATATTTAGAGCCCTTGGGCTGGCCCATCCTCTGTTAGAGGAGCTCTTTTCTCCTCTATGGGATTCACATTTTCCTCATTCCATTCAGCTCAGCTACCAGCTCCTCAGAGGAGTTTCCTCGACCACCTTATCTGATGTGCTTGTCCCACTGCCCAGTCCCACCATCTCTCACAGCAATTAGTCTGCCTCCTTTACAGTACTTTGACTTTCTTTGTAGAACTAATCTCTACCAAAGTTTATATTCTTTGATTACTTGCTTGTTTTCTGTTTCCACACTCTAGAATGTGAACTCCATGAGGATAGGAGCCTCATGCCTCATGTTCGCCCCTTTATCCCCCATGCCTGGAAATGTTGACTTGCACATATTAAGCACACAATAGAAATTTGCTGAATTAAAATGGACACTCGGGCCTCTGGAAGAATGGTGGATACCATTATCAAAACCAGGAGCGTTGGTAGGAGGTTTGGGAGAGGAAAATGACCAATTTGACGTAAGAACACTAAAGAGTTTGACTTGCAGGCCAGTATAGGTGGTATATTCAACTATTGCAATGGGGATTTGGTCTTAGGAAAGCGATCAAGGCATAAGCCACAGAAAAACACAAATAAGATGTATAACATTTGAAGATTTAGAAATAGTTCCTTAGGTAGAGCATGTAGAATCCTAACCAGAGAGAAGCGCAGAACCTCAGTGAATGTCTGTATTCAGACAGAAAGAGAACAGGAGGGCAGCCGGGTGGCTCAGCGTTTTAGCGCCACCTTCAGCCCAGAGCGTGATCCTGGAGACCTGGGATCGCATCCCACATAGGGCTCCCTCCCTGCATGGAGCCTGCTTCTCCCTCTGCCTGTGTCTCTGCCTCTCTCTCTCTCAATCTCATGAACAAATAAATAAAATCTTAAAAATAAAAGAGAGAACACGAGAGAGGCAGGTAAACCACACAAGGCATCATGAGAGAAGTAGCAGAAGACATAAGAATTTCTAAAGGTGTTCAGTAGGATGAATGTTGCCTAGAGGTTGAACACCAAAAAAAAGGGCTGCTGGGGCAACTGTTTCTATAGTGTACTAGGGACAAAATCAAGATCACAGGAGGTAAAAAAAAAAAAAAAGTATCAATGAGAACATGGAGTTAATGGGTATAAGCTATTCTTATGAAACATTAACAGAGCATTAACAGACTCCATCATCGGGGGAATCACATAGAGGTAGGTGGGTAGTTGGTTTGTTTGTACTGAGGAGACCTTGAGAGATAAGTTGATCTAAAAAGGAGAGATTGATGACATGAGGAGGTCAAGGGATACTTGAAGTCCCAGGCCCCAAAGGAGACAGCAGGTGACAAGAAGAGGAATCTTGGTGGGACACCTGGATGGCTCAGTGGTTGAGCATCTGCTTTTGGCTCAGATCATGATCCCAGGGTCCTGTGATCCAGTCCCACATCAGACTCCCCATGGGTAACCTGCTTCTCCCTCTTCCTATGTCTCTGCCTTTCTCTCTGTGTCTCTCATGAATAAATAAATTATATATATATATATATATATATATATATATATATATATATATATATATATTTAAGTGAAGGAGGTGAGTTGAACCCGAAGTAGTCAGCATGAAGACCTACAACAGCTACTGGGGGAATCAAGTGGAAGCCAGCAAAGCAAAATAAAAAAATTGTTGGATGGCAAAGAGGCGGTTCAGCTGAGGCCAAAAAGCTTGATCTGACAGCAAACAAGATCAGAAGGGCATAAGGACTTAGGCCGGTGGTACCGTGATGCACTGGGGCAGGTATAGAGATGACCCACAACTAGAGTACAGATGAGATGGGCTGAGAGAAACCAAGATGAATGAAAAGTATAAATATTTTTAACGTACAACCAAGGAGAGTGCCAGCAACTAGAAGTTATGATCATTGGGAGTCAGAGTAATGGTTTGGTGGAAAATTTTGCCTAGTTCATTTCTGTATTTTCACTGAGGACACTAGGTGCCACACGGTTCAATTGCTGTTTGGTTAAAAGAATCAAATCTGTAGTTCTTGAATTTTTAAAAAATGGTCCTGACAGAGTTTGTTTTAGAAATGGTATAAAAAATGTTTATAAAAAATGTTTAATGGAAATATACTTTAGCTCATTGATTTTCTTTACTATCCCTTTTAATTTAGTGATATCTTATATATCAGTTCTTTTCTTAACTACCATGATGTTATTTAAAAATCTTCATAATGTCCATTCTAGTCCTTTATAGCCTTTAAAAGAGTGGAAAGGGTCCAAACTCTCCTAAGTAGATGAATGCCTAAAGCATCATGAGCAGATGTCTGCCTACCCTTTCCTTAAAGCTCTTCAGAAACAGCCCACAAAAAAAAAAAAAAAAGAAAAGAAAAGAAAAAAGAAAAAGAAAAAAAGAAACAGCCCACAATTTCTTTGCTATCATTATGAGCACTTTTGTGGACAGATGTAGGCTAAGACTCTGACCTAATTTTATTTTAAACCCATAGCGTTACATGAGCCAACTCTTTACAGCTTGTACAATCAAACTGACCCTGAGTTTTTTATGAGAATCTAAAGTCTTCAAATCATTTGAAGATTTTTTTTTTCTGGCTTTTGGCCACGACAGAAGCAACATTGCCAAAAAAATAAACGAAAAATCTCATAAGAAAGAATCTTTTCATAATCACATTACAATTTCTCAAACTATGAAGTTCAGGGCAATTCAGTTGTTAAATATTCCCCTTTTAAATACTTGTTTTGGAAAAACTCAAGGATCTCTTTTCACCTAAGCCTCCAGGGTCAGCCCTTAATCTTTGACAGCTTCTTGGGGCTCTTCTGAACCACTTCTCCAAAGATACACCCTCTTTTTCTATTCTTTGTAAATGCTGCCTCTGACATTTCTTTGGGTTCTTATAATCTGAGGCTGAGGAGGAGAAAGCATCTCCTCACTTTTCTAGTTTTTTTGCATTGCCTGAAAAATCAGTTCACTTCCTTTTACAGTTTTCTTGTTCATCACTCTACAGACAGGGTGTGTCAGTACCCATGACGTTTCCCTAGTTCTCATAATCATGCTACCTTCTTTTCTTTTTTTAAAAGATTTTATTTACTTATATGAGAGAGAGAGCAAACAAGTAGGGGCCTGGGGTGGGGGGCAAAGGGAGAGGGAAAAGCAGATTCCCCATTGAGCAGAGAGCCTGATGCGGAGCTCCATCTGAGGACCCTGAGTTTGTGACCTGAGAGGAAGGCAGACATTTAACCAACTAAGCACCCCCAGGCTACCTTCTTCTACTGTCTCTAGCTGTTCCAAGTAGACTATTTCCTTTTCTAAGGACAAAGTGCATCCAACACTTTGGATTTCACAGTCCCTGCTCTTGTCTAGAAAAGTGGCAGGGGCCTCTTTCTGGAAGGAAAGACTAAGGCTACTAATGGGAAAAACTATAGGTGTCAATTAGCAAACCACTCAAGTGGGTCACTTAGGTCTCAGGTCTTCCCTGGGGCCCTCAAAAAGGTTTCCTTAGGTCACATCTTCATGTTTATTCAAATTAGATCTCAAATCTGAGACCCTTGATCTCAACTAGGCATTTTAAATTGACTTTCAATGTGTTTAGACTAATATCACATGACTTATAAACTGTTTCTTTGTCACCATCCTTAATCTTTACCAGAGTTGATGTTTAGGAGACAGAGACCATACTGAGCAACATAAGAGCCAAGGTGCCTGTGGTAGCTGATGGTGCTCTTAACTTCTTTATTAAGGTTTTATTGCTTCACTGTCACACTTTACTATTCTTTAAAAAAAAAAAAAATCTATGAGACTAAAATTGGTTGGAAAGCCACATTTCTAAGCCAGCTTCTCTGAGACACTGGTAGGTCATTTTATGAGGCATGGTACCAGGTATGGTCTGGAAAAAGAGGTACTCACCCCGTGCTGAGGAATGTGAACTTACCCCCAAGTGTTATTCTGCAAGGGGAATTCATAGCCTCTGAGTAAGGGTGATGGGCATTGTTGGCAAGAGGACCAGAAGGCTGACAGGAAGGGGGTTGCTCACCCCTTCTGTGAATTTCTCTTCTAGGCCCAGAGCCAGTTAGTCTGAGACTGAAATACATGAAAGGAAGTGGAGTTTTCTTAACCTCAAGTAATAAGTTTCTTACCTGAGAAAGAAATTCTGAGGGAAA
The DNA here is from genome assembly GCF_011100685.1 of Canis lupus familiaris. Classification (NCBI taxonomy): domain Eukaryota; kingdom Metazoa; phylum Chordata; class Mammalia; order Carnivora; family Canidae; genus Canis; species Canis lupus. The sequence goes on from NC_049232.1 coordinate 38,493,291, forward strand.
GAATGTTGATTTCTTCTTAATAAATGTTCAAAACCCTCCCCTTACTCCAGGGGGGCTTCCAGAGGGTTCCCTGGGCATCCAGAGTGGTCCTCTGCTAGGCTGACTAGACTCGGTAGCACCGGACCTACGAATGGTATTTCCTGCTGGATTCATTCATGATTCCCTTCTTAATGACCCATCCAGCTGAAAAGCAGGAATTTTTCCTATAATCTTCCTTGAGAAAGAGAGCACTCTCATTTTAAACTCTGACAGCACATGTCTCTTCCAAGTAACTGTATTAGGTCTCCAATTGTAAGTTAATATAACAAAATTGGGGCCAGCCTCTCCTGTGCTTACGCATGTGCATTTAGCCTGGTAATGGCAGTCTCTGAGAGGCCATCAAGATGTGTGGCTAGGAGGTGAGAGTGATTTAAAGGACACACTTCATTTTTCAGCCCTGTGGACACAAAGGATTAAAAACAGTAATCTCTAAGTACGGCAGCCACTTAGTAGTTATGTGCTTTTGAAACAAAATTCGTTCATCTGTGTTCTTACCTATAAAAATACCCTCCATATATATATCCAAAGAATGTTTGTTAATACAATGTTTATGGTAGTTTAAAAATTGGAAACAAATGGAAGGGGGCTGGTTAAATAAACTGTGGTATGTCCACACCATGGAGACTATATAGTCACTAAGAAGAGTAAGTCAAGGGGCACCTGGCTGGCTCGGTGATTGAGCGTCTGCCTTTGGTTCAGGTCATAATTCTGGGGTCCTGGGATCAAGTTCTGCATTGGGCTCCCTGCAGGGAGCCTGCTTCTCCCTCTGCCTATGTCTCTGCTTCTCTCTCTGTGTCTCTCATGAATAAATAAAATCTTAAAAAAAAATAATAAGCCTCTTATGTATGTATAAGCCTGTCAAGCTTCTCTGAGACATATGAAGTGTAAAAGAAGCAGATTGCGGAGTAATATCTTTAATATGATCTCAGTCAGTTTTTAAAATCCCCAAATTGGGTACGTCTGGGTGTGTGACATACCACGAAGTCTTGAAGGGCACATATCAAACTGATCACAGTGAGTATGTTATGCAGAGAGAGATTTTGAGTAATTTAAGAAGGACTTTCTTTTCTTTACTCTATATACTTTTGTAGTACTTCAGATTTTTTTCAACAAACATAGATTCTCCTCTTACAGGTATAAATTTAAAAATATAAAAAAGAAAATAAGGTTAGGGCAAAATATTTTGAAAGCCATTGGATATACATTTATTTTTGAAACATTGGGAGGAGGAAACACCTCACAGAGTTTTTCTGAGGACGGGGAAGCATCTAAAAAGCAGTGAGCATGGTGCCTGACTCAGCAATGTTGGCTCTGCCTTCCCTCAGTCCTTCTCTTCAACTCCTCCTTCCTGTGGCAAAGTACTCTTTCCAGGAGAATACACTATTTATAAAAAGTGAAAATTAGATCACTTTAAATTCCTGAAGGTCGGCCTGTGTGGAGCCATGGAGAACTTTTCTTGATTTTTTTTTTTTGCCAAATAAACAGGTTCCAGGTACTCTGGAACAAGAATATTAGTCCTCATCTCTGGCCTAACTGCAGGCTTATAATGCCCCTTCTTTTAGGTGAAGTATAGGAAAACAGACCTCCTTTAAAAAAAAAAAAAAGATTTATTTATTTATTTTAGAGAGGAGAGCAAGGGGGGAGAAGGAATGAAAAATTCACTGCTCTGTGGAAGGGGAGGAGCAGACAGAGAGGGAGAATCTTCAGCAGACTCCCTACTGAGCAGGGAGCACAACACGATGCTCGATCTCAGGACCCTGAGATCAGGACCGGAGCCAAAATCAGGAGTCTAATGCTTAACCCACTGAGCCACCCAGGCGTCCCAGAAAACAGACTTTCTATGCAGTGCCCACTCCCTAGGCTGGACAGTTATGTCTCTGGCAGCTATAAAGCTTGGCTCTTCTTTGGCCAGACAAATGTTTGGTTGGAATTGCTATATATTCTCAGGAACATATCTCAGGGGACCAATCAATACCCCCCCCTAACAAGTCTAACTTACCACAGAGCTAGAATGAATGTAGAATGGCAACTTAACTACTTGTAGGGCTTTGTGGTTTGTGTGTGTGTGTGTGTGTGTTTTCCCTTTCAGTATTGAGAGTCAACTACTGCTGAAACAAAGGGATGTTCTGTAGGGAATGCATTTTCAGGAACATCTTGATTTTCTTTACTTGGACCATAATTCTTTCTATGTATGCTGAAATTAGTAACAAAGGAAAATAATTTTTAAGGGGCAAGAAGTGATAAGTGACTTGTATTATTTCTCTGAAGACAGAGTCCCTGTCTGACCTCTGTTAGCACCAATGCTAACCAAGCTTTGACCGTCCTGCAAATGAATTAATTTCTAAGTGCAAGTATACAGCATGCCATGTGGATAACTCGTGGTTGATTTTGGTTCAAAACACATCATTTCTCTTTCAATAGTTAAACACTAAGCATTTAGAATAAATGGTTGAAAATATCTGCAGCAATTACTCCAGGGGAAAAAAAAGCCCTCATATTTTATGACTAACTGTTTTATCATTTGTGGCATAAAGAAATAAACATTTTTTTAATGATTCACAGATTCCTTCATTTGGTGGATCTGGTGGATATAGATCTCTCTGCAGTGCTTGCTGCCAGGCAGCTAGCCAAGTTTTTTTGGATTTTTCCTCCCCTGTGGATTGGGCCCTTCTGCTTTTCTTCTCCCCTAGGCCTTCTTTTGACTGCTGCACACATTTCTTTTCTTTTTAATGCTTTTTCTGACATGTCTTTATTGGACCCCTCCGAAGTCTCTCTACTTTTCCTTTCTCCTTAATGTGTTCTCTTAATGTGTTTCTTATCCTCTGCCTCAACTTTTTACTCTCTGGGAGGGGTGTGATAGGAACATGACTCCATGGAGAGAACACGGCTGGGCAGTTCTGCTGTTGCTCACTTTGTGGTTGGGCAAGCTCTTTGGACTTCTCACAGCCTCAGTTTTCTCAATCATGAAGTGGAAATAAGAGGCATGTTCGCTTCCTTTACAAAAATCCATGCAATGATGTAAATACATGGAAGACACGCAATGAATTTTCATTCCTTCTGCCACCTTATATGGCAAAGATGATGGTGAGTGATGGTCTGCCAAAAGAGCTAAATTCCCCAGCGGAGGATGATTTAGCCCTTGTTCCTAACTCAAGATAACGTAAAGAACTCCAAATCGTTGGGGAAAACACAAAAGGATATATATTGTTATGACTGATTTCTACTTATTGGCATCCTTCTGGTATATTTAAAGGCCATAGGGGATTTACCCACCTAAGTTGGTCGTCGTTAGTCTATTCTAAGCCAGCGACATCCCATGGAGACTGTCAGAAGGAGCATTGACAATACTTGTGAATAGCCTTTTAGTGACAGGAGCTGGACTCCCTGAAGTCATGTGTTCTAGTTCACACATATGATGCTAAATGATAAGAACACAGAGTGTCTCACATAACAGATATGTTTTTTTCCTATGGATTGATAGCTACATGTCAAGCAACTGCTTTCTTAAGGCTGTTGGTATGAACAGGAATGCCTACTTTGGTCAACCCAGAATTTGTTTCCTTCAATATCATCATGATCATTTGTCATATTGAGGAAAGAGGTCAGCTAGACCTTTTGCAGGTATGTGACTTGTTATTCATGGTAAAGTACTAGCTTGATAGATTTTTGAAAGGAAGAAAAATCCTTCATTGATTCACCTGATGCTGGGGACTGAAGGATTGTCTATCATTTTCCTACTGTTGGGATTTATCCGACCAGAAAAGCTGATATGAGTCCCTTTCCCGGCAAGCTCCATAACCACTGGCAAAGATCTTTCTCCTCTATGTGCTGGCATCTCTTTTGAAAATGACTAGAACAGGGCAGCCCCGGTAGCGCAGCGGTTTGGTGCTGCCTACAGCCTGGGGTGTGATCCTGGAGACCAGGGATCGAGTCCCGCATCGGGCTCCCTGCATTATAAAAGCCAAAAAAAAAAAAAAAAAAAAAAAAAAAAGAAAAGAAAATGACTAGAACACTGATCATACACCTCAAAGGATCCCAGCCAAGTCATAGATCTACAGAAGATTAGAATTAGAAAGGAATGTGTTCGTTTTGGATATCTGCCAGGTACCAGGCCTAGTGCTAGTGACTAATTCATTTAATTCTCACACCATCTTGAAAAGTATTACCCTGATTTTCAAGATAAAGAAATTTGAAATTTAAAAAAGATAAAATACTTTATCTAGTGATGCTGCTAGGTTTGTATAATGCTGAAAACCATGCTTATCTCAGCATAATGCAAGAAGGTAAATCAATGATCTAGAGTGACTCGGTTAGCAAATAACAAAACTAAAATACAGAAAGGTTAAGGTTCAAACATTTTCACAACATATGCTTTTTTTTTTTTTAGCAAAAGAGATACTCAAATAAGTTTACTGTAGCAATTATAGTTCTTCTAAGCTAGAAGCATATGAACTGTTGAGAATTTTAAATGAGCAAATCAAATGCAAGAGAAAAGGCAAATCTAAGTATCCTTACTGAAAACAACCCAAATTCCCTCTTCTTTTAGCTTCTCCTCCTGTCAAGAGGATATAAATTTACTGAGTCAATATTTCTCAAAACCTACTCTCTCAAGTCCTAGTTTCTGAATTACACAAAATGTATGCTGGCCTCTGGTGACCCAGATAGAAGCTCAAAGCAGGGATTTGACAGTGACTTTGAAAGATATTACTACTGCAGTTCTTCCCTTGGCAAAGAGCCTCATGGAATGAAACTAAACAAGCTGCCATGCATAGGTTGCTAACGTGCAAATACTTGTCTGTGTTCAGCCTGCTTTCCATGAGACTAGAAATGATAAGCAGCATCAAGTCTTCCAATTAACACCAAGATGTGTTGAAACTCAGGCAACATAAATTCTTACACTCTTTCCTCTGAGAAATCACTCACAGACCTTTGCGCTAAGCCTTCTGAGCTAAGGCCATTATTTAATTAGTCAATCCACTTTCCGACTGTATTGCATTTCTAGGAATCTTTTCTTCATATGTTTTTCTCTGCATTTTAAACATCCCTTTTCTTTTCAAAGGAAATTGTGAAATTTAAAGAGGATATCTTGGAGGTTTGGCTATATTTTTTCTTTATAATCTTACAATGAGCAAAGCTACACATGGCTCCTAGGATACATTTAGTTGAGGCTTCAAATTCTGTTCAAAGTCTTGAGTGAAATATGGTCATCACAGAAGGAAGGGCAAGGGAAGCATTATGTGTCTTTGCGTTCACATCGTTGTCAAACAAATGTGCTTCAGAGCTCATTCAACAACAATGTCCTATAATGTGCCATTGTCCTTTGCCCAAGCAATATATTCATTACCAAAACTCCTGCCCTCCCCAAACTGAAGATTTTATTTTTTTAAAGATTTTATTTACTTCTTCATGAGAGACACAGAGAGAGGGAGAAGCAGAGACATTGGCAGAGGGAGAAGCAGGCTCCATGCAGGGACCCCAATGTAGGACTCGATCCTGGGACTCCAGGATCATGCTCTGAGCCAAAGGCAAATGTTCAACCACTGAACCACCCAAGTATCCCCCTAAACCAAAGATTTTAAATCATATATCACCATATTTCACAAAGTGGAATTTATAACTTTTTAATTTTTCTTTTTCTTCCTCAAAATACTGCTAGGAAATATTTACTTTGAATGGTTATAGATCCTGAAATGCAACTTGGACAAACCTCTTGATCCTTAGGACTGGATTTGGAAACAATTTTCAGACGACTTTCTGTGGAGCCACCTTGACCTCATTGTTGGGTGGTGAAGGCTAAGCAGCCAGGTTTCTATGAACATCATCCCTAAGGCATCTTACTTGCTCTTACTTGCTTTATTGATTAGCATCTTACATAAGATTCTTGGAGGGGATGAGTGAAAATAGCTCTGCCACAAAATAAGAGTATGAAACCCCCTGCTTCATAATATCCCTCCTAAGAGATCTTCAAGCTTCTGCTTATTTCTAGAGAAGAAATGTATCCATCTTATATATATTTGTGTACAAAGCTAATTGCCAAAAGAGTTTCTTATAAACTGATATATACTTTCCTATGAGTTTCATTCAACTTCAGTTATTAACTCTGTACATGGCATTATGCTAAGGAGCACATGACAACAAAAAGATTTGTATATGACAGTGTATTCTCAAATGTTTTAGTGAAATTGGAGGCAGGAAGACAAGAAGACAAAAATACAGATATTTACAATCCATGCAGAATAAAATGTGAAAGAAAAATGTAGGGAAACAGCTAAGAGAATTTCAGATCAAGCTATTATTCCCTCTGTTTCCAAACAAGTAACAATGTCAGATAAATTATAAAATGATAAAACCAATGACATAGCCAAGTTCAAAAGCAAGATTAAGATGTCCGTGGACCAAAAGTGGAACATACATGCAAGATGGTGAGCAGTGCTGATGCCACAGGCTTTTGGGCTTCATAATTAGAAATAAGCAAAGATTAGCCCTAGCTCAACTCCTATGGGATAACCAGGACTAAATTTACTTGTACAGGAGAAGGAGCACCTAAGCCAGGTAGAGAACCTCATGTCTGAAGCCTGGATGGCCCCTTTTGTGGACAAAAGCTCAACTTTGGTTTGGTTTTAAAGAATGACATTTTGCCTGGGATGAGAGCTTTATCTGAAACAGTAGATCTAGAGAGGCCAGTGGACATCATGGACTTAAACTACCAAAGGACACTTTGGCTCTCTGACTGGATTTGCAATTTTCTCATTATGGATTAAAACTCAAAATTCCAGCAGAACAATCTGCTTCTGAACTGGGAGCTGTATGAACCACATGGAGATAATAAAAAAACTTAAAAACAAACAAACAAACAACCTTTTAAAGCAGACAAAGAAAAGAGGAAAAAAAGAAAAGCAAAATATTTCCCCTAAAAATAAGTCTACAAATATTTCAAATTTCAAAATTTCAGAAAATTCCAAAACACATTAGATAACTATATCAAGAAAGTCAACAAAATTAATATTCCCTCCCAATAAAAGTTGACAAATGTAACAGTTTGACAAAGACTTTAAAATTGATAGAGCCGATCCTTATTATTTGTGGATTCCAATAATCATGAATTCACCGTTTCTTTAAAAGTTTATCCCTGGTCATTTGCAGACATGTGCAGAGTGGCAAAAAATTTCGGTTTTCCAGCCAGCACATTCCCAGCTGAGGTGGTGCCTTCTTGTTTCAGCCCTCATACTATAAACAAGTGTCCTTTTCACAGTCTACGTAATGCAAATTTTTTACATTTTTGTGCTTTTTAATGATGATTTTTAAAATGACCCCCAAGCATAGTGCTGAAGTGCTGGTATTTCTAAGCATAAGAGGGCTGTGATGTGCCTTATGGAGAAAATGTGTTACATAAGCTTTGTTCAGGCAGGAGTTATAATGCTCTTGGCTAGGAGTTCAATGTTAATGAATCAATAGATATTAAATAAGGTGTCTTTAAACAGAAACATACATATAACAAGATTATGTATTGGTTGGTTGGCCAAAATGTGACCAAAGATTCATTGGAACTGTGAGCAATGATAGTATTTTCTAATTCAGTGTTTATGTTGACTTGATAGAAAATAACACCATGAATAATGAGAATTGACTGTGTGTGTTTAAAAGGAGCACATTAAAAAAAATAACTATTGAAAATAAACAGGAAATGAAAGGGAAAATCAGGTAAAAATGAAATAATAGATTGATGAACAAAGAAACTAACTATTAGAAATTTTACAATAAAAGAATATTGTAATTGAAATAAAAATCTCAGTAGATGACATAAATTCCCTACTGGACACAAAGAGATAACTAGTGAATTTGAAGGTAACAGTTAGAAACTTACCCAAAATACAGCTCAAAATTCCAGATACCTGATATGATAAGAGATATAGAACAGATAAAATATTCACTCTCTATGTACATGTAATAGGAGTCTCCAAAGAAGAGAATGGGGGATATGACATTTCAAATATTCCAGAAAGGAAATTTTGAGGACAAGAGTCCTCAGACTTGAATTGTGATGTAAGTGCTGAAGAGAAAAAATAAAATACACACCTACACATGTCATAGTCCAACATCAGAAGAATAGTCCGACATGAAAGGAAAGGGGAAAATATTGAAAGCTATCAGAGAAACAGATCACCCATAAAGGGATGAAAATTAGACTAATGGCAGAAACTTCTCCAGCACATGGAGTCCAAAATATAATGAGTTAATATCTTCAAAGTGCTAATGGAAAAGATGTGTCAGTGTAGAATTTGGTACCCTCAACTATCTATCAAGAGTATAGGCAAAAAACAAGACATGTTTTGAAATACAAAGACAAGAGAGTTCACTACCCATGGGTTTTCACTAAAATAATTATTACAGGATGAATTCCAGAAAGAAAAAGGAGGACTCTAAGAAATCATACAAGCATACAAGAAAACAGGGATGAGCCCAAAGGGGTGTGAAAATGCATCTGTGTATGCATGTATGTTTCATTACTAATATTCCTGGTTTTCCATTCCTAATGAGCATATGGAAGTATTGAACTTTTCTAACCCCTCAAATTTAGGCAGGACCATATATATGAGTAGCTTTGGCCACTGAAATGTGAGTTGAGATGTATATTATTTTCAGGAGGAAGCAATAAAGGGTCAGTTTCATAGTGTCCATGGTCATTTCCATGTGTTCCAAAACCTTTCTTCTCAAAGGGTGGTTTGGGGATCAGCAGCATCAGCCCCAGCTGGGCTCATGTGAGAACTGGAAGAATCCCAGGTTCCATTCCAAGTTTGCAGAATCAGAATCTTCATTGTAATGGGATCCTCAGATGACTTGTCTGTACATTAAAGTTTGAGAAGCACTGTTCTGTCAGATAATACATCCTCTCTCAGTTTGGGTCATTGAGTTCTCCCCATGGATAACAGCTGGTGTAGAGTCAGAGATTCTATGAATATTGAAGGAAATCTTTGCTGAAGGAAGCCAAATAGATTTTGGAGATAGTTTGCATTTTCAGAATCACCTAACCTGGGGCACTTGGGTGGCTCAGTCATTTAGGCATCTGCCTTTGGCTCAGGTCATGATCTCGGGATCCTGGGAACAAGCCCAGCATCAAGCTCCCTGCTCAGCGAGGAACCCACTTGAGATTCCGTCTGCCCCCTCCCACTTGTGCTTACCCTTGCACATTCTTTCTCTCTTTCTCAAATAAATAAATAAAATCTTAAAAAAAAAATTCATCTAACCTATCCTGGCAGCTATAACTAAGGTGGTGGTAGGCAGAAGGGTTCCCCAATAGACCCATGCTCTAATCCCTATAACTTGTGAATATGTATTACATTAAATAGCAAAAGGAATTTACCAAAGTAATTAAGGTTATAGACCTTAAGAAGAGTAGCCTGAATTATCCAGGTGGGCCTAATCTAATCACATGACACCTTACAAGCAGAGAACTTTCAACATCTGGAGGCAGAAAATATATTACAAAAGAAGTTAGAGAGACTGCCAGCAGAAGAAGGCTTTCATGCACTATTACTGGCTCTGAAATGGAGGGGACCATGGTCAAGGACCATAGAGAGACCTCGAGGAGAGTGTTGGCCTCTAGCTGGCAACTAGCAAGGAAAGAGGGACTTCTGTCCTACAAGCCCAAAGAACTGAATTTGGCTCAAAACCCGAATGAACTTAGAAGTGGGTTCATCTCCTGGCTCCAGAAAGCAATTTAGCCTTTCCAACACCTTCTTTTTAGCCTGTAGAAAGAAACTCTAGGTAAGCTAGGGGCCCAGTCAGCCATACTCTACCCGGACTTCTGTTGTCCAGAATTGTGAGATAATTACTGTTTTAAAACACCTACGTTTATGTTAATGGTTAAGGTAGCAATAGAAATTGAATACAGTCATGGAGCGCCTGGGTGGTTCAGTTGGTTAAGCATCTGCCTTTGTCTCCTCATGATCCTGGGGTCCTGGAATCTAGCCCTGCATCAGCTCCCTGCTCAGAAGGAAGTGTGCCTCTCCTCCCTCTGCCTCTCCCACCCTTGCTGGTGCTCTCTTTTTTTTTTCAAATAAATACATAAAATCTTTAAAAAAAAAAAAAAGAGAATATAGTCAGTAAACCAACTATTGAACACAACTTTGTTTCCATTTAATGTTTCTATATTAACAGCATTGCAGTGTTTAGTATAAATGAAGATCTTTGTTGTATTTGAAAGGAGGATAGAAACACCGAATAAAGTGAGATTTTACAAAATTCAAGTTGGTTATTAAAAAAATTTAAGAATCCATCAAAAGAATGGAAATACAATCTATAATTTCCAAACTAGCAGAAGAAATGCTAGAAAATAAGGAGAATAAAGTTCTGCCAACTTAAATTAGAGAAGAAAGGAAAAGGTAGTAAAGAAACGCTAGAGTAAGCAGAAAATACAAAACAAGATGGTGGTTGTTCAAACTTAAAGCAATGCCACAGTTTTCTGCAGTAATTGTTTCAGTTCTCAGCCCCACAACAATTACACATGTTCTTTTGGTTCCATATCCTTGCCAATGCTTGATATTATATGACTTTAACTTTTGTCTAATCTTGCGGGTGTATGTCTGGAATATACCCAACTCAGTCAAATATATTATACATTTTGCATACGTCTGGTTTGGGTTTGCTAATGTTTTGTTCAGGTCTTTTGCATGTATGTTTATGAGTAATTTTCTTTCATATACAATCCTTATCTGGTTTTGATAAAATGAATTAGGAAGTGTTTTCTCTTTTTCTAGTCTTTGGAAGACTTTATTTTAGACTGTGATTGTCTGTTCCTTTCATGTCTAGTAGACTTTGCTTGTAAAGTCATGAGCAAGACTTTTTTCTTTGTGAGAAGATTTTTAATCATTGATTGAGTTTCTTTAAGGGTATATGAAGAAGAGCCTGGTAGTAAAAAGAATGAACGTTGGGGCCATGCTCGTCATGATCAGTCTCAACATTGAGTTATTAACTCTGTAAAACACATTTAACTTCAGGATGCCTCAGTTGTCCCAGCTATAAAATGGAACACACAGGAGGGTCATGAGGACTAAATGAGTTGATATACATAACCCACATATGACAGTGCTCTGTCCACTGTGAATACTACATAAGCATTTATTTTTATTGTTATTATTTCTCTTTTTTCTTGAATGTTTTTTTTTTTCCCTCTTGAATGGTTTTTGCCTAAGACAAAATTTTCAAATTTGGTGGCCTGAAGCTGCTCATGCTTTTCTGTTACCATCTTTTTAACTCTTAACTGGGTCTTCAGCCCTCTCCCTTTTTGGATCTATAATAGTGTTTGTTTGGGATTTCTGTTTTCTTCATCTTGCCATTTAATAAAGTTTTCAGAAGTTATCTATTTTATTCATCTTTTCAAGTGGCCAATCTTTGGCTTTGTTGGGCTTCTGTATTTTCTGTTTCATTGATCTTTGTATCATTTATATTTCATATGCTTTCTTTGGATTTATTTTATTGTATTTTCCCTAATTCCTTAGGTTTGATATTCATCATCTTAAGTTTCAGACTCTCTTGTTTTTCCTTTATAAAATGTTCAACCAAATACTGCTCTGGTTGCTTCCCACAGTGCAATAAAGGGAATTTCATGATAAAGTCCCAGGTATTTATAACCTGAAGCAAAAATAATGGAAATTTGAAAGTTATTTACAAGTCTACTACTTCCAAATATATGGCAGTTTTAAAATCATCTTTATTGTTCTCTAACAATTATATTGTAATTTTGTTAAAAGTAATTTTTTTACTAAACTTCTTTGAAGTTTGTTGAGATTTGCTTTATGACTAATATCCATGTGTTGTTGGAAAGAATATGTAGCCCTTGATCTGGAGATGTAATATATATCTCTTCCATATATATCAAGCATTTTGAATGTGTTTTTCAAATCCTTTATTTTAATGATTTTCTTAACCTGGAGTGAAGGGTTTTTGTAATATTCTACTTCATTGGTTAATTTGCCAGTTTCACCTTGTGATCTGCTTGGACCAATTCAAACATGTCTTATTACATATATAAGCATTTTAAAATGGTTTTATCTTCCTAGGGAATTTAACATTTATTCATAATGTAGTAACCATATTTATCAGTAGTAATGTTTTTGCCTCAAAATCTGTTTTGTCTGATACTGTTACAGCTAGTCTACTTTTCATTATGTTAGATTTATTTCATATATCATTTTCTATTCTTTTACTTTCAATGTATCTTTATAGTTAAGTTTATGAAAATCTCATGCAAACATTTTTTTTATTGCAATCTGGTAATCTTTGCTTTCTTCACTCTGTTTGCATTTACTATGATTACTGATAAAATTGGAATTATTTCTATCAACTGATTTTGGGATCTCTAGTTCGTACTTTTGTTGTGCCCAAGATTGCGAGTCTGAGAAACCACCAAGGAGCGGACACCGATGCAAGCGCACGAGGGTTTATTAGCAATCTCAAGCTCGAGCTTGGGTCCAAGTATACCCGACACAGAGGAGCAGGGACTTGGACCACGAACTAGGTTACAGCTGGGTTTTTTATAGGCTGGTCTAGGGGATTTTCAGAAGGGGTGGAGGAATTTCTCAAGTTCTGTTTACATTTTGATATGGGGCTTTCAAGGGCACTGAGCTCTGTTCTTATTCTAATATGGGGCTTTCTAGGATGTTAAGCTGTAAGCTGTTTTCTTCCTGTAACTGAAGTAAGGTAAATTTCAGCTCTTATTCACAGGGGCCTGGGAAGTGCTAACGCTGAACTTGAGGTGGAATGGCCTTGATTTTTCTCGGCCTCCACACTTTAATATTTCTTTTTTTCCTTTTTTGCCTTCTTTGAACTATTGAGACTTTTTTATTATACTTTTCTGTCCATTGGTTTTAAAGTCATATATCCATTGCCATTCTTAGTGGTTATTCTAAATCTCAATATGCATACTGAAAGGCTAAAGTAGTATCTGTACCTGCCTATCAAACAATTTAGGTCTTTTATAACATTTTAACTCTAATTACCCTCCTTCAAATTTCCATGCCTTTGTCATCAAATGTTTGGGCTCTGTTTTTATTAACCCCACAGGTTAGATGTTTTATATAGTCAATGCTTTATATAGTCAGCCTATCTTTATTAACACCACAGATTAGATGCTTTATATAGTCATGGTTTATTTAGATATATTTGAAATATTCCATTTTCTTTGATCCCTATTCTTTCTTAAATCCTAGATATTCAAGGCTCATCTTTTTTTGTCTGGAGTACATCCTTTATAAGTTCTTTCAGAGAGGGTTCAATGGAAATAGTGAATTTGGTTTTCTTGTTGTTTGTGTAAAATATCTGTATTTAGTTCTCTTAAATATTACTTTTACTGTGAAAATAATGATCTCCCCTTAACACTTTGAAGTGACCTTCAGTTGACCTTCAGTTGCTGTTGAGATGCCAATTGTCATTCGAATTGCTCTTCCTCTGTTCTGTTACTGCTTTTATAATTTTACCTTTATCACTGGTAATCTCAAGTTAGCTGATTAATATAACCACTTATTTATCCTGTGTGATTTTCATTGGACTTTCTGGTGTGGGATTTGTATTTTTAGTTATTTGAAATTATTTTTCCAAGAAAATTCTTTGAAAGTAGTTTTCTCACACTTTGTATATCTTTGCTTCTCTGTATTGTGTCTTCTGTCATTTCAACTCTTCCTTCATTTAACATGTATCTCCCTTATGTATCTCCCTTACTCTAATACGCTTTTTGTTCCATCTATGAAGTTTCCAAAGCCTTTCTGTATATTTCATTTGTGTACATTCCTTTTTAACATTCTTTTTAAGAATTTTCCTTAAGCATATTAAATTTGACTTTGTATTCTGTATCTGACCATTTTACCATATGAATTCTTTGTGTTTTCTTATTTTTACCATCTCCTTTTCTCCTTTCTTATTTTTTCATCTCCTCCTATTTTTGCCACCTTGTTTCCTCATGTGTTTTTTGATATTTCTATGTGCTTTCATGATTGCTGGAATTTAGGACAGCTTTTCTTATAGTGTGGGTTAGTATGTATACTTCCTGAGAGAACTTATATTTTCTTTTGAGGGAGATGAAGTTGGAATGGGCTGGTGATCAGCATGAATCAAGACAACTTTAAACAAAGTTCTTCAAGGTCCACTCTGTGTGAATTGTGTCCCAAATTCTCTTGAGTCCTGTTATTAGGAATTCTGTAGGAGACTTTACCCCATCCCTCACTGGCAAGATTCCTTATTATTTTTCTCTGTGAAGCTGAGTGCTTTTGTTTTGTTGATGTCATCCCATTTTATTTTATTTTTTTTAAAATAAACTCCATTGTTCACAGAAGTTTTAGGTTTGTGGCAAAATTAAGCAGAAATTACTTAAGTTTCCCATGCGCTTCTGCCCACCATGAGCATAACCTTCCTAACTATCAACATACTCCACTGGAGTGGGAATGCATTTATTACTATTTATTTACTTATTTAGCATTTATTACAATCAATTTACCTACATTGACATATAATCACCCAAAGTTCCACAGCTTACATTATGGTTTACTCTTCACGTTGTATATTCTATGGTTTGAGCAAATGTATAATTTTATATGTCTACCATTGTAGTATCATAGAGGGAAGTTACAGTACATCAAAAATCCCTATGCTCTACCCGTCACTCCATTCTTCATAACCCAGAAACCACTGATTTTTTTATTATCTCCATAGTTTAGCCTTTTGCAGAAACTAAATGGGTTCCCCCAGCCCCTTTTCCTACTTTACTCTTTCTCTGAGGCTTTTGTCTTAGGGTCTTGGCATTGGAGGGAGACCTTGACCCTCTTCCACAATTTGTAGTCCAGAGATGTTATCCCCTGTACTCTGCTCTTATAGGCTATGGAAGTGGAAAGCTCCAAACCACCAGGAAACCAGCAGATCCCTTTAGGATATCCATCAATTTCCTCTCTGGATTCATGCTTTCTCATTGTTTTTGTCTCTGAGGAAAACTCCTTGCCAACTCAGCTGTCCATTTGACATTTTTTTAAAATTTTATTTTTATGAACTGTAGTATTTTTAGGTGTTCTGTAGGAGGAAGCTTCCTCAAAGTATCTAGTACTCCATGTTGTTGCATCTAGAAGTCCCTTAATCCAATCAGGGATTTGGCATAAATTTTGTGCCAGGCTCACAGTAGGCCCTTAGTAAACCAAGAATAAAATACAAGGTGGTAAGTCCAAGAATGAAAGTGCATACAGGGTGCTATAGCATCACGGAGGGAGTTGTCTTGCACAGGCTGAGGATTAGGGAGCTGTTGAAGAAGATGACCAGGAAGCAATACTTGAGCCTCAAGGTGTCAGCCAGGTGAATATGGAAGCCATATTGAATAAACTTAGCCAAGGAACTCAGCACTGAGGGAATGGTGGATATTCAAATGTAAAGTGTTGGGAGGTTGGAGAGAATTGGTAGAACTGAAGCTCTAGAAGAGTGGAGCTTGGTCAGCTCCTGCAGAAACCTGCTGAGGTATTTGTGGCATTACCATACCACACTGAACAGGAAAAATAGACTGAAAAAGTTCTAAATTATATTGATGGTGTGCAGTGTAAGAAAGCATTTCCATGGCTCTTCCCCTCACTGCCTTGTCCAGATTCAGGCTTAAAGGGAAACAAAATATGGGGTACTTGGGTGGCTCAGTCAATTAAGCTTTGTTCCCGGGGTCCCAGGGTTGAGCCCTGCATCAGGCTCCCTGCTCAGCAAGGAGTCTGCTTTTCCATATCCCTCTTTCCCTGCTGGTGCTTTCTCTCCATCTCTCACATAAATAAATAAAATCTTTTTTTTTAAAGGAAAACAAAATAGGAAGGGTGGTCATCTCTGTCTAGAAATTATCTTCTAATTCTGAATTGTCTGCTACTCTTCCTGTAATCCTATAACTTGATATATAGCCTCAGTACCTACCATCCTCCTTTAAATGGTAAGCATCACAAAGGCAGGGAGTATATCTGACTTTTTCCTGTAGCCTGGTATTTGACAAGTGTCTTTATGTTTTTTGAATATACATAATTAATAGTCATTGGGAATGACTAAGTAGAAAGCAGCATTTTTCATCCAAAACTACTCTAGATAAGTTGAATCTATTTGCATCCTTCTTTACTTTTACCTATTGCTGCCCACTGAAAGAATGGAAGTTTTACAGACAGAGGACAGGAAAATCCACTTTGGAGCAACATGCTCTTCAGGATGAGGCTGGTGCTGAGAGACCATGCTTTAAGTTTCAAAGGACAACCTGAAAACACTAGGTTTTAGGGGTCAGAAAATATATTTCTCTAATTCCTTTTTGGTTTCTTAAAATATGTCCATGGTCCAAGATCAACAAACTAAGAAGTATGAGCACATAGGAACAAAGTTGAGTGTTGTCATCCATTAAACTTATAACCCAGTAAATTTGGCACATGATATTGTTTGATTAGATTCATATGTTAAGGCATTCAGATAAGTCACTTTAATTAAAATGATGTTTAAATAACTGAATAAAGTAGTTTTAGAGGCAGCAAGACAATGGGAAAGGCAAACCTGGATGAAAAAAAAGCAGTCTGAGGTCCCTCTGAAGGCTCCCCAGAGCTGGGTAGCTCATGAATCGTTTCTCATTCTGTGGTATTAGAATAATAGCAATACCATACATTTGTTGAGTACTTACTATGAGCCCATATAAATTTAAATGTTTTACTTGTATTAACCCATTTATGTCCCATTTACCCACAAAACTATCATATGACAGTACCAGCCACCTTTTGACCAATGTAAATCTGGAGACCCTAGGCAGAGATAAACCTTTCCCTTTTGTTTAGGAGCTGACTCCTTTCACTGTGTTCTAAAAATGGAACCCAACAATCCAATATCAATGGCCGTAATGGGAATTTGACAAGAGAATCATTATAAGAGCAATGATGGACCTGTCCTTTTGGGCAGGGTAAAAAGGAACCTGGGATAGGAGAGAGGGCAGAGATATAATTAGTGGCACATGTTGGTCCTAGGCCCCTAGGAAAAAAGAAAGGGAAAAAGGAAGGAAATTTAGAAAGGGAACTGGGAAAAGATAGCAAACAACTTCTATGTCCTTACCTAAAGAGTGCCCAGAGGCATCAAGTCGTTCACAGTATTGTGTTACCTGCCTCCAAAAAGGATTGGATGATTAGATGCAGTGCTAGAAAACCCAGACAGCTGTCAGGATTCAGTGACAGCCAAAATGAAGCAAAGCTGGCAGGCAACATCAGGTGGTTTGTTAGAGACTGTGAAGAGAAGGTGAAGCAAGAATGCTGGGGTCTCCCCTCTCTTTTTTTTTGTGGGGGGGGGGGGGGGGGTGGTGGTCTCCTCTCAATTGTCCAACATGGAATTTATCTTTGAATTGCTCTAGACAGTGTCTTTTTCCATTCTTCTTTCAAGTGACTGGCATAAGCACCACATGCTCCAGAAGACAATTTCGGTCTTCATATTTTGTCCTTTGTAATATGTCAAGCTTTATTACCTTTTGCAATAAATAGAAACATAGTGAAATTGTTACACAACAGGCCTGAGCAATAGTAACAGTTTAGGTATTTACCTGCTAAAATGTTCCCCTTGTACTAGTTTTTCCTCTAGATCTGACTCTCCACCACAGATATTTTGGTAAATGCCATCTGAAAATAACAACAACAAAAACTATGTAATTGTGTGTTTATAAAATGAAATTGTCTGCCATGTTCTAAAAAAGATTACAAATTGCCACTTCAAATATGCTAATTTAGAAGGGGTGGGGGAGGACATTTATTTTAAACTATAAAAAATAGTAAAAAGGGAGAAATGCTGATTTAAGAAAAGATACTGCTAAATTGGAGCTAATTCAAAGAAAGGGACTAAAAATAATAAAAGGCCTCAAGGAATGAATATTTTCAAAATTGAGAGAATTTAAGAGTCTAACATGACAAACTACAACCAGTCCTACAAATACCTCTGGGGAATTGGATTCCAAGAGTCTGCATTGTTCAAAGGAGAAAAAATAAAAGCACTGAAATAAAAGCTACCCAAAGGAAAAAAAATGAACTTTTAAAACTAAATGTTTTAAATGTTTTTACTTAGATCAGCTCTCCGATGCCTGGAGTCATTAAAAACTAGCCAGGCAAAGCATTTGTTTTCAGATAACAAGCTCTAATCAAGTAAGTAGGGTGTGGTTAATGATTTATTATATCATACATTTTGAATCTCTTATGTCTGGACCTGAATAACACACTGGAATGGTTTAGAGCTATTTTATATACCTGTAACCAGTATTCACTTAGTAGGCATAGAGTAGGGCACACCCAAAGCTTGAATAAACTAGAGAGTTCCATATTATTTTACAGGGTCACAAATCTGTAAAGATGTTATTTTATGGAGCATAAACCTGATCCATAGTAAAGCATTAAAATGGTTAATGATTAATTTTTGTAGGGATGTATTTCCCTTAAATATATGATTTTCCAAGAGTGTTGACAGTTTGGAAGGAGAATAAAGAAAATCTGCAAATCTTTTACACTAGGAAAAAAAAGAGAACAAAAACAAGGACTTTAAAAATATATCTTGTATATATGAAAGTCTAGTGTCCCAAGAAAGTCTGTTGGCATTTTCAAAAAGGAGGAAGAATGAGCCAAGAATGGCCTCTACCTACTATAGCACCACCCTCCAGAATCGACCCCATTTTCTGTTCTTTGCACTCACAATGATGTGTTAGAGATTTAAATATTATGCTCTTGAAATATAATAGAATTGTCTCCATACAGACTGTCTAGACAGGGAAGGGATGTCTGTTTAATTTCATTTTACGTAGCAGCTAACAGTCTTTTACAAATAAATGCTTTTGATGACGATGTTGATGTTACTATAAGCAGGTGGCCAAAATTTGGGGGATAAAGCTTGATACCTTTACATTAGCACTTTATAGTGCATGCATATAACATGGAGTGCTATATAAAATTTACAAATGTCTGGCTATTTATTGAATAATAAATAATTTCAGCACATTTTATGTTTCTTAATATTACCTTGTTAAATTTGTTTATGTGGAGGAGGAAATATCAATCTGCCTATTCAGAAAACAGGCTAGAATCCCTACTCACTTTTCCTAGTGTCTGAAATGCACAAGTATTCTTGTACATTTGTATTTTAAAGAAAAAAATTAGATGTCCCATGAATGAGAAAGCTATCAAGAATTAGATTTCCTGCAAGATTTGAAAAAATAGAAGTGGAGTTTCTACAATGAAAAATAGCACCTCTGTTCCATTTATTTAATGTTAGACACTCATTCTTTCAACATATACTTGAGTCCTCGTGTATAAGAGTGAGCCAGTCAAAGATTCCTGTCCTTCTGGAACTTATGCTTTAGTGGAATGAGACAGGCAATTAAAAATGAGCATGATAAAGAAGTAAATTATATGGCATACTTGAATGTGATTAAGTGTGATAAAAAAAAAGACCAAAGTTGAGAGGAGAAAGAGGAATCGGAATCAGTAGTGGGAGGGGATATTGCAATTTTACAGAGAGTACTGGGTTTAGGTCTATTTGAGAAGGTGATATGTGAGCAAAAACTTGATGGAGGTGAGGTAATTATCCATTTGGAATCTGAGCAAAGAAAATGCCAGGCAGAGGGAGTAGATAAGGCTTGTGTCCTAGGGTAAGAGCATTCCTGTAGTGTCCAAGAGAGAGCTGGAATCCAGTGTGGCTGGAGCCAGGTGAGTAATGAAGACAATAGGAGGTGATGGGGCCAGATCTTCACCTCCATCCGAGATGAAGATTTTGTCTTTTAGCTGAGTGAAGTGGGGAGCCATTACAAAGTCATAGCAGAAAGTTTACACAATGTGCTTTATGCTTTAATAAGCTCATTCTGGCTGCTGCATTGGCAAAAGTCTCTAAGAGAGCAAGGGCAGAAGACAGGTGATTAGTTAGGATACTATGGTGGTAGTGCAGGTAACATGATGGTGGTTCACACTGGGTTGTGGTCAGATTCTTCATACTTTGTCTATATAACCAATCTTTCCAAATGGATTAGATGTGTCAAGGTTGACTCTAAGGCAGTGGGTCATAAAGCGTGGTCATCAAACTAGTAACACCAGAATCACCAGGGAACTTGTTAGAAATGCATATTCTTGGACCTCATGGGGTGAGATCTACTAAATCAGAAACTTTGGAGGGTGAGCCTCTGCAATCTTGGGTTTTTCACAAGCCCTCCAGGTGACTCTGATGCATCCTCAAGTTTGAGAACCTGAGAAAAGGGTAGAGTTGACTGTGACTGGGCAGGCTCTGGGGAGGGAACAGATTTGGGCAGAGGAAAAGGATGAGGGGTTCAGATTTGGACATAGGGAGTTTGTGATGTCCTCAACATCCAGATGCTAAGGAAGCCCTTGTATATTAAAGCCTGAAGCTCAGGAGAGGAATCTGAGTTGGAAATAAAAACTGAAACATTGGTTATGTTTCAGTACCATGTGAGATGGTATTTCATCTTTTTTTTTTTTTTTGATGGTATTTCATCATAACTCTGGGTTTTTTATGTGTTTCCTTATGATTATCTTTGTAATTTTAATTTTTATATTTTATTTCATTTAAAGTTTGTTAATATACAGTGCAATATTGGTTTCTGGAGTAGAATTCAGCGATTTATCACTTACATACAACACACAGTGCTCATCACAATAAGTGCCCTCTTTAATACCTATCACTCATCTAGCCCATCCCCTACCCACCTCTCTCCATCAACCCTCAGCTTTTTCTCTATCATAAAGAGTCACTTATGACTTGTTTTCCTCTCTCCTTCCCCGCCCTTCCCATATGTCCATCTGTTTTCTTTCTTAAATTCCACACATGACTGAGGTCATATGGTATTTGCCTTTCTCTGACTGACTTATTTCACTTAGCATAATACCCTCTAGCTCCATTTGCATCATTGCAAATGGCAAGATTTCATTCTTTTTCATGGCTGAATAATATTCCATTGTGTACACACACACACACACACACACCACTCCTTTATCCATTCATCAGTCAATAGACATCTGGGCTCTCTCCATACTTACCTGACAGGGGAGATACCATTTTCACCTTAACTTCGAATAAAAGAAGCAGAAAGCCAAGTAATAGAGACAAAAATATATAAACGAGGCAGCCTGCCATCTACTTAAGTGTGCTAAGAGGTTTGAGAGCTTTGGGAGTATGTTTTCCAGAGCCTCCATCCATTTATTATGAAGGAAACTTGTAATCTTTTTCTATTTTACCATGTACTTTGAGAATTCCTAATGTTTCAAGGGCAAAACTTAGAAC
Organism: Canis lupus familiaris; assembly: GCF_011100685.1. Classification (NCBI taxonomy): domain Eukaryota; kingdom Metazoa; phylum Chordata; class Mammalia; order Carnivora; family Canidae; genus Canis; species Canis lupus. The sequence goes on from NC_049232.1 coordinate 38,514,615, forward strand.
TAGTAAGATTCTCTAAAGTCATCAAGTAGCTGAGAAATTTCTATCTATGTTTTTATCATGAATAGCAGTCCCAAATTGCTGGCAAATGGAGCAAATGCAACTAAGCAACTCTGTTTTCTTGCATAGCAACTTTCATGAGGAGTGAGTGCTTAGGGCAGGGTGAAGGAGAAAGAAAAGATTCAGAAGAACAGTGGCAAGATAGGGAAGTACAGTAGGAAGCAAAGATTTTTTTTTCCATTACTACAGTTCATGTGGCCACCCAAATACACTTTCCAGTGTTTTCTTGATATTATCAAGTATGAATAGTGTCTCTGTAAATAGAACCACAGAATCAGAATATGGCACTCATATATGTTCACTGAAACAGCAAAAATTAGCAGAGAAGGCCAACCAATGAAGGACAGAGGTAAAGCAGAGACATGTCCCTCTGGAAAGAAAATGTCTTCTTTAAAAAGAGAGAAAATACAGAAAAAGTCATGCTTCTCCTGACACTGAATCTATATCTTCTGTATATTTTTTCAAAAACCATTTTAAAGGCCTTTCAGACGTTCCCACCTTAACTGCTGAGATAGAATCTTTTACATTTCACCCAGTGAGTAAACTCTGGAAAGCCTAACTCTCTTTCATCCCACAATGTAATCTGATCCACCTATCATCATCAGGGGACATCTGGGATCCATCTTATCTTTCCCACTGGCTAGTTGATTAACCAGAAAGTGTTTTGAATTGGATTCATCTATGGCAGAACTCCACGGACTTTATGAATTATAATGGGAGCAAATAAAAGGTCAGACTATATTTCTGTGCTTTTAAAGGAGAAAACTCTGCTATGGTTCAGAGTGACTGCTTAAAAATTGGAAAACTATTATATTGTATTAGTGGCTAAATACAGTAACTCATGGGATCATCTGACTATTTAAAATAAAATATACTTTTTTCAGAGTGAGGAAGTCCTAACTCAGGAACCTGACACACAGTTGTCAATCCACAAGCATACGACAGTTAATTGGAAATAGACAGAAGGCCAGGGAAAGTGTTCGATTGCTCTTTCTTCCTCCATTTCTACTAGATGGTATTTCTAGAGACATAAGAGAGGCTGGAAGGGAAGGATCTTTAATCCAGTGCATCCTTCTCACACCATGTTTTTTGCCAGGTTCTTGTGTTTTGCCAGGGGCATGTGTTTTGTTCAGTTAGCCACTAGAATTTTTGGTAATTTTCATTGTTTGTGTCATTACTATCTATAAGCCAGGTTCAGTGCATAAATATATAAGTAATTGATTTGTTTTCTTCTTTGTTTTAATTATCCCCATTGAAAATTCATGATTTCTACTACTAAGGCTTTATATATACAAAATCACATTGCATATATCCAATACATGCTACATTCAGGAAAACCACATCTCATGGGCAGCACTGATGACCTATGGTATCATAAAGCATATTTCCAGAAGCTAATATTTCAAGGAGGATGACCAGGATAAGACATTAAATATTTTCCAAAGCAATTAGGACATCAGTTTCCAAATCTGATTTCTAAGAATATTAGGAAGGATGGTGGTCTCTTGAACCAAATTATAATTAAAAACTAAAAATTTTGTACACGGTGGATCTCTATACAAATGAGAGCTGTTCTGTTGCAATTATTATGATCATACTGGCGGGACAAGAAGCTGTGATGACTGTGCTTGAGTTTCCATTCCTGCAGCTGGGTGATCCCAGATGTATCAGGGGTTCAATGAGGGTCTTGAACTATGCTTGAGATGTTTTGGGTTCAACAAAGAAGCTTTTGCCAAATCCTTCTTCCCTTAATTTTTAAACATGTGTATTTCAAGGGAAATTTGATTCATATGTTTCTGATTCATTTACACTTAAATCATCAAAATGTTATTTTGTAAGAGCTATTTGATGTCCAAGAAGCTTTCTGAACCTGTTTTATAAGTCCTCTTAAGTCCTTTTTCTTAAAACAGGAAGTTGCATTTTGCCAAGTACAAATAAACTAAAACATTAAAAAGGTTCAAGTTCAGTTTCCAACTCTGAACTCCAGGTTTTAAGTACATTCTCAATTTAGCAAAATGTATTTTCCCACCTCTACAAAAATATGGGTGGAAGAAAAGACAGTGATGATAAAAATGAATAAAGGTATTCCCGAGCATTTATTTTTCTTAGAGACATTTCTCCAGTTGTGAAAGTTTATAATATCTATAAAAGGTATTCTTGCAGCTGTTAGCTAAAGGTGGGTTGAGAACAGGACCATCAGTCTGCTCCTTGATTCTCTGTTGACTGTGTCACAGAAGAAAAAAACCTAAAAGTGTTAATATTTTAACTTTTTACTTATTTTACCTTTGAGTGCCTTTGAGCCTTATTTATTTTAGAAAGATGGGAAGACTCAACACATTTGGTCGAATAGAAGGGACTCTAAGAGGTTCTGCAGTTTTATGTCTGTACTAAGACTATGTAACATCAATTTAAAAATATAACTGACACTCCTCTCAGAATTGGATAAATGCAGAAAATGATCTCTGGTTCATACTAAGAGGTCTCTTAATTATATACTACTCTCATGACTTTAATGCAGAGATCATTCAGCCTGACCCTGTAATTCCCTTACAGCTGATTCACTTTCATTTCTAGAAAAGGGAGGAAAAGGTTAATTATGAGAGGGGTTGGTGACCATTCTAAACAACTTACCCCAACTTTCTGCTTTCTTTTGTATTACTGAGAAATCAGGTGATTCTTGGGATGACAGGTATGATGCAACTGAAAACACTTCAACATCATTAATAAGGAGTGCCTCAGTTGATTGAGCATCCAACTCTTGAATTTGGCTCAGGTCATAATCTCAGGGTCATGAGATCAAGTTCCCTGTCAGATTCTGCACTCATGGGGGAGTCTGCTTGAGATTCCCTCTCTCCTTCTCCCTCTGCCCTGCCTCCCCCACTCATGTTCTCTCTCTCTCTTCCTTGCTTTCTCTCCTTCAAAAACAAACAAAAAATAAACATTATTAACTAACCTATCAGTTCTGCTCTGGGAGCTCACATACAGCGGCCACCAGGGAAACATGCTGATCATAGATAGCAGGTTATTTTAACAGTCTCTGTTGTAGCTCAAATGGGGGAACTTTAGGAAGAGAATGTGTAGACTGGCGGACAATGTTCATTCATAGGTTTATTTCAAGACAGAAGTAAGTAAGTGAGGTCTAAGCAGAGACTGGTAGGATTTGTAAACAAGTTGTGGTCTTGTTTTTAATGTGAGCGTGTGACAGGTGACTGTTAAAAATCTGTCTTCACTCTTATTTTGGAACACATGGTCTGAAAGGAGCTAGTATTAAAACATTTAAGTTCAGAGAATCTGTGTTACCAATATACAACTAACCTGTTGTGTGATTCATAACATAGTTTTGTAGGGTGTGGTTTTTGTTTTATTTCTCATGATGAATAACTATCACAAGAGACAAAGTATAACACATGCTTATTGATTGATCTTTAAAAATTTTAAACTGTTGCCTATCATTTACAAAATTAATAAGTAATGAATTTTAATTACACTTTTCTCAGGCAATATTTGAAATCACCTAAGCTTCATTGGGTAGTGATGGGTATTATATTTATAAACTATTTTTTCTTTAATACTATGTTTTCATTCACTCTAAGAACATATATGATACTAGCAGTAAACTACCTTTGAGATGTTATATTATATTTTAAGCTATTTTATGTTCATCTTAAGTAAGTGTTTAAGTGCTTATCCACCATCTTGCCTAGAAAGAATTTATGCTGCTCCAAATATTAAAATCTTATATGCTACTTAATGGTACCACTAAAGTTTGGGGGAAAAAAGTCAGGAATTCCATTTTATGAAATAGAGTAATACTATCCTCACAATGCTTCTTTAAATGTAAAGAGGTTTTCAGAGAAAGAAACCTTATTCTATGTAGAGCCCTCAAAAATTATGATGTAGTAACCAAGACATGCTAAAGGCCACATCCAAGCCTCTATTTGAGATTTTTAAAAATTATAGTTAAAACCTTTCAACACATGGATTCTTTTTTAAAAAGATTTTATTTATTTATCTGAGAGAGAGAGAGAAAGCACCAGCAGGAGGAGGGGCAGAGGCAGAGGGAGAAGCAGGATCCCCACTGAGCAAGGAGCCCTATGTGGGGCTCAATCCCAGGACCCTTGGTCATGACTTGAGCTGAAGGCAAATGCTTAAATGACTGAGGCATCCAGGTGTCCCAATAAATAGATATTCTATAATATCCCATAGTAAATCCTAATCTGAACACGTGGAGAATGAAATAAATGTATCCAAAAGCCTTTTCGAGGGATAGGTGATGCTTGCCTTTTTAAAGTTGAGTATCATTTGCTTTCACTAAAATGTGCTTTAGATAATAGCCATCATGAGTTATAGTTTTAATTTTAAAATGCCCTTTATAAAATATACATTTAAAACATTTTTATTTTCCACTGGTCTCTGCCAATGTGATTTAAAATTTAAATTCAGAGGATCTCATAATTCTCCAGCTTTTTCTCTTCAGTGGCTTCATTGAATAATCATAGTAATAGCTACCATGTACTGTCTTCCTTATGCCAGTATTTAGCTGACATAAGCCCAGGAAATTCTCACAGTGACCTTGAGGGCTGAGTAGTATTATTACCTCTCATCTGAACAAAAGGAAACCTAGTCTCAGAGAGACCCCTCTATCACAGCCTTGCTCCCATCTGAGAAGTCCAAACCTTTCTGCTCTGCTGTGTTGCGAAAGAAATTAAGATATAAATGCTCTTTTCTCTTTTTTGTCCCCCCATATTTAATTCTAGATGCTGTGCAAAGTTTTGTACAAACAGTCCTACAAAAATGTTTGAATGAAATTATCATAACTTTATGCTGCAAGTTGCTATAGTATTGTCATAGGTTTCATTATTAGAACTGAAGGCAACAGGCATGTTTTTCGACTAACCCTCTGGCTTCAGTAAGTTCTGCTTAAGTTACACGGAAATCAAAATCGTATTTCATTGTAGAGGGATCCATGGATGATTCAACATCTTTCAGAAAATATATTTCAGGCTGACAACTTTCCCAACTAATATCAATTAGATCGATCTCAAGTTGGTGACTTTTCCATTTATTTCAATCCAAAAATATATTTCAAGGTGATTACTTTCTCAAATCTTTACACTTTTCACAGCCAAAGAATCATATGATTGATTCTCAGATGTTATGGGAGTGTCCATCTGTAACAATCAGGACATTTGTTTTGTTGTCTAAGATTTTGACAACCCACATAGCTGCTCCAGTTTTCTGTTTGGGCTACCCTCTTAACCTGTATGTGCCTCCTTCCTTTCTTTTCCAGGACTGCCCACCAGAAGCAGGCGATTTCCGAGCTCAGCAATGCTCAGCTCACAATGATGTCAAGCACCATGGCCAGTTTTATGAATGGCTTCCTGTGTCTAATGACCCTGACAACCCATGTTCACTCAAATGCCAAGCCAAAGGAACAACCTTGGTTGTTGAACTAGCACCTAAAGTCTTAGATGGGACTCGTTGCTACACAGAATCTTTGGATATGTGTATCAGTGGTTTGTGCCAAGTAAGTGCTGACTTCTTTCCATTCTATTTTTCCAGAGGGTCCTAGTGTCTTTGAGTAAATAGCCTTTGGATAGTCCTGCTATCTCAATCATCCAGCTTTACTTTTTCTAGAATTTATAAAGGATGATAGATTTGAAAATTGAGGTTTACTTTCAGGTGAAACTATAAATGTTATAGTTTGTGTTAAGGAAAAGAGGGCTAGAATTGTTTTTTCATCCTTTGAGTCTCAGCTGAATATGAAAGGCTAAAAGTTCTTGAGTATGTGTGTCACTTTTGTATTAGACTCCGAAATTACTTCTACCTTGGTTGTCACTGAAATGTATTTGTATGTGCCTGTGGGGTGTATGTGTGTGTCTGTGTGAAATTGGAGGCATCAATTTTCATTTACTTAGAGTTGCTGAATCACTTGGGTAAGATTTACTCTAAAATCTCCAAGTAAACTCTGGGCAAACTTATTTCTTCATTATTGTAACTCTAATTTTGTTGAAAGCTTGGGCAAACTAATGAAAGGCATGGCAGTGTGAGTTAAGGTCAGATTTCATCCAGGCAAGTCTTTAAAATAGGGATAGTGAAGACGTTTGATTTCTGGTGTCAATTTATCAGTTAGGTGTGGGGTTAGTAAAAAGAGAAAATTGGTGTATATGATGTATTTGCCAGCTTTATATTAAAATCGACTCTGGATTAGGATGACTAGCCTAGTTTTTGGAGCAAGCAGCTGCTATAATTTCCTGTGTGCTATACTTGACCATATACTTTTTTATTTCACTAAGTACACATTTTGAGGATCTTTGCCTCTCCCAAAACAATACTGTTTGAAATTTTTCTCTCCTCAGAATCTCTAATAGCTAGCAATAAAAGAAAAAACATAAAATATATTTCAGTAATTTGTTGTTTCAAATCCACGTTTGTTTAAAACCTAAACCTATGTTATATTTATTTATCTGAATATTTATATTCAGATATAAAAGGAATAACTGTAATGTGTATTACTACAAGAAATTTGAGGTGTCCTGCATGATTTTATGTATATGAGAGACGAGACAGACATGCTAAACCTTCATAAAATCTAAAATCATGAGACAGGGAAATTGTGGCATGTCCAAGCACTTCTCAGATAGGAGGATAGAAATGTATACATCTCTGCAGATTACTTTATATACAAGAGATATGTAAATTTCAGATACAAATATGAATATAGAATCTTACTATTTTAGATATAGGAAAAGCCTAAGATATTATCTATTCAATATCCTAAAAAAGCCATATATTTGAATATTGCTTGTGATATAGGGTGCTTGCTTCCTTCTCTGGGATTTTCAGTGGTATCAAAATGGAATTATGAAATCTGTAAAAGTTTTGGGAATAATAGAGAATTTAAAGCAAATGCATATAAAAAAGAGGCTGTGTTGTAGGGAATGGCAAATAAGATAATAATAATACTTTATGTGTGTTTACTATTGGAGTAAAGCCAGACAGATTTCCATTTTATAAATGAAAAAAACAAAACAAAACAGAGTAATTCCATGGTTTTCTGAAAGTTACATGATTGAACTTGAAATGGGACTAAATTTCTGGTCTCCAAAGCTGTTTGTATTCTATTACACTGATGAATGGACCAAAATAAACAAGACAGGTCAGCAAATTAGGTTTCATTTATTTCTGTGGCATGGGAGTTCAACGTGGCCTCTTTCTTTCCTAGACTAATCCTGCCAGCTGGCTTCATATATGTTGGCAACTGAGAGGGAGTCGTATCTCAGAAGTGAAAGAATGAATTTTATATAAGTAAATATGGAGTACTAGGCTGGACATTTGGTTACAAGTATAAGCAAACCTCCTTTACTTCAATTCTTAGGAGTCTGACTTGTTAGATTTGGGGTGGGGTGATAAATGTAAATTAGAGAGTATCTGAAAAGAATATCTGAAAAGCAATAGCATGGTACAGGAGATGAAATAACACAGGTTGCATTTGGGCACTAACACACAGTTTGGCTAGAGATCAGGGACTCCCCACCCCCAGAATGCAGTAAGAAGACAGAGAGGTAGTTTGGGAGAAAATCATGGATGCTTGAATGGCAGACATGACTATGGCGAATAGTAGGTGGCCAAGAAAGTGTTTTAGAGGAGAAGAGACATAATCATAGCTCTGCTTTAGAAAGATTAATATAGCTACAGTTGTAGGTCCTAAAGCCAAGGACTCCAGCTGAAAGGAGGCCTGTAGAGCAGCCAAGGTGAGGCGAAGTAGGAGTCTGGGTTAGGGCAGTGACAGCAAGGAAGTAGTAAGAAAACTAAGCCTAAAACCGGGAAGGAGTTTTCATTTTGATCAAAACTAGGACAGAGGGTAGAGAGCAATAAATCAAATTAATCATGCTCAAGGGATCAAAATCTACAACTTAATGTGAATTTGTAACGGATATAATTCTGGATCCTTGCTGCCATTACCATGATAAGCCTGTATTTTCATGATTAAAGCCTTCTTCAGTTTTATAAAAAGAAAAGGAAGGGACAAATGATAGCAAGATGATAGAGAAATAAAGATGGAATATTTAAATGCAATGTATACATTTTTCAAAGGACAAGAATAAAGTTAGTCATGATAAGAAAAGCACTCATTACTATTTAAATACATGCATTCTATTCTACTTAGAAAAAATTCTTTTATTTAGCTTGTATCTATGTATTGGTGATTCATATTTTCAGTCTTTGATAAGAAACATTAAGAAAAGGCTATATTTTCCTAATTTTTGAAAATGTCACAAGTCTCACTGCTAACTTAAGTGTGAAGTTTTTCACATTGAACAGCTTCTCCTGGTTTCCTGAAAAAAAAAAAATCATCTCTGATCTATTTCCCCTTCTCTTCCATTTCTATCACATTTGTTGGGGGATTCTTAGCACTTTCTCTGGCTATGTTTTTGCCTTAAAATAACTTTTTTGGCAAGCTGTTTCAAATATTTTTGATGCTGGAGAGATATAAATTATAAACTCTAAGGAAGCTAATGTCTACTTTTGGACAGAGCCTTGCTTTGATAGCAAATGACTGTATAACAACAGAGACTTGTCATTTATAAGCACTAATTACTTCAGTTATATTGCTTAATACTCAAGAACCACTTTCTCAATCTGCCCTTTAACTATTAAACTATTAAGTAAAACTGTGGGGTCCTTGCCCTTTAGAGCCAGGAGATACCTTAGCAATCCATAGAGAAGAAAACTGAGACTGAAAACTGTCCCAAGGTCATGATTGAGTGGGTTGCCTGTCTTTGTTGTGTTATTTGTATTAGGAAAATTCTAGAATCATCAGCATTTATAATAATATCTTATTCTTAGTAATATTAGAGCATCCTATTAGGCAGTATACTCACTCTAGTAGTAGTGGTAATACTAATCATAAAATAGGTTCTATTTTTGAGTGACTACCACATCTAGACATTTTATGTCTATTTTTTTCTAATATAATTGACCCTCAAACAGCATGGGTTCAAACTCTGTGAGTCCATTTATACATGGATTTTCTAATAAATACATTAGAAAAATTTTGGAGATTTGCAACCATTTGAAAAAACTCACAGATAAATTAGGTGGCCTAGAAATATTAAAAAAATTAAGGAAATGTTATGTCCTGAGTGCATGAAATATTTGTAAATGAAGTCTATTTTATCACTTACCTAAGGCACAAATCTATTATAAAAGTTAAAATTTATCAAAACGTATACACACAAACACAAATTATACAATATCTCTTCATTTTTGATGTTGAGTGTTAGTAATACCTACATCACCTACAGTGTTTTGTGTCAGTAAGGCAATATTGTTGTAGACGTTTCATCTTATAAACAGGTGACATAAACTTACTATATTGATAAATGCAGTACAGCACTGAAAAGGGATTTTCCTTATGATTTTTTTAACATTTCCTTTTCCTTTGCTTACTTTATTATAGGGATACAGTACATAATACATATAACACATGAAATATTTGTTAATCAACTTTATATTATTGGTAAGGCTTCTAGTCAAGAGTAGGCTCTAAGTAGTTACGTTTTTGGAGAGTCAAATGTTACACGTGGATTTTCAACAGCACAGGGGATGAATACCTCTAAAGTTTGAATTGTCCGGGGTCAACTGTATTTACAACTCTACATATTAGGCAGCATCTTCATTTCACAGATAAAGAACTAAGACTCTGCTATAGCACTAGCCCAGAGGCATCACGTTCTGTCTGACTCTAAAGCTCCTGCTCCTCTTATAAAGCTATGTGGACAGGAACCATCCAATGTTCACCAATGGTTCCCAAACTAGGCTGCATACCAGAATCACTTGGAGAGCTCTTAAAAGATCCAACTCTTAGTCCTCATCCCCCAGAAACTCAGATTTATTAGTTTTCTGTATATAGAACACTCTCCTTATGATCCTTTGTTTGACTAGATTTATGAACCACTTATTGGTTGAAAAGCAGACAAGATTTAAAGTCAAAGGACATGGATTAGAATCTGGCTCTTCTTTTATAATCTTGACCAGCCTTCCTGAATTCTATTTTTCAGTCTGTGGGAAGTAAGATTGTCTCGCAGACTGTTGAACACTGAGATAATTCATGTGAAAATGCTTAACTGTATAGCACTATGGAAATACAGAATATCCTGAACATTTTAACTTGCAAAATATATTGAAGTTGTGGTTCCCCTTATGATATATCATAACCCTGTAACAATTCAAAAAGGTTCTGGAAGGATAGAAAGTAAGCAAATTCTTGCTCTGCTAAGAACATCAAATAAGCAAAGGAGAACTTTCATCATGTACTTCACCATCATCATTTCATAACTGAAATGTTAACAAGGACATAGTAAGAACCTGATTTCAGAATCAAGGACCATACTTTAATTTGAATATACTTTGCCTTATGAGAAAGTTACTACTCTGTACTTAGGTTTTTTTTTCCCTCCAGAGCACAGAAATTGTTGCAGTGCTTCACAGACCAGCATTTGGAAAACACTGTCTTTGAGATCTAGTCCAGCCCAGAGAAATATTGCTACTAGGTATGATTTTCCCAGGATCTTACAGCCCGTTAATGGTAGGCTAGAGGTCAGAGAATGTCAGTGTTTATCAACATTTTTGACTATGCTCCCTGTGTAATTTCATCAGCATATCCCATGGGCCAAGATTTTGTTCAGCTTTAACACTATCATTTATACATGAAAACAAACAGGTTTAGCGAATATATCTTTTCAAACCAAACTTCTCCTTTTCCCTCCTGCCCTAGAATCTGATCCTTGTTCCTGACAGGTCATCATCGTATTGCTGTCCCTCTCCACCTGAAATACTGGGATTTTCATTTGCTTGTTGTCATTCAAAATTAGATGAAGTTGGAGATAAGGCAGATCTGGGGCAAGAAGGGGGGCGGTGGGGGGCAACATTTGTCATCCTGTGAATAGTTAGGAGCAAAGTCTCTGGAGTCAGACTGCCTGGTTCTAATTTAGGCTTCACAACTCATCGGTATGTGACTTGGAGCAAGTTCCTATGTCTCAGCTTCCTCATCTGCAAAATGAGGCTAAGATTTGTAACTACCTGATAGGACTTCCATGAGGACTAAGTAATCAAATGTTTAAAGTGCTTACTATAAGCTTGATAAATCCTAGCCTGTAGTAGCAGTGTAGTAATCACAGTAGTAGTAGTAGTAGTAGTAGTAGTAGTAGTAGTAGTAGTAGTAGAAGTAGTAAGTGGTACCCAAATTACTCCTTGCCATTGACTTTTTCTCTTTTTGAGTGCATGGTTTAATGCAGTTATACATACAAAAGGGGATACTGACTTCCCAATGAATGAACAGACCTTCTGTTAATTTCCTATTGCAACCTTCTTTTACTAATAGCTCCACATTGTACCATTATCAACTCCTGATCCAGGGTAGTGAATTGCATCCTGTCCAGAGTTAATGAGCCATCACAAATAGGATCAGCTCTATTAGTACTGCTGTTATTCATTTATTTTCATTATCCAAATTACCCCATTTATATTTGCTATAAAGCACAAAGCTGGTTTCTGTTTTAAATGTATAAAAGTGAGTAGCATAACTTTACAGATAGAACATCTGCTGCTGTTAAAAATAATTTTGAGGTTATTTTGAAGTCACATTCATAAAAGTGTACTTTATATCTATAATTAATGAAATTCATCAGTTGACACCTAATATGTGTATATCAAAGACAAAATGTCATTATAACCAGCTCTTTTGTAATGAATCTACATATTTATAATATTGCTTATTGCTATGTTAGAAAATAAACCATTTCAAAAAGGAAGAGAATAATTTCTTTTAAAGTAATGCCTTATAGAATATTGTTTTTAAATGAATAATACAATTTAAAAATAAGCTGTAAATTGGATCATGGAGTTTTGACATCTGTACTATGGATGGCAACATTACAATGAGCCGTGCTTCTAACAAAGAAGTTCTTTCCATTTTTAATAACTCCTGTGGTGAGTAGTTAGAAGTGAATTAAGTGGAATGATTATTTCTCCATCTCTGTCTGTGACCTAAGTCACTAGTATCAAATGTCTACCAGTTATTCTAGGTGGTGATGTCAGAAACAAGGAGTTAACCGTTTTCCTTCTGTGTTTTTAAATCGACTTCCATGTGGAAGCACGGTGTTACTTAAAAGATAAAGTGCACATTCTTTCTTTCTATCCCCTTTGCAGAATACAATACAAATTTACTTCTTACTAGTTAAATTTTGGCAAGTTACTTAGTTTCTGAACATTATTTATTTCTTCTCTCAAAAAACTACTAGATGTTGGGTACTGAGGATGCAAAGTTAAGTAAGATCTCTTCTCTCCGAGTGATACCTTTGTAGGGTTACTGTGAAAAGTTCAGTTACTTTTCTAAAAAAAAATCATTAATTTAACAAATATTTACTTAGGAATTACCAGTGTGTTTGCTCGATGCTGAAGATAGATGAATGGAGAGAGAAAAAAAAAAACAACAGTCTCTGAATTTACACTCTGATGAGAGATATGACAAATAATACAGAAAATTACACTATCATCACAATACTACATGTCCTCTGAATACAAAAAGTACCCTTGAGTCACCAGACTATATTCTCACTGTAAGTAGGGTGTTCTTTGTAAAATACAGATTTGGTTTCATTTCTTATCTGCTCAAATCATTTCAGTTGCATTCTTTTGCATCAGGGTAAAAAAAAAAAAAAAAACATTTTCTTTTCTTTTTAAAAATATTTAATTTGTTTATTCATGAGAGACACAGAAAGAGAGACAGAGACATAGGCAGAGGGAGAAGCAGGCTCCCTGCGGGAAGCCTGATGTGGGACTTGATCCAAGGACCTTGGGACCATGCCCTGAGCTCAAGATAGATACTCAACCACTGAGCCACCCAGGCATCCCAACCCAAATTTCTTATATTGGGTTTCTTTACTGGGTCACTTACAACAACAGAAATTTAGTCTCTCACAGTTCTAGAAGCTAGAATTCCAAAATCCATGTGTCCTCAGAGCCATGCTTCCTCTGAGACTCTGGGTCAAATCTCGTTGCCTTTTCCTAGCTTCTAATAGATGGCCTTCATCTTCCCAGGGCCATTTTCTCTCTCTGCCTACCTCTTTGTCTACATGGCCTTCTCCTGATGTCTCTGGTTTTGCTTCTTATAAGATCACCGGAGATATGGGATCAGAGCCCATTCCAATTGAGCATGACCTCATCTTAATTTGGTCGTTTCTACAAAGAGGCTCTTTCCAAATAAGATCACATTCACAGGTAACAGGGTGAGGGAACAGTGAAAGACTTATGTATCTTTTTGGGAGACACAATTCAACCCACAATAGCATGCATCCCTGTTAATTTGAAAGTAGTGCAAACATCTACATAGATACATACACATATATCCATATATACATAAATTTTTAATAGCATGTAGGAGCCACAATGAGGGATATTTAGACTGTGGTAAATAGGCAGAATATTTAACCAAGACACAAGATCAAAGAATGCCCAGAGGAGAACTGAAAATGCTCTAACCAGTGCCTAGACTGAAAGGATAAAGAACTAAAGAGAATGTCAGGGCCTATGTCATGAAGAGACATGAAAGTAAGAAGATTGGGGACTTGTAGTGTTGAGTGCAAAAGAGTGCCTTTGAAATAATTCAGGCAGGTGAAAGATAAGGGAAGATGTGTATTTCAGAAAGAGTACTCTATCTTTGGTGAGAGCAATAGATTGGAAGAGGGCAAAAATTGGTAGTGGGATGAGGAGAGATTTTAATACAAATTAGAGTTAGAATTCATGGACTTGGTGATTGGTTAAATGCAGCAGGAGAGAAAAATTGAGAGCTGAAGATAATGCCTGGTTTTCTAGTTTGAGCAACGTGTGGTGCTGCCATTCATTGAAATGAAACACAGGAAAAGAGTCACGCATTGGTTTAGAACAGGGAGGAGCGATGCAAAGAAAATGCATGCACAGTGTACTGTCTGTCCTGTGATATTCACTCAGTGACTTTGCATCCTTCCTCCCTCCCTCTTAACTCTGTTTTCTTAATGAAAGGTGTGTTTCCATTAAGTTTGTATAGTCATCGGCCTACTTGGGCATGTTTAAAAATTTGTCAGGTTAACCTTTTCTGTGATCATGCACCAGTTAGGTGACTAGTCAAACTAAATGTTTGTCTCTTTCAGGAAAAACTGAAGTCAAACTAGTGTGTATGTAGCATTTTGAAGTTCCTCAAGGTATCCTTTCTCTTTGAAGAGCTTAGAGATATTAAAGCAACATTCCATAGGTCCTCATTCATCTCATGATATTTCCTTGCTGCCATCCCAATGAGGTCTGTTTTTTTATTCATGTATCCTGTCTACTCATAGAAAACATTTCTCTGTTATATGGGAATTTTTTTCCATCTTGATATTCAGTTTGTGAGGTGGGAAACCTTTCTTCCTATAGCATATATAGGAAAGCTTTTTAGAATGTTATATCCATTTAATTTTTCCGTTGAAATTAAGCATGGGCTGGGAAAGACAGGATTGATTTTGTTTTCCCAAAGAGATTCAGCTAAGTAGATGAAGACAGAGTGAATCTAACGTAGAAAAAAAAAATTCAAATTTTATCCTTTTTGGTGCTATATACTCTGCAGAGTACACTGTACATATCAGCACGTGCTTCTTGTGCCAATTCTTTGGGATATCTTTATCATTTCCATTTCATAACTGAGGGGATTGAGGCTCATAGAAGTTCATACAACCAGAAACAGGCAAAGGTACAATTCAAATCCCATCATCTCTATTATATACCACTCCATCTTCTGGGAAAAGATATTCTAACAGTGAAGCATAATATCAGTAAAGATACCTCTTTGCTATTAGGTGTATGACTGTCTATTGCTCAGATAAGGAACTCTTTGGCCTGGGAATTCTGTGTTCCATTAAATGAAAGCTCCACTAGGATCTGGCAACTTTCTTGATCCATCCTATGATGCCTTGTTTCACAGATGATTCTTTGGACCACTTCCTTGCAAAAATACTAAATGTACTAAATTTTACCTACTTATCTTTAAGAGTGTCTCACTATTGTTAGTGACTATAAAGTGCAAGGTCCCCCAAGACTACCATCACTTTTCACACCAGCTTCAAGTTTGGGATCTCTGAGACTACCCTCAGGTTTGATAATTCACCGTAAAGACCCACAGAACTTATTGAAAGCTGTTATAGTTACAGTTTGTTACAGCAAAAGAATAGTACAGCTACCTTGGAAAACAGTCTGGCAGTTCCTCAAAATGTTCAACAGAGTTACCATATGAACAAGTAATTCCACTCTTGGGTACAGACCCAAGAGAAAAACACACAAAAAAATTGTACTCAGTAATTTATAACATTATTCATAGTAGCCAAATAGCAGAAAACGACCCAAATGGCCATCACCTGATGAATGGATAAATTAAATGTGGTCCGTCTATATGGAATATTATTCTACAGTTAAAAGGAATGAAGTACTGATACATGCTATAACATGAATGAACTTTCAGAGCAATATGCTGAGTGAAAGAAGCCAGTCACAAAAGGCCACATATTCTATTATTGCATTTCTATGAAATGTCCAGAATAGGCAATTCTATCAAGACAAAAATTAAATTAGGGGTTGCCTAAGGCTGGGGGTTAGAATAATGGGGAGCAACTGCTAATGAGCATGAGCTTTCTTCTGGGGGTAATAAGGATGTTCTAAACAGACTTTAGTGATGGTTTCACAATTCTGTGAATGTACTAAATAAAACAATTAAATTGTATACTCTAAATGGATGGATATTATGGTATGCGAATTATACCTCAAGAAAGATGTTTTTTAGATATGGTACAAAGATTCAGAAGTCTATGGACTAAATCTAAAGACTGTTATCTTGAAGAGTGATCTGATCTAACTCTTTGGCAGAGTTATTATGACTAATCCATTAGTCTACGTGGGTGTCCCCTTCATTCATTATTGTTCTAAGAAGTGATTTCTGACCCTAAGTATTTATATGTATTAAAACTGATTTAGAAACTGGCACATAACAGGTTTTTAATGAATATACACTGAATGAATGGATACTGATATTAAGCTGGAAGTTGGGGCAGCCCTGGTGGCCCAGCAGTTTAGCGCCACCTTTGGCCCGGGGTGTGATCCTGGAGACCCGGGATGGAGTCCCACATCAGACTCCCTCCCTGTGTGGAGCCTGCTTCTGCCTCTGCCTGTGTCTCTGCCTCTCTCTCTCTCTCTGTCTGTCATGAATAAATAAATATAATCTTAAAAAAAATTTAAGCTGGAAGTTGCACATCCTTCCTTTCTTTTTTATGGGAAATAAGTTTGGACTTAAGGTCTTTTTCTTTCATTGTAAATTCTCAACCAAGCATTGTTTGCTTAGGGGTATCAGATATTAACACTACTACTTAATTCACTGAGTGATTTCACAGAAAGCAGTTTGGAACTGAAAAGACAATTTAAAATCTTGCAGTATGATCCTTCTATTATATGTGTGAGATATTTGAGATCTAGAGAAGTTCAATCAAATTTTTAATTAGGGCTGCCGTGTGGTGCTGAATTATACTCAATGGGAATATGAAGACACTCATGATCCCTGCCTTCAAGAGGCTTACAGCCTTAAGTTGATGAGGCTCAAACATGAATAATTATAATCAGCAGCAGCATGTGGAGGGAGGAAGAACTTGGGTTTTGGACTCGAACACAAGTCTGAAGTCTGACTTCTAAACTTTTACTATCTGTGTGATCATGGAGTAATTTATTAGGTTCTTTAAGCCTCATTTTTCTCACCCATAAAAACAGAGATAATAATGCCTAATATTAATAAGAACTGGTTTTTACTGAGGAAGTTACATGCTGGGCACTGTGTTGTGCAAGCACTTTATGTATGTTATCTCCTTGAATCCTCACGTAAACCAATGGTGGTGGGGGGTGCATATTGCTACCATTTTTATGGAGGAAGGAAATGAGGCTTAGTGAGATTAAGTATTGTTGACTCATTCCATTTATTGAGCATCTAAGGTGAGGCATCTTGCTAGAAACAATATACTCCGTGTACAGAATGCGATGGGAGCAGGTAGGAGGAGTGGTGGATCTCAGTTTTGAGGAGGTTGGAAGGTCTTGATTTCCCTTGTCATGTTGCCCTCTTCCCTGGTACCCAGTGTCCTACAGGGAAACATTGTAGGTGAATTAATATTAATTCCCTTCTCTTGCACCTGTTATTCTCTTGTTTCCTTTATCTTTATATTAATCATCATGACCATCTAGTCAGTTAAATTAAGACCCCACCCCCAATACTGACTGGCAAACACTGTATCCAAATCATTCTTTGTGTTTTGCCATTAATTTGCTCAATATAAGACAGTTGCATGGACGGATCAACAACTCAATAAATCTCTGTGTTGACTATTTTTGTCTCCTGATGACCGAACCCTCCCTAAATCACACATATTATTCATTCTAAATGTCTTTTTTATCTTTTAATTTATTTGGGTCTTGTTCTCATTTCCTTCAGGCTGTGAAGCAATGTCCATTTGTGTAAGTTTATTTTTTTTATGATATTAGGCTAGAAATACTTTAGAATTTGGGGTCTCCTGCCATCCATTCTTTATTTACCATGGCTTAGGAGATGGCCCATATCTACCCAGAACCTTTGCCATCAACATAACTGTTGATTTGCTTAGTACATCACCCAGATTCTCTGGATGAACTCTCATTGCTGAAGCCCTTAGATCTTTCCTGGGATTAAACTCACAATATGCAAAGGCCATAAATATCAATCAGGATTCCAGTGTGAGGTAGTTTCTTTCCCAGATATATATTAGAAAATAGGTCTGGAGATTGTTTTCTCCTATAGGATGTTCCATGGCTAAGCTAGATGATCTCCACACACAGTTTTAATTAGTTCAATTCTCTCCATAGATAAGTTTTAGGTCATAAAATGCTAGTCTTCCCAGAAACTTGAAATGCAAGGTTTAAGTGTATGAGAAATGTGTAAGATTTGAAACTTTGCCTTAGGTTTTACAAAAAAAAAAAAAGTTAGGTCAGAATAGCAAAGTAAAATTCAGGAAGCCGTTTTGAAACGGAGTGTCTGAAGACACTTCCTATAATTGTTTAAAAATGAAAGGCAATTAGTAAGTAATTATATGCTGGCTGATTGGCATATTTCCAAGGAAATATCAAGAAAAAGGCATAATTTTAAAAAATCTTGTAGCTACTTTAATTGTCAAAATTCTTAATAAAAACAATTTAAAGCATTAGATACCTTCCAGATTATGAGCCGTGAACATAATTTTACCCAAGTTTTAACGTACTCATGGTTGCCAAAGACCCTCTTGGAACACTCCTAGGAAGGGCAGCTTGCCAGCATTAGGAAAATCCACCCAGGCACCTAAAATTAGTGTAATATACCCCACCTGTCCTTTTGAGTGCTTTTTGGTTAGACTGCCTTGAGGAGCTCAAATCAAGAAGGTACAAAGTGTTTTTCCTGTGAGATGCCTATTTGCAATCCAAGGGAACACTTAAGAATCTGAAAAATCTAGACAGAAAGGCAAGAAATGATTGGTGTGGTTAATAGAACAGAGAGGCCAAGACAAATTCAGAGGCCTTGGGAAATATTTTGAACCTGTACGAAAAGCTAATCACGTGATAATGGCTTTGAAAGAAGCTTGGAGATCACCAGCTGAATCTCCTCATTCTGTTTTTGAAAATACCGAGCATCACAGTAGGCATGTGACTTACCCAAGATCTCCGAACAGGCAAGTGATGGTGGTTCAAACTTGGAGGGCTTCTGGCTCCAAGTCCAGTGCTCTTTAATCCGTATTAAGTACAAGTTCTTTTTGTGCATATGATTTTAAGAACCTTTAGAGTTTAAAGCATTCTTTTGAATTAGACTATTCATTTTGTTGGTCTCTTTTACCATTATTGAGTACATTTCAGTCCCTGAGCTAAATTTCTCTCCCTTGTGGCCAAATTATCACAGAACATTCCACTCACTTAAAAATAGTTGTACTATAAAAGAAAATACAAGTGGAAAACCGTGCCAACAATAAACATTTTAAAAAAACTTCACACACACTGCTTCCATTCCTGCAGAAACGCCAAGTGCAAACCTACTGCACCTGCAGGCTATGGCAATCACACAGTGGCCAGGACCTGGTGACTGGCTAGTCCCTTATGCCCTTAGGTTTATGATTTAATTTGAATACAACTTTAGTTTCTTTTGCCAGCAGAGTTACAGGTGATTTAAAGAAACAAGTATTTTAGGGTAAGAGTGGGGAGGGGCAGGCGGGTAAAGGAGGCTTGGGAACTAGTGGCAAAGTCACATTAAAATGAAAGAATGTAACCAGTGTATCATTTTCCCAAGATCTCACCTCCTGCATTCTTGACTACTGTCCTTCTCTTTGTCTGCTAGGGTTCTCCCGGTAGGGAGAAGTTCTCTCCTCTGAATGACTCTCAGCTTCTAAGGCAGAAACTTCAGTATTATTGATGGTTAACAGAAAGACTTGTTAATTTGATTCTCCCATCCATACAACAGGGTTTTTTTTATTGAGTAACATTGTCTGTGCAGCCATTTCCACTCCAGATTTTTTTTTTAATTTTATTTATTTGTGATAGTCACAGAGAGGGAGAGAGAGGCGCAGAGACACAGGCAGAGAGAGAAGCAGGCTCCATGCACCGGGAGCCCGATGTGGGATTCGATCCCGGGTCTCCAGGATCGCGCCCTGGGCCAAAGGCAGGCGCCAAACCGCTGCGCCACCCAGGAACCCCACTCCAGATTTTTATGTGACCTAGCTAGGGATGGATTTTTTTCTTCTTTTTATGGAGAGTGTTTGCAAGGGCATGCTTTGCTTGGGTAAGGGATACAATTTGGTTTGGTAAAGCAAAGACATACTCAATGGTGACATGAATGCAGCTCTTCTGGCCTCTGCCCTCTCCTTCCCCCACATGTACCTGGGGAGACAGGCATGTGCTTAGCAGGAAGTAGGATCCTACCAGATCAGAGGAACGCTGAGTTTCTTCATGCACAGGCTTTTTTTTTTTTTAATCCAGAGAAACATTTTTATGATCATTTAACACATGCTTTCTTAGGCAGCGTGTATGTAGAATGGTTTCATTGGGCCTGTGTAGATCTAGCCTGGTATTTTCCCAAGTATTCTCCAGGTTTCTCTCTGTAATTTGGAGTATAGTTTTAGTTTTCTCCCCAGGTGATTTTCGTAGCTCTAAAGCAGAGGTTGCAAACTAGCAATCCTTCAGCCAAATACATCCCCCACTGACAACTTTTATTCAGTGCATGTCGTGTTTTTTTGTAAAAGTTTGAATTCGTTGCCAGTATGGAAATATATTTCCGATAAAACTTCTGATTCACAACATATCCTTTAAGAAATCAGATCTGCAACATGACAACCATTTGATAAAGCTGAGTAGTTGCTGCAGCTTTGTGATGACATGGACATTTCCAATCCCCTTTCTCTACCTGCATAGGCTAGACTCTGCAGCTATGTGTATCTCTGACTCTCCCCCAAAGGATACATAGTCTAGATGTTTCTAAGGGCAAGGGGAAAGAATTAGTGATTATCATGGTAATTGTAAGAAGAATAAAATAATCCACCCCATATACTGTGCACAAACCATGCCAGACCCTGTGCCAAGTACTTGACCTGCCATTTAACCTCACATGGACACCATCTATAACCCAAAGGGTTAATTTGCTGCCCTAAGGTCATATAACTTGTGAGTGGCTGAGTTAGGATTTGAACAGGGATGTGTCAGACTTTAAGACTTGTACTTTTCATTTTATCATAACCATCTTGCAGAATCATACCTTCCTCCCAAGTAACCCTTCCTGAATTTCAGACCTATAAGAATATACAACTGGATGCCAAAAATTGGGGGCCCTATGCATCACTAGTTTTCCAGCTTCTGTCAGGAAGAGGCAAAGGGAGAAACTTGGTTCTCACTGGCAAAGCTTCTACCCTGATTTTTGTCCTCCACCTGAGGAATAGCTCAGATGCTAATGCATGAAGCCATTCTCTTGGATAAAAGGAACTCTCGGGAAAATTTATTTTAAGTTTATTTGAGGCCACATTAAAGGCTTTAAAAAGAACATTTGAATACAAGGAAGGAGGACCTACTCAAGTGTTTTAAAACCTTAAGATAGGAAAATACGCACATAACCTGTTCCGATGGTTATTTTAAAAGGAAAAAATGAAATTTCCTATACTTGAAATTACATATCTTATTTATGTTCTCTTTCTTCCCCTTGTATGATCTTTAAAGCTTACTGCTTTTTAAATCTAGAATGTTGTTGATTTACTATTGGTTTCCTTTGACATTATTTTCCTTCACTTCCACTTCTTTTCTATGGAAGTTCTCAAAACCTTTAACTCCTTTGATTTTTTTTTCTCTCCCCTCTTACAAATGTTACGAATATACATCTTAACAAAGTTTCCTCCTATACACTTAGTTTCAGGATAGGAAAACATATGCCCCCTTCTAGCAAAATCTATATCCCTCTGTTCTTTTGGTTACAAGCAATAGAAATGCATTCAGTTCAATCAAAATCCAAAAGAGAGATTATTGAAAGTATAGGATCAGTGATAGAAATATCAACTATTTATTCTGCAAACCAGTTACTGAGAATTTAAGATCAAAGGGTAAGCCAAGGGCCAGACTTTAGGAAGCACAGGAGCTATGGCAGCTTTAAGGTCCTCAGCATAGATCTGGAGAACGACTTCTGTCTTTCTCTGTTCTGGTCACTTTTTTTAAATCCCAGGGAAGACAATCCAGTCTAGCCTAGGTGATTCTATTATTAAAAAGATAAGCCATGGCTAGGGGATGGAACAATGAATACAATCGTGGGCCACTGGGGACTTCTTAGGGATGCTATCTTCTTAGGGATGCTATGCTTCTTAGGGATGTGGTGACAGTTTCATAAATTTTTATTTGCTTGTCTCTAAGTCAGGGATTCAGTCTACACAACAGTAGATTTTATTGTGTGTGAAGCTTCTGCGAGATATAGTGACAGTATTGACACAGGCTCTTAGTTAAAAGTCTAGAACTTTAGTTGTTTAGAGATTCAGTCTGAGAAATATCCCAGACCTTTTCCTGTAATAGGAAATGATTTACTAAAGCAATAGTTCTGTAAGTTGCGTTAACATTCTACCATGTTCCATGATTATTAGTGATTTTCACAGGGTCCTACAGTGTGGGCTCGTGCATAAAAAAATGTCCTCCCTGGTTAATAAATAGATATGATTTTGCTACTGCCTGCTGCCTGTGAGAGAATAGGTACCCCCTGAGTTTTTCTGTTCCCTGGACAGGAGGTGCATCTTTCATCCTTTAGTGGGTGAATCTGATGGGCTGGAAATGCTCAGAAGTTAATATTGATAGACAAGCCATGGAAAACCTCTGTCTTGGTTCATCCTAAAATCTTTTTGTACTAGGACAAGATGAACCTTCTGCTGCAAACATGAGCCTTCTCTCTTCTTCAGCCAAAAGTTCGCCAGGGTTCAAACAATGTTTTAATGGATTCCAGCAAGACTTTTGTGGGGCTTTAAGGAAGAAGTTTCTGGTGTGCAGCCTGGAGGAATGTGTCTAGCACAGTACCAGCACTAGAATCAGGACCCACCTGGCTTCAAGCCCCAGGCCAGCCTTCTAGTCTGCTTCCGATTTGGGGGTGGGGGGGGTGGGGGGGTAGACTTGGCAGCTTGCCTTTATTGTTCCAAAGTAGTGCTGCCATTCCTTAGTTCACAGCTCACATCTCACCTCCTCCATCAACCCTTCCCAGGCTGATGAGAAACCAGTCCCATCTGTACCCCAAAGCTAGTACATAAGACCTTTTATTCTCCCATTCAAACAAATAGAGACAGACAATTCTTGGTTGTCCACACTGATAAAGGAGTATGTTCCTGTAGAGAATCTGTTATTATATCTAGCCTGTCGAGACTTTTCTTCCTCATAGAGAGGTGTTTGACACATGGAGATACGTAGGTCAGACATTGAAGAACAGCAAGAATAGGCAGTTGACGAAGGGCACAACCAATGTGTTCACGGTGGTGAATTCTGTTTTTGATACCTGCTCTCTGAATAATCCCATCTTCCTTCTTTATCTTAGACTAGTGGGCAACTATAGAGAGAGAGTAAAATAAGTCACTTGAATAATGAATAATAATATTTCTATGTAAAATGAGAGCTCCATTTTGAGTTTTAAAGAAGAGCAGAGAATCATTTAAAAAACACACAGTAACATCTACTTTCTGGCCTTTTTCATTTCTTCAGCTTCCACAGCCATATTTGTTGTTATAATCTATGGTAGTGAGAGCTCCTCCTGTTGGTAAACTTTAAGAGCTTTACATTCTTGTAATGAATTCTCATAAGCTTGTAGAGGTGTGATTGGAACCATATTACAGAAGAAACCAGGACATCGAGAGATGTGAGAACATGGGCAAGGTCATGCAACTAATAAGTAACAGAGCTTGCATTCAAATTCAAATCCCTCTGATTCCAAAGCTACTACACTATACCACACTATAATACTCTGTACTATATACTACACTACACCATATTATATTACCCTATACTATATTATACTACACCACATCATACTGTCCTATCCTAGAGTACACTATACTATACTATATTACCCTATACTATATCATATTATAGTATGTGTACTATACTATGTTACATATGTATATATACTGCACTATACTGTACTATCCTATTACTATACTACATTTCCCTGTAACTATATATTACACTACATTACACCTCACTATACTACACTACACTGCACTATACTACACTACGCTAAACAGTACCATATTACCCTATAGGATACCATATTATATTATACTATCCTATACCAAACAATGTGGGATGGTAGGGTCCATATAAAGCTTGCTCAGTGGAAGAACAGGAAGTACAAACACATGGAGTTTTGTCCATGTCCACATAGAAGAAGACCAATAGAACCAGCTGGTATTACAGAAATGACACCACTACAAAGTTGTGTTCTCAACAACTACAAGCAAACATCAGAGCATATGTTTACTTATGTACATATATTTATTTACCCAGTTCATCTCTGTATTAAGTATTTGTGCCTGTCCTTTTCTACCTCGTGTGTGTGTGTGTGTGTGTGTGTGTCTGTGGTAAAATATACATAGCATAAAATTTAGTGCTTCGATCATTTTTAGGTCTACAGTTCAAGTTCATTGACATTAAGTATGTACACATTGCTGTGTAACCATCATCGCCATCCATCCCCTGAATGTTTTTATCTTCTCCAGCTGAAACTCCATACCCATTAAATAGTGATTCTCCATTCCCCCTCCTCTCAGTCTCTGAGAACTATCTTTCCACTTTCTGTCTCTATGAATTTGATTATTCTGGGTCTCTCATGTAACAGAAATTATATGATACTTGTAATATTGGTCTCTTAGTTCACTTAGCATCAAGTCTTCAGGGTTCATCCCTATTGTATTATGGGTCAGCTATTCCTTACTTTTTTTTAAAGATTTTATTTAGTTATTCATGAGAGACACAGAGAGAGAGGCAGAGACACAGGCAGAGGGAGAACTAGGCTCCATGTAGGGAGCCCGATGTGGGACTCGATCCTGGGACTCCGGGATCATGCCCTAGGCCGAAGACAGACGCTCAACTACTGAGCCACCCAGGCGTCCCTATTTCTTACTTTTTATAGCTTGAATAATGTTCCATTGTATGAACTGTTGAAAAAAGATAAACTGAGGCATATTAAAAATATTGCATTTATTTGGGCATTATTGATTAGAATCAAACGGTAGCACATTGGACATGAGGGGGAGCACTCACCGACAGGAACCAGGGAAGAAACTTACTTAAAGAAAGTATAGAAGCAAAGACAGGAAATTATTTGATTGGCTATAAAAAAAGAAAGTACAGAAGCAAAGACAGGAAATTATTTGATTGGCTATAACTTAAAGCCTCTTTGGCTCTTAGTGATTGATTATCCTTATTATTGATTTTGTAACCTTGAGGCATGTATAGGCTTAGATTTGGGTTTCCTGATGTAGGCTCCCATGGCATTAGAGCCCCATCAGTCTAATGGCCTCCTCGTTTAATTAATTCAACCATATATACCACTTCTGTTTATCCATGCATCTGCTGATGGTCACTTGGATGGAAATGATGCTGCTACAAACACATGCCTACAAATATCTATTCGAGTCCTAGCTTTCAGTTCTTGTAGGTGTATTTATATCGAGAACTGGAACTGCTGGATCATGTGGTGATTCTGTGTGCCATTTATTGGGGAATCTCCATACTGCTTTCCACAGCAGCTGTACCACTTTTCATTCTCATCAGCTCTGCCTACTTCCCTCTCACCCAGCTTCTAGCTTATAAAGCTCTCTAAAGCATGGCTGTGACTTTTCAGCTGTTAACCTTCCAACAGCTAGGACAATACAGTACCATAAAGGGTGTGGAGTAAAGGACTTGCTCATTGTGATGGAGATCGTGGCGCTGAAACTTCTTCAGCTTCTCTAGGCAATTTACAAAGGTTTGGGCATGGAATTCCCGGAGCCTGTGTTCTTCCCCTACCTTTTCTCCCTTTGCAGCTTACAAGCTCAGAAAATCACCATGAAAATGGTGAGATGCTGTTTGCAGGAAAGAAAGAGAAGTAGAGCTGTGCCTCTTTGCATACCAATGAGGTGTTTCAGAGAGCTCCCGCCTGCTGTGTATGCAGGTGTTGATTTATGATTGTGTGTACATGTTTGGCAGGCTGAATCCACGTCTGCAATTTAAATGACCACTTAAAAAATGGAGCCTTTTCTTGCAATCTAATTAGACCCAATGACTAGCATTGTAGTTGAGGAAGCAGTTACGTCTAAAGGGAAGTTCTGATCCCATTGCAAGAGAAGGGGGACTTGTGGAACCATCAGATAAGCACTAAGTCCAGGAATGTCACCTGGACCATATACACACTTGAAAGCAATGCATGGTTCCATTCAGTAGGGGATCCTGCCCTCATTTTAGGAAATTTTTACAGAAATGGGATAGACAGCTTTTGATTCAGGCCCAGAGACAGAACTGCTCTTTCAGAAGCAGAAGGAGGATGCTGGCTTCTCACCTAACTAATGCCTCCCATGGTCCTCATTTTGTACTTGTGCTTCCCCTGCGACAGGAATCCTGAACATTTCTGGAGCTAAAGCTGCCAACGTTCCCATTTTTTGGAATTACATGAGGTTGTCAAATAAAAACTAATATGAAAATACTCTGTTCACATGCTTCTCAAATGTTTTTATTTTGCCTTTGACAGAGAGGGTCGGGGCTGCATGCAAAGTGTTTTGATATCAGAACGCATCCTTTTTGCCTCATGGGTTGGCCTTTGACCCAGGCTGGGTGGAAGAAGCAGAGGCAGTTACCATTTGTGTGAACTGGGTGTTCAAGCCAGTGTGCCTCAGAATTGCCTGTGTGTCATCTGGGCTTTCTTCTTCCTGACACTGCATGGTACAAATCCAAAGTTCACCTGGAGGTCATACTCACTGGTCACTGGCAGGGCTTGTGAGGTCTCTGCTGGGTTAGGCCGCCCAGCTGTGAGCTGTGTTTTGGGCTGAGTTCAGTTTCTTTCCATACTCTCCCTCCTCGCTGCCCACCTTCCCCCTTCCCCTTTGTCTTGCCAACTGCTACTGGAGACTTTTTTACCCTCTGTTTAAGGTAATAACCAACTTAGTGCCAAAGCCAAGCTACAAGCAAGTATTGAAAATAAATTTGCAGGGGGGTTTATTTTCATACTGTTGGAAAAAGTCTTGGAATCTTTTTTTGGAATTATTGGTCTCCCTAGAGACTGCCCTTGGGAAGCATCTTCCCTTTTTGAATGCCCTAATAAGCTGGGGCTAAGAAATAAACTGAGTGAATATTGATAACATGGTAGGCTAGGTTTTAAAACAGAGTGGTACAAACTTTTGCTGAAAAACTAGGTCTTAAAATAGTGTATTCTCATGGAAGCTGCTGCCACATACACATGGTACCTCCCTACCCCTCTGAATATATACACTGTTGACTTAAAACATCCTCTGGTGCATTAGGTGACCCAGTGTGATAGGAATAATGTCCTAAAAAGAGGTTGGAGGGGCACCTGGGTGACTCAGTGGTTGAGCGCCTATCTTTGGCTCAGTTTGTGACTGGGGTCCTGGGATCAAGTCCTGCAGAGCCTGCTTCTCCCTCTGCCTGTGTCTCTCCCTCTTTCTTTTTCTGTGTCTCATGAAAAAATGAATAAAATCTTAAAAAAAAAAAAAAGTTGGCACCCCAAGTCTGCCATCTTCTAGAAATGTCACAAAGAAAGTTGCCCAGATTTGTCATCTGTGCAGTCAGTTTGTGTAAAGATTCGTGAACACAGCAAAACACCTGACAGTACCTGGCCCATAGTAGACACTTCCTGGGAATTGTGATTCTTTCCCTCTTCACTAGTTATTTATTATTGTCTCTTCTTGACATCAAATTTGATAAGTGAAAAGTGCCCTTTGCCACAGTCTACAATTTCTTACTATAATTTTCCACTCTTCAGAGTAAGGGTAGCTAACAGTATTTATTTTCTATCTTCCTGTCAACTCTGATGCAACTGCCATTCACTAGTTACAAAATGTAAGGCTTCATGGACTTTAGCTAGCTAAGGCAAGCTAGCAAGGGAAATCCATGTGTCCATGGTCTTGACACCTTCCTTAGAAAGAATTTTAAAAATCGAGGTTATAGATCATCTGAGAACTTGATGCCCACATGTTCTGAACAGCCCTGTATTCTTAAAAATTACCATGCTGATATTAGCAGCTGTTTTTGTCTACTCTTTGATAAATATCCAGTAAGTGATTCCTTGTGACATGCCTGCACCTACAGAAAAATAGTTTAACTTTAATAAAAGTGGAATTTTAATGCAGAAAATGGAACGAGGTCAAAACCATGGAAAGGATCCATTTGACATGATAGGACTTGAAAAACTTAAAAATCAGTGGTTAAATTATGTTTTTTCTAGAAAATGTGGTATTTGATAGACTCAGCCTTACAGAATTTAGGGACTTTTCATTTTAGATTCACATAGATAAATTGATAAAGACACATTGCATATTTTAAAAATACAAACCAATTTTCCAAAATTTATGTGACTTCTACATAATACACGCAGAAGAAACATTATTTTGTTTAGTATAGCCAAATTGTGATTGTTGCATGAGTCATGAAAATTTCTGTTCTTCTTTACCCATGGTGTACCAGGAAGCAATAAGATGAGGACTCTGAAACAGGCAATTGGCTATATTTATAGAAGTTAGGAGGTAAGCACATAGATAAGCTTTCTGTGCTATTTTTCAGGTAGTTTTAGAATACTGGCTAAAAACCAATTATAATCATTATAAAAACTTGAAATTTTTTAAAAGATTTTATTTATTATTCATTCATTCATTCATTCATTCATTCATGAGAGACACACAGAGAAAGGCAGAGACATGGGCAGAGGGAGAAGAAGGCTCCCTGAAAGGAGGAGCCTGCTGTGAGACTTGATTCCAGGACCCCAAGATCATGACCTGAGCTGCAGGCAGATGCTCAACCAGTGAGCCACCCAGGTACCCAAAAACTTGAATTTTAAAATACTTCTAAATTTAAGTGGGAATTTAAGTTTATTCTCAAATTAGACATATACTGAGTATTGAATTCTGGCAAATTTGATATACATAGTTTCAGCTGATTTTAAACTAGAACTATTACAGGAAAGAATAAGAGTTCATTTTTATGAGTGCGAGTGGGTGGCTAGTGGAATTTTCTTAATGGGAAAAAATGTCTGCAGTCATTTCTTTTTTATCTCAGGGCCTTTGAGTGAACTTGTTTTTGTCCAAAATGAAAGAAGGGACAGTTTATTTTTGCCACAGTCCATACTGTAGTGATTCAGCAAAATGCAACTGATTGTCATGAATGCACAAGCCTAGATAGAGTTTGAAAGGGTGGCCAAGGGCAAAACCATTAGCCTTTTTTCCCACCCAATTCAGTCACCACACCCAGCAGCTAACCTTCCATTAGACTCAGGAAACTTGGGGCCCATTAAAAATCAGCAAGTCCATGCTGCTCTTAGGTCTTCATGACTGCTATTTTATTGGTCTATTGCTAATTCTGATGAAGAAACACTTCAAATTCCCAGTTTCAAGTGGGCTACTTTTCCTTTAAAAGATTTTTTTAACTGATTTGTTTTGGCTTGCACATTCATATTCCAGGTTTGTTCCCCATTAAAACAGATTTTGAGTATTTCTTATAACAATTGGATTTGCTGAGTACTCATTTTCTTTCATTATATTCAGCTGTTACAGTAACATATGGGTGCAGGCTCCCATGGAGAAAACAGGACCCCCAACTCTTGTTCCAGCCCCTGAAAAAAATATTTTCCCCAGATTTCAGGTTTTAGAAGATGAAACTTGAGAAATCTCCTTTGTGTTGAATGCATTTAGTGATTGTCCCTCCCTTATCCATATTTGAAAGTGGCCCCAAATAAACCAGATTAGTGGTGAAGAAGTAGAGAGCTAAGAAAGGATATTTCAAGAATCCTAAGATTACTTGTTCCAACTTTGTGAAGAAAGTCCATGGTATTTTGATAGGGATTGCATCGAACGTGTAAATTGCCCTGGGTAGCACACATTTTCACAGTAAGAATCTGAAGCATTCTCCTCTCATTTGAGTGGGCTGTAGAGGACATGGCTTGCTACTCCACAGCAATTCCAGAGAGACTTTTTACATTTCTATCAGAATCCTTAAGAAGTCCCAATTCTCATCTCCCAAGCTCGCTGCTATTTCATTGGCTACTTTCACAAGGTAGAGGGAAGTTAAAAAAAAAAATTCATCTGGTCTGCCCTTTAAAGGCAAGTCTATTTCTTCCACAGGATTGGGGTTGTTATCTTACTTTATATTTGCTTTTCTCAAAGCCAGAGGAACTAAAATGGACCTGAGCTTTTACAACCTTGACCCTATACCTAGAGCTGTGAGACAACCAGTCTACAGGTGCTCAGATCACAAAGGTACCCTTTACAACTTCAGACACATTTTCACATAGGGAAGCAAATACCTCCCATGTGCACAATGACCACATATCCACCCCCCCCAAAGTAATTAGCACATGTGGCCCAATAACTATGAGGACTACAAAATACAAGATTTGAGAATAGAATTGTCCCAGAAATTCCAGAATATATAGTTAGAGTTGTTCCATGGCAGACTGGCTAGTAATCTCTTTATATAAGTATGAAATCTTTACAACAAGTATATAAAGTAGATCTGATTATCCTCTTATAAGTCAAGAGAGAACTGAATCTCATATTGAGAGTGTATGATATATTCAAGCAAAGGTAATAAATCATCACATCCAAATTGAGTCGTTTGATTCCCCCTATGATGATACCATGCTGCCTCTCTCATGACTTGGAGGTACACAACATGTGGATTCTTGATATAAGTAATGATGTTCCATGGTAAGAAATGGTGAAGGGTGGTGAAAGTCTGGATAAAAGGCTGAGATGAGGCACTGTGGTACCGTTGGTCTTAAGTATAAAATTTCTAGAGAGGGAACAAATACTCTTAACAATTATAAAACTTGGGGATCCCTGGGTGGTGCAGCGGTTTAGCGCCTGCCTTTGGCCCAGGGAGTGATCCTGGAGACCCGGGATCGAATCCCACGTCGGGCTCCCGGTGCATGGAGCCTGCATCTCCCTCTGCCTGTGTCTCTGCCTCTCTTTCTCTCTGTATCTCTCATGAATAAATAAATAAAATCTTTAAAAAAAAAAAATTATAAAACTTGTGATAGAACTGAGGATCATGTTATGGCCCTATTTGTTCCATGAGAGAGTAAAACAATCATCTTTTTTTTTTTTTTTTTCAGTAAAAGAAGTTTACTATCCCATCCAAATATTTTCTGATATGACTTGTTCCTCTGGGAATAATCTTAGATTAACAGCCTTTAGTTTCTCAAGCTGATCTGAAAATTTTCTGCCTTGTGCAAGTATTACAGCCATATGGGACAGAATGTGGAGGTATTTAACAGATGATGTTTTTATATAAACTCTGTTTTGATCAACTTTATCAGGCTTTATTTTAGGACAGAAATGGCAATGGAGAACCCAGGAAAAGAAAAGGAAATAAATATATAAGCTGAGAACATTTTTTACTGACTTTGAATCAGAATACTAATAGTATCATTCAGAAGCTTCAAATTAGTATAAAGTAATACAGTTTGGGAAGTAACCAGGAATTGATATGAGGACCAAGGAATGGTGGAAGCTTTTCTGGCTGGGGATCTGAGTTGCTTGGAAAGTGACAGTGGGAAGGGACCTATTTTGGGAGAAAGATATGTCCCTCTTTACCTTTTCCATCATGTCTGTTCTTAACACACGCTTAGAAACAGCATACTACTGCTCTGGGAATATTGACTTCAGATAAAATATCCAAACATGTAAATGAGAACTTTATTGCATGCAGAATTTTGCTAAATTATGGTCACATCTGAAATGTTGAACTCTTTAGATGTAAAATTTCACAGAGTTTTCCAGAAATATGTGTATGAGTAAGTTCTAATCATCATAGCAGAATGGTTACTTTGTGGCGACTTACTGAACAGACACATTCCAGTAAGATCCACATTTGTACCAGGGCAGAAGACCAGCTGCTATCTTTTTTTCTCAACAAAGAACTCTTGTGTTTGAACAAAAACTATGTATTGTATGCCCAGCAGCAGAAGGGAGTCTGAGCAGTGATGTCAAAGTATACCATGATGTCACCACAATTCACAAAGAATTACAGTTAATGCCATGTGAAGTGAGGCCAAATTCAACACTTTCCCTCTTGGGTACTCCACAGGCTAAGAGACAGAAGCAAGGCCGGAGGTCACGCCTTTGTATAATTTTGTTTCACATTCTCCAGACACCCTAATTTTGGAAGCAGTGAAGAGAAGAAGACAGCCTGTTAAAGAAAAGTCCGCTAACCATGTGCTGAGAATGAATTTTAGTCTATGTATGCACAAATGTCTGTACTAGGATAATTCCTAGAATTTCTGCTGAGGACTACAAGACAAACAAATTTAACTAAAAATGATATGCAAGAAAAAAATCCAGATGTTTTTAGTAATAAATTTACACAAGCATTTGGCCCAGACCCTGAAATAAATAAGAAAGAAGCAAAATAAATTAGATAGGAGCACCCAAGAAATTTAATAAATGTAGGAAATAAGACTTAGCCATTCTCTTTTTCCCTTTCAGGGTGTGTTTATCCAGCAATTAAGTAGATTAAATTCTTGATCTCAAGAAAGGCAGTGCTGGAAAACTCTTAAAAATATTTGCAACCTAATAAATTCACCATTCGTTCTATCAGCTGTCTCAGACTTCTAACATTGACATGTTCTTTTTCTTCCATTTACTTAATAATATGAAGAGATAAACACCAGTGGTGATTGCCAACATCTCTAGAACTACAGAATAAGCAAGCTGATAAGGAGCACAGGAAAATACCTATAGCTCAAATAGTGAAAGAAAGAAAGAAAGAAAGAAAGAAAGAAAGAAAGAAAGAAAGAAAGAAAGAAAGAAAGAAAGAGAGAGAAAGAGAGAAAGAGAGAGAGAGAGACGAAAGAAAGAAAGAAAGAAAGAAAGAAAGAAAGAAAGAAAGAAAGAAAGAAAGAAAGAAAGAAAGAAAGAAAGAAATAGGACCCTTAAAAAACAGCACCTGGTCACATCTAATTGCAGTAAGTCTTCCTTTAGACTTTAACCATAGAGATGGTTGAAGTCCCTACCCTTTGATGAGGGTGATGGGTTGGTTGGAGGTAGGGAAGGACTATGGTTCTAATCCAGCCAGATGACCAGCCAAAGGGCTAGAACCCACACAGAGTAATGGGAAGAGTCAGGCCTAAGACTATCCAAGCTAAAGTCTCTTAAGAAGAACCAAAAAGTCAGGTGCTCAGGAGATCAAGTATGAAGGGGGCTTCTAGGTTAGAGTTGGTGTCAGAGCTGTGGTATAGAGCCTAGAACACTGTGCCTGGTGGAAAAGAAATAAGAGGGAGACTCACACTCACAAATAAGAAACATTTATACCCCAAGGCATTTTGGGGGTGGATAGTTTGAATTTTTTAATAGTGGATAAAAGACTAGAGACATACCAGGCAAAGTAAGAAATGGAAATTAAAGTGGAGATTACAGTGCTATATAATGATGCATCCATAAAGATCTTTTTCATTTTGACAGAGAGCTCTCTTTTGGTCTTTGGAATTAGTGGTAGAGAGTTTAAGTGGTGGAAGCAATTTTTACGTTCTAGAGGGGATAAGGAGGAAGCTTCTTTGAAACCATAATATATCCTCCTCCCCCGTGGCTTTGCCTATATACAGAATTCATTCATTCATTCATTCAACAAATCAACAAATGTTTATTAATTGTTATATTATTGGACAATAGGACCTTGTGTTATATTCTGGTAGGAAATAGAAAATAAACAATAAACTTAATAAGTAAATTATATTATAAAAAGAGTGCCATAGGATTAAGAACTTGGGTCTGGGATGCAGCTTTAGATGGTCTGGTCAAAGTAGGGCTTATTGAGAAGATGAATGTTTCCAGCAACAGCTTAAGGGAGGCTTTAGAGGTGTCTACAAAAGAATGTTCCAGTCAGAGGCAATAACCAGTGCTGTCCTAAGACAAGAAAGTGCTTACTACGTTTGAAGAACAACGAAGCACTCTGGATAATGATCCAGAGGGAGATGAAGTCATAGAGGTAACTCAGATAATACAGGAGCTTGTGGGCCATTGTAAGGACTCTGGTGATTCCAAGAGGAAATTGAATCATCCCACCAGTGACTGGTAAACCTAGAGAAGAGACTGTCATGTACTGGGAAGATCCTTCAGAAAATCTTTGCCTGGAAGAAGAGAATTAATGCCTTCATGTAATTTTTTTTCTGCATTGTGGTATATTAGAGCATAAGAGTGCTACACCTCATCCATTTGGCCTAATAATCTGTGGGTATTTACCAGTATTTCCCTGTGGCATGTGTGTGGCTGTTGAAAAAAAGCACTAATTTTTTTTAACCAATTCAATTGCTCTCCCCCAAAAAGAAATCCTGCCCCTTGAAAGTATATTTTCAAAGCTACTGAATGCAAAGACACTACTTTTTTCTTGGTGTTCAATCTTAGTACTTAGGGCTGTAGGCTGATGTTGCTTTTGGCAACAAGCTGTGGCTGCCAGAGACGTGTTCATCCTCATTCTTCCTGTCTGTTCATTGCCCTTCTAACCCCCAAGAGGAACACAATACATCATGGAATAGAGGAATCACTCATTGATGACATAGTGTTACTCAGCTTGGATTTCAACTCTGGCAACACAAATTCCCAATAATGTGATCTTGGACAAGTTGTTGAACCTTTCTGAGTCTCAGTTTTATTTTCATTAAATAGTTTCGTCTATTTTGTAAAATAGCCATAGTTAACCAGGGATAGCATGAGGATAATATCAGGGATATTAGGAGAATTGAATAATGTTAACTAGTTTACTGTGGTGATCATTTTGAAATATATATAAATATTGAAACATTACATTTTATACCTGAAACTAAAGTTTGTGTATCAATTATATCTCAATAAAAAAAGGAATTAAGTGACAAGATGTATATAGCAAGGGTTTGGCAAATACTAGTTTACTCTCTTCTCTAGGTGGCTTTCCCCTCTTTCTCTACCTCCGTATCACTATGACCTTCAGTCTTAGAGACCTCACTCCTTTTCTGGTTTCACCTATTTTGAGGAAATTATCTGATTAAACCCATTCACCCTAGATTGGGACCATGCCTATTTATGTGTATTCCCCACAGCACCATAAGAGCCACATAATGCCTTATGCTCAGTTGGTTTGGTTTAATTTAAGTATAATCAACAACTTAATGTGTTACTCTTCCCAAGGGTATTTGAACAACAAACAAAGGAGTAAACCAATGGTTCTCAACTTTGTAACACAAAGGTGTTCTTTATTATTTTTTTCCTATGGGCCTTGTGTTTTGGAAGTTTCCATCTACTCAAAACACTACATGTATTAAATAATAATTTGTTTTCCTATTTTATGACTTAAAGACCTGAGTATAAGTGAAAAATAAATGCAATAAAGATCAGGATTCAGCTTATTTGTATAATGAGATGGCTGGGGTTTGGGGGACCTTATGTGGTTTTATTGCAGGTAAATATATTTCCATTAGGCTTTGAAAATGCTAAACATAGCTCATGGACCACTATTAGCACCTTTGTGAATGGCCAGGGATTTTGTTTTCTCATACTGAAAAAGTGTGAAGCACAGTATAGATGGGAGGTGTACCTTTTCACGTACTCCCTTTATGTGTTTTCAAGTCACATAGCACAGATGAAGCCACCTATTCATCCCTGTGCCTAAGTCCTGCTCTAGTGGCAGTGATCTTGATAAGAATAGTCAAGCTTGTTATCAGCATTCACCTTTGCCATAATAAATATCATATAGTTTGTCTTTCCATGGTTCAAAGACATCCTACTTTAACCTGTAGTAGGGAATCCCAAGTTGGAATTTTGGTTTTGTTAGTTACTACCTATGTTACCATGGAGGAAGCTGTTTGTTTTCTATGAACCTGAGTGTTATAATTTGTACTTGAAATCATTCATATCTTAAGAGAATGTTAATTTTTTCCCAAGCCATACAGTATTCAGCTTTATTAAAGATACTTTTCATAAGCATGGTATTATGGACACTGGCAAGCAATCGTTACCAATATACAACAACTTTCTAACTCCCTTCTTCATTGGACTACCAAAATCAGAACAGCACTACAAAACCCAATGAAGTCTTCATTTGGTACTCTGAACAAGGAAAGTTTAGTCAGGGTTGACATTTCATAATTAGCATATTGTTTAACAACTTTTCATAAGCTAACCCTGACTTTCAGGAAATGAAATGAAAATGGCAAAATTATCTATCTGAATTGTTAAGCTAAAAAAGGAATTCTTTTGAGGGATGCCGTCTCAATGGTGACACTTTAAAGTCTAGATTGCCTGACATACTGAGAACCACTTCTTGGGGTCAGGGTCCAATAAGTCTCTAGATTTAAGGGAGTCAAGGCTATGATGAAGGCAGAGAGGGAGAAGAGGACATAAAAATGAATTTTAGCTTTTCCATACCACAAGGTATCTGTGCCAAGGTGGCTAATATGTGTCAACCTCAGGGAATCCCTCCTCCTGGGAACCATGAGGAAGTTCCTCAAAACTAGAAGGGAAAAGTATTTTCCCTGTATCAACCTAGCTTCAGAGATACTCTATTAGTGATATTTGCCCTTCCCCCAAAACAACAATTAAATGTTCTATGTGCTAACAACATATCTTTAAGAAAAAAAGTAAAACAGTTTTACATTTTTATAAAACTTGATAAAAGATCTTATTTCAAACTGTATAGTCACACAGTTACCAAAACTACACACACCTCATGGTGTTGGATCAAGATTCAAAATGATCACCAGAGTAAACTAGTTAACATTATTCAATTCTCCAAATATCCCTGATATTATCCTCATACTATCCCTGTCTCCAGCACCTTCAGCTTTCTGTGCCTGATCAGTTTTGGCATCTCTGTTTTCCACAGAGTTATTCCGATCCTTGCCAGCATCAGCTTTCCTCTTAACCTTTTGGGTACCTTCTCTCCCTTCTTTGCAGGGGTCTTTTTAAGCTTGGGCTCTGGCTTTAGAGGAGCAGGTTTAACAGATAACCTTGCAGATTTCTTTGGCTCATGCTTCACCTTGGCTTCATCTCCTTTAGCATCCCCTTCAGCCTTTCTCTTGGGCATGGTGGCAGTGGCGGTAGGATATAGGACCTGGATGTGGGGATGCAGCCACATGTGGCCTTTTGTCAATCCAGGGGTCAAAAGAGAGATATTTGCATTGCATCACCCAAAAGAAAGCCAGTTCATTTCTCTGACTCCGGAATAATAAAGTGGTGTATAGTCTCCTCCAATGACAGCCATAGTCTATTGAGTTTGGCTTCTAGAGTACAGTATTGTAGAAGATTTGGAGCTACATAAAATCTCAGTGGCAAAGAGTGCTACAGTTGATTAGCAATGTCTGTCATGGGTCCTGGCAGGAAAAATAGCTACACACGTGCCAAATTTTTGTCAACCCAGCCCTATGTGTTATAAAGTCTATTTGCAGATTAAGTCTGACCGTCACAATGCTCTGTATCTGGATGATTTGTTTTGGCTACTTAAAATTTGCTTTTTTCAAATCCTCTCTGACTATTAGGATCCATCAAAGTTTGTTGAAGAGCCAGTTCTTTGAAAGGTCTTGTATGTATTTGCTCTGTTGTTATTGGGACATTGTTATATGGCATTGTCTTTCAGAAAACTCACAGCAGATATATATCTAGGATTTCAATACTGTGAGTAATTATGGTTCTCCTGAGCCAGTTTGTCATTTATTCATTACATAAATATTTATCAAGTGTCTCCTGCAAGGAACACATTATCCTATACATTTTCTAAAAGATCCAGTAAATGCTGTAACTCTTGGAATTGTTCATGTTTTCCTCTCTTCTAGGAAGCTCATATCCAGATATGTAACCCCCATTTAGCAAATGTGTAGGACTTCATGGTATGCATTCTGTATAATTCTCTCCTTTTTGGCTTTAACTCATCTTTCTTACTTATTTTTCTCCTTACCCCATATTCCCATTTGTGCATATTTTTATTTTATTGTTTTGTATTATATGTATGTGCTATAAATATTTTTGCAAAAAGGTAAAGCATGGGGATCCCTGGGTGGCTCAGCGGTTTTGCCCCTGTCTTCGGCCCAGGGAGTGATCCTGGAGTCCTAGGATCGAGTCCCACCTCAGGCTCCCTGCATGGAGCCTGCTTCTCCCTCTGCCTGTGTCTCTGCCTCTCTCTCTCTCTCTCTGTCTCTCATGAATAAGTAAATAAAATCTTTTTTTTTTAAAGGTAAAGCATAAGCAAATCAATCAATGTAAACTCTTTTGAAGATAAGGTTGGAGATACACTGTCTTCCCTATTAATGTAAATAGTAAATGAGTTATAATACATGTAAGAGCACATTCTTCCCCATAAAGTTCTATCTGAATTAAATAATTATAAATAAGAGCAGCTGTGATCAGATTTGCAGCATTTAGTTTTCCATATTTGTCTTTCCCCATGCTGAAAATAAAGGGATTTAAAAGTTTCTTACCTCATGGTGTTGGATCAAGAAAAGCTTGACATCACTGGCTCAGTATTTGATGCTAGAAGTTGAGGTCCTTTTGGGAAACCATTTGAAATGTGGCCAGTGTGAACCCATCTAAGCACGTCAGTTTGGGCATGCATTATGTTTATTTACATTCTCCAAATTATTCAGATGATAATCTTTCTTTTTCCTGTGGCTCCTAGTGAAGACATTTTATTATACATATTTCAGTGTCTAGAGAATTTCAGTTTTGCAGTCTGCCTGTTTACCTGCTGTCAGTTCTGTAAAACTAAGGGAGAGACCCCCTATCAGCTCATAGAATAGCCCTGATGCCTAAAACCTGCATGACATGCTTGAAGTCTGCAGTGGTGCTTAAGCAGCAAAAATGTCTTGGAGCTTTGACTTTTTATGTCACCTGAGATAAGTTTTATTTAAAAAAAAAAAAAAGCATCACTGTGAATACAGAGGCGGTTAGACCACTGTATCAGGTTGACACCTAGTAGCAGAATATGAATAAAATACATTAGGCCAAAATACTCAGCTAGTTTTCCACCCTTTGCAAAAAAATTCTATGTAGTTGCCAAAGTTATGAGTGGTCATTATCTCACTTTAATGTTTTGTCCAGAACGGGGTGGGTCTGGGAACTCAGTGACCTGAACATTGCCTCCCATGACATTTCACTAATAATGAGTGTAGGTGCACTTGGGAAATAGTCTTTTAAAAATACTAGCCCTTTACTGTAATTCTTGTTCATGCAGCAGGACAGAAGTTTCAGTTTGACCAGTAGTTGTCATTTATGATATGCCTGTTCCTCTGTGTACACAGATACAAACAAGCACATGTATACACATATATTCACATTTTTGTCTACGTGTGTGTCAATGACTGCAGTCTAAGGCTGCTTACCTGTAACCTACAATGGCTTTGTTAACAAACCATTATGTTTGCTGTGTGTTTCATTGATTCACCAGCATTCACCGTGCTTGTCAAGTGTCACACACTGTGCCAGACAGCAGAAATGGAAAGATTGATGAAATGTGGGCTCTCAAATAGCCCATGATCTGGTATAGAAACAGACATATTAATAGATTAAACTCAATATAAGTTATTTAACTATTTGAATTGGGTGTATACAAAAGAAACGCCAAAGCAATAATGGTTTAAGCACATAAAAGATTACTCTCTCACAAATAAAAAAAGAAGTCAAGATATGATCAGTCTAAGTAAGGTTAAAGAACCAGGCTCTTTCTTTCTCTTCTGCCCTCCTTACTGCAGGGCTTCCATTCTCAGGATTGTCTCTTTTTCAAAACAGCACCTGGAGCCAACAGGAAGGAAGGAGAGTAGCAGGCAGGTGGGGTCCTCTAAGTCAGCTTCTTTTAAGTAGTTTTCCCAGAAGTCGCATACAACATTTCCACTTTTATTTCACTAATTATAATTTGATCACAAAGCCAATGAAAAATGTATTCTTTTAACTGGACATGTTGCTACCCCAAATAAAATTGGAGTTCTGTTACTGAGAAAAATAAGATGGATGTTGGGTGGCAACCAGTAATCTCTGGAGTTCTGAACAAATGGCTGAGGAAGCACAGAATAATAAAGCCATTAAATCTGGAATCTAGATAGGCATGTTTGAGGAGGAGACACTTAATTTGGGATTTGAACGATGAATAATAGGAGTTTGCTAACTAAAGAATTGGGGAAAAGCACGTTAGGCAGAAATAGTAGTATGTGCAAAAGCACAGAGATCTGTCATTATAACTGCCAAATAAACCCATTTCTGTATTTCTTTTTTTCTTTGTTATTAATAATAGCTCTCAAAGTAACAGTTTAATTAATCTGTTATTCCAGATCAAAAGATTGAGATAGACTGAGATATGTCAATAAGGATTTTCTTGACATAACTGCAAACAGTTTTCCATTTAGACCAAAATAGGAACATTTTATCTGATGATAAAGTATTCCCATGTTTTAAAAATAATTGAGTTAGAATATTTTGGCATCTTAAAAAGGAATTGATACAAAGGAGCAAAAAAAGTGTATCAGGGAGATGTTTGTCTCTTGAACTCTGAAGTTAAACAAAGCCTAGTTAGAACCCACTTGGTTCATATCCTGAGGTCTATAAACCTACATTGAGGGCACTAAGTTGGTGGTCTGGTCAAGTGAGCCCTAAAGTATGTCACCTTCTATTTAGCTGACCCTAATAGATTGTTACTTTGGATCTGTAAAGCAGGATTGTTCTTTTCTTAAAATGGCTTTGGAGCCATAAGAAATCTTTAGGATTTAGAGAGATTTTCATGGTAATCTCCTATTTGGCTTCTTTAGAGATATCAGAGACCAGTAAAAAATCTCCAGTGAAAGTTAAATCCTTTGAGAAACTCGAAATTTCTTTAAGGAATAAACCAAGTTATATTTGAGATACCTGAGAGTATAAATATCCATGCCCCTTGCCTATCACCCTTCCATAGTGCTGAGTATCTTGTCAGATTAAATTCATCTCTTTCCAAACCCAAAGAACAACAGATGAGTCATTGATTCTTTGCATACTGCCTAAACTAATATTACCATGTTTTTTTCAAAGGACTTGACCCTGCTAAGCCAAACAGATGGTTTAGCTTCTGACATTTTTTTTGTTTTTGTTTTTTGTCAACTTGGGTTTTGGATTACTTTCTAATTAGCTGGTACCCACACTTGACTAAAATGTGCAGTACACCTCACAGCAACACCTCCCTTTTGTATAGTTAACTCTGGCACCTCGTCCATATCTCAGCTTAAAAGACTCTTCTCTGGCTCTAACTATACCAAATTCTCCATATTTCATGTTCTTAGAGTACCATTTATCTGTACTTTATAGTTTGCATCATGATTATCATTTTACACTTTTTGTGTATGATGATTTGAATAATACATGCCTCCTAGAGGATACTACTAGACTCTTAGGTCCCATGAGGGTAGGTGCTTATGTGCTTAAACTCACCTTTCGATTTTGCTTCTAGCACGGTGCTTGGCGCATGGCAGATCTTGATCATTGATGGCTAGAGGATTAAATTATTTTTTAATAATTGGTGGTGGTAAATAAGTTACTTCTGCACCCCCATTTCACACTGTGTTCAGAATACAAGTGACTGCAGAATTATTCAACTCGTATGTGGATTCGTCTACAGATTAAATTTTTGAAAATAATTTTATTACAGCTACATAGAAGCACATCAATGAAATTTTAAGCCAGCATGTGTTGGTTCTGCATGGATGAAACTTGGGTGATATTCTAAAGTGACTTCACTGCAACCTGTGAGCATACTGAGGTGAATGGCAGCTTGATCACAATGAGCCCATAAGGACAGACCCAGCCCACCTTTGCTCCCCACTTAAAAGCTGGGTACTATGTTTTCCTGACATCTTTGTATTTCAAAAAAATGTATAGTTGTTGAAGGAGTTACTGCTTTGTCATCGATGTTAAAAATGCTTATATGCCTGTGTATAAAAAATACATATTACCATATTTAAAAATATAGCACATATATAATGCAGTGCTAAATAATTGTAATTTTTAAACCTTGGCCTAAGCATGTATTTGCAATTATTAATTAAAGGTACAAAAAAGGAAAGTCAAGCCTCAAAGAAATGTCAATTAACAATTAGATTTTTGAAAGACACAGTGAATTGTAGGGACTTTTGGGAAAGAAGCCTCTTCAGATGTTACCATAGTTCTCATTTTATTTGTGTCAAAGACAGT
Source organism: Canis lupus familiaris (assembly GCF_011100685.1). Lineage (NCBI taxonomy): Eukaryota > Metazoa > Chordata > Mammalia > Carnivora > Canidae > Canis > Canis lupus. Next base: position 38,556,638 of record NC_049232.1, read on the forward strand.
AGTTGAAGTTGTTTGCAAGTGGAGTCTTTCGATATTAGATCTAACTACATCTATAGAGGTACAACCCGATGCAGTTTGGATTTGAGTTTTTTTAACTTGAACAGTAGAAAGGAGAGATTAAAGTACAAATAGACTTGGCCCACATACCTGATAAGTGCTTGTGATTGTTGTTAAGCCTGATTTGGACTAAGCATAAATGTTTTATTAGATGTGTTCAGAACTCAGCCATGTTTTATCAAAGTGACCTTGGCAAGACTTAGGGCCTCGGTTTTAAATGGAGTTATCTTACATAATCGTTCTCAGAATTAACAAGGTACTTGTCTTGTGCCTAGCAGGACACAGCCAGGCAAAGAGGGCCTCAGGATTGGTGGTCTCTGCCGCCTGCCTCATCGACCCTCCTCCCCCAGCACACACATACAGTAATCTTGCTTCTGTTTGCTCATTCTGTGATTGTTTCTCTTTTCTTAGTTGAAGTGCTAGCTAGAAAAGGAACTATTTTAGGGCAGCCTGGGTGGCCCAGCGTTGAGTGTCTGTCTTCGCCCCAGGGCTTGATCCTGGCATCCCAGGATCGAGTCCCACAACGGGCTCCCTGCCCCATGGGGAACCTGCTTCTCCCTCTGCCTGTGTCTCTGCCTGTCTCTGTGTCTCTCATGAATAAATAAATAAAATCTTAAAAAAAAAAAAGGAGCGATTTTCATTATCATTCAGCAGCATTGGTGGTTCAGTGATAGAATTCTCGCCTGCCATCATCATTCAGCAAATACCTATTGAGGGCTTACAGTTTGCCAAGCACTGTACTAGTTGCCTGGTATATCAGTGGACCTAACATACAAAACCCCTACTCTTACACAGCTTACAGTCTAAGGGAAAATATGGAACATGAAAATAATCCACAAAATTTTTCCTTTCATGAGTGTATTTTTTAATTTTAGTGACACATAATTATTGACAGTGGGAGTGATTTTTTTCCAAGATTTTATTTATTTATTTATTTATTTGACAGAGAGTGTACAAGTGGGGGTGGGGAGGGGAGAGGTGGATAGAGGAAAAGGGAGAAGCAGGCTGCCCACAGAGCAGGGAGCCCAACTCGGGGCTCCATCCCAGGACCTGAGCCAAAAGCAGACGCTTAACCAACCGAGTCCCATAGGAGTTATCTTTTAAATTAAGGCTCCATGATATCAGTAGGTCAGGGTCTTCCTCTCTCCCTTACCTTCTCCCCTGCCTGCCTCCATTCTCTCTCTCTCTCTGTCTCCCTCCCCCACCCTTCTTTCTGTTTATATATTTGAACTGTAAAAACATCTTTGTCTATGCTCTGCTTTTTCTTCCTTAGCTTGATTGAAATTCCAGCTGAATTCATTCCCCTCTATGGGAAGCATGTTTTATGCTTCCTCAAAAATGAAGCGAGGTCATTTAGTGGTGATGGGCCTTGCGATGGATCCCTGCAGTAGGCATCTGGTTGAATCACCCATCTCTCTCTCCTATTAGATTGTCGGCTGCGATCACCAGCTGGGAAGCACCATCAAGGAGGATAACTGTGGAGTCTGCAACGGGGATGGGTCCACCTGCCGGCTGGTCCGAGGGCAATATAAATCCCAGCTCTCTGCAACCAAATGTAAGATGCCACAAGAGATGGGGCCATCTTCGGGTTTGTTGGCTAATTAATCTCTCCTGGTTTAGTGCTGGCTCCCCTCAGCAGCTGGGAATGAGGCCACCACCAAAATGAAGATGAATCTGAACATACTATAGAAAGCTTCATGTTCCTGCTTTGTGTATTACTTTAGGTAGAACAAGTCAGGTAACCCATTGCAACCCTTTCTTTTGTCATGCAGCAGGAGTGAACTACACGCGGATCAAAACACACTCTATTTACAAACATAGACATGCAGTTTGCTGCCCAACATGAGGACAGACTGAGTCCAAGCCTCTGCCTGATTCAGTCTGATGTGCCTGATGGGATTTAGCAGGGAGAGTATGTAAATCTAAACAAATTCACTTCTACCACCATGAAATCATGCTGTCTTCATTTACAGAGTGATCTTTGATTGGTGCTGAACACAGGTTCTTTCAGAATTAATATTGGACGGTGATTTTTTTTTAAATTTTTATTTATTTATGATAGTCACACAGAGAGAGAGAGAGAGAGAGAGGCAGAGACACAGGCAGAGGGAGAAGCAGACTCCATGCACCGGGAGCCCGACGTGGGATTCGATCCCGGGTCTCCAGGATCGCGCCCTGGGCCAAAGGCAGGCGCTAAACCACTGCGACACCCAGGGATCCCCTGGACAGTGATTATATGAAGCCATTTATTAACTTAGGTCTTACTCTGTATACTAGCACAATAAATATATGCTTCCTCTGTAATATGTGCTGGGAAATTTGCATGATCATATCATTTTATCCTTATAACAATCTTATTGCAAAGCATTGTTTATCCTTATGTTATGAATAAGATAACTGAAGCTTAGTCAGATTATGTGACTTGCTCATAGTCACACAACTATAAGATAGTAGAGTCAAGATTCAAGCCCAGAGTCCAATTCCAGAGCCTAAGCACTTACTCATTTCTCTGGCCTGTCCCACAACCCTGCTGATTATTTTCACGGTGGGACACTTTAAAGCAATTAGATGGATTAAGACAAGTTACTTCAGATTTCTGCCCAGCTGGGTCTTGCTTGGGTAGATTGCACATGTTCTGGTGATACCTAAGATAACCACGCAGTCACACAGCGATCCAGATCATTTTACAAAACACTATCCTTTGTGACAATCACTGCTCTGGGTGCTGCATCAGAAAAAAAAAAAATCGAAATAAGGCAACTCTTGTACTCAAAGACATACATTTTTAGAATAATTTGACCTTGCTTGGCATACTGTCTCCAGATTTTGCCCCTACCCAGAATCCTTAATAGATTTGACTGAATGTCTTTGCACATGGTTCCCCTAGCTTGGGAACTGAGAATAATATCTTTTACTGAATGTGGCTTTGTTCTCCCTCTTTGTTGACTAGCTGGAAAAAAACAATTGACATTTGGCAGAGTCTGTGGCTTTAAATGGGCTTGTAGGTCAAGAAGAAAGGCAGTATACACTAAAGAAACATTCCCAGAAGTTAGGAAAAGGCAGTTTGTTCAAAGGCAGTTTGTCCAAAGCCAGTTCTTGGGAAGAAGAGGTAGTAGCAAGAAAGACTAGGGACTTTTAAACACAAGAAACATTGGAGGTACCAGCTTTAGTGAACTCTACATTCTAACACCCCTGCTGGCAGTGAAAAATGTGAATTAGGGGGTGGGGGAAAGTCTGGCAGAGAGAATGAAGGATGAGGTAAGTTAGACATTGATATAGTACATTCAGGTGAGATTTTTTTTTCTTTCATGTGTTGGTAGCTTCTTCTATAAGATGAAAAATTTAAAAATTTGGAAGATGAAAAATAGAGGATAGAGGCACAATTGTTTTGTAAATTTCTGAAGTCACAGTAAGATATTTGGGGAGGAAGTTACATTTAAAAAGACACTTTTGTAGAACACTAAGAAATCCTGGAAGAGCTAAAATCTGGCTAATTATTATTATTTTTTAAAGATTTTATTTATTTATTCATGAGAGATACAGAGAGAGAGGCAGAGACATTGGCAAAAGGAGAAGCAGGCTCCCCACAAGGAGCCTGATGCAGGACTCGATCCCGGATCCCAGGATTAGAACCTGAGCCGAAGGCATCGGATGCTCAACCACTGAGCCACCCAGGTGTCCCAAATCTTGCTAATTATTTGTCATGTAATTGATCAATGCTCATTATCTAGGAATCTAGGAATTTCTGCTAGGCACAGAAAAAAGAGATGACTGCTTTTGTGTAGCAACTGCTATATAGCAGGCTTAGGGATAGGGAATCCTCCCTCCTTTCGCACTCATGCCCTCTGCCTGAACAGTCTGCCTGGATAAATATTCCTCTTACCCTCCTGTTAGGGAGTCATCAGGGACCCTGGGGCTTGACTCCCTGGAACAATGTGGAGAAGCTCTGAAAGAACAAACTGAAGCAAATTAAGAGCCATAAGTCATCCCCAGATCTGCAAATAGATATTTCAATGAAAAGTGCTCTATTCAAGACAGAGAATAGGTTAATTATATCATACACAACCTGATGATTATCCATAATGACAAAATGCAATTGATTCATTTACCTTAGCACTGATGATGCCTCATGACAAAATGATTTATATCAACAAAGCCCAACATATGCATGCACCTCACCACAATCTATAGCAGATGCTGAACAAACTGCCTCGTTTATGTTTTCTCCACCCCAGAAGAACCTTCCACCCTATATTTACAGACTGCGGGGTGACCCACAGGCAGGGAAGATTAGACTGCTCTGCGGGGCCCAGTGTGCTGGCCAGGTGAGCAGTTCTCCACCCGTGAAGGCCTGGAGGAGTGGTGCCAGGTCTCTCTCCTGCGCTCTGCCAAAAGGCACTGCAAGCCAGCCACATGCTCTTTTCAAACTCCTAGCAGTCGGATTCCCCACATTGAACTCATTTTCTTCTGAACTTATATCCAATACTTTTTTTTTTTAATGTTATCAAGCCTTGGGGGAACAAAGAGAAAACAGAAGAGTGGAGAAAGACCATGGTGGGAAGTGCCAGAAGGAAAACGAGAAGTAGGAGGAACTTATCCAAGGGCTGCCATTTGCTGGCAAATAATAAAGAAACCATCTTTGTATCAAAAGACAGAGTAATTGCCTAATACAAATACAGACAAGAAAGAGAGCTAGATCAAGGCACATTTTTCTCCCTTTTTAAAGGAAAATGCTGTCCACTGATAGCATTCAATCTTTCCACTTTTCCTAGTCACTTTTTTCAACTTCCTGCCCCCCCCAAAAAAAGAATAAATTTAACTAACATTAACTTTTGATTCTTGAAATCAAAGGCTCACTTTCTTGCAAATTATATTGGCTTGTACCCTATTACATATTTTCCAAGTATATGCAATATACTTATAACTAGAGCCAGTCTATTTGCTATCAATTTAATGTCTCCAGCTTTGCAAACCTGTCGTATGAATTTGTGTGTTTTGAAATCACCTGGATATCCCAAAATTCCTGAGGGGCAGACAGCAAAAAGCAGACAAAACAAAAAACTAAATAAAATGTATTGTCTGTCATATGGTGGTAAGAGTCTTAAAAAAAAAATAAAGCAGGGAAGAAGAACAGGAGATAGGGCTGGGCTGCCAATTAAGTGTTACAGGGAGTTGAAATACTAGATAGGTTAGTAAGAAGAGCACACACTGATAAAGTGGCATCTGTACCAGGTTTTAATGTCACCATGCAAAAGTCAAGGGAAAGAGAATTCTAGTCATAGAGAAAGTCAAGAACAAAGGCCTTACTTAGGTAAATGCATTCTTGACATATTTCTTGAAGTGCAAAGAAGCTGATGTGACTTAAAGTAAGTTTAAAAAATCCTACAGGAGATGATGAAGGCAGGAGGATTGAAAGGTGGCATGAAGAATGCCACAGATATTGTAGGCTTTTGTAAGGATTTTGGCCTTTAGTCAGAATGAGATGAGAAGTCACAGGAGGATTTTGAGCGGTGGAATGACTTGATTTTTTTTTTTTTCAAAAGGATTGCTCTATCTATTGTGTTGAGAATAGACTATAATTGATCTAGCTATGGAAGTACAAAAGCAATCAGGAGGCTGTTACAGTAAGCCAGCCTTGGAATGATGATGGCTTGGACCATGAGGGAGGTGGAGGTGCTAAGGAGTGATTTGATCTGAATTTACTGCATTTCTTTGACTCTAAGACCTCACTGATTGAAAGATGTGCCATTATTTTATGCCCAACTATGAAAGAAAGAAAACCTGCTATAGAAATTAAGAAACTATGACACAATGCCTCCTGACCACTTAGGGTTTTTACATGATAGTTAAAAGATCTACTTTAAAGGTAGATTTTTTTTTAAAACCATGTATTATACATACAAAGAACCTGAAATAAATCAATAAATTGGCAAATAAAATTCAAATAAACTTTTTCTCCAACTTCTTTTTAATAATTTTGGACTGAATTTTCACATGGCATGGTGGTACCTGTAATACACTATTTGAAAATGAATCTGCAAAAGAAATAAAATCCACTGGTACTGGACTCTTAAAAAAAAAAGCAGCTATATTGAAGTATAAATGACCCACAATAAACTGGATATTTAAAGTTTTTAACTTGTTTACATATCACATACACCTGTGAAACCAAACATACCCATTATCCCAAAAGTTTTCTTGTGCCCCTTATAATCCTTACTTCTGCTCTCCTGGCCCTGTGTTCTGGCAACCACTGGTCTTTTTGTCACTATAGATTTGATTGCATTTTCTAGAACTTTACATAAATGGAATTACACAATATAAACTATTGTCCAAATAGCTTCTTTCATTCACCGTAATTGAGATTCATTAATATTGTAGCATGCATCAATAGTTTATTTTATTTTATTGCTGTATGGTAATTCTGGTGTATGGACATACCACAGTTTGTTTATCTATTCACCTGTTGACAGGCATATGGGTTGTTTTCACTTGGGAGGTCTTATAAATAAAGCCGCTATGAACATTCATGTTCACATTTTTATATGGGCATATGCTTTCATATCTCTTGGGTAAATTCCTGGGTAGCTAAATAGCTAGGTCATATGGTAGATATATATTTGGCATTTTAAGAAACTGCTAGACTTTCTTCCAGAGTAGCTCACTATTTTGCATTTCTACCAGCAATGTGTAAGAGTTTCATTTGCTCCACATTCTTGGCATCATTTAATATTGTTAGTATTTTTTATTTTAGCCATTCTAATTGGTTCATATTAATATCCCATCATTGTTTTAATTTGCATTTTCCTGATGACTAATGATGTTGACTGTCTTTTCATGTTCTATTAGTTTCCAGTTGCTGCTGTATCAGATTACCATAAATTTAGTGTCTCAAAGCTATACATTTATTATTTTATGGTTCTGGAGAGTCAGAAGTCTGAAATGGGTCTGGCTAAAATAAAATTACAATGTTAAGCAGGGATATGTTCCTTCTGGAAGTTCTAGAGGCTAATTCATTTTCTTTGATTTTGCCTTTCTAGCTTCTGTTATGTTATCTATGTTCCTTGTTATCTTCAGAGCCTGCCCTGTAAAATCTTTAAATCTCCTACTCCAATCTCCTCTTCTGCCTCTCTCTCTCTCTCAGTTTGAAGAACCCTTGTGAAAAAATAAATAAGAAAGAAAGAAAGAAAGAAAGAAAGAAAGAAAGAAAGAAAGAAAGAAAGGAAAGAAAGAAAGAAAGAAAGAAAGAAAGAAAGAAAGAAAGAAAGAAAGAAAGAAAGAAAGAAAAAGAAAGAAAGAAAGAACCCTTGTGATTACATTGGGCCCATTCAGATAATCCAAGATAATCTCTTTATTTTAAAGTCAGCTGATTATCGTCTTAATTTCATCAGTAATCTTAATTCCCCCTTTCCATGTAACATAACATACTCATAGGCTCTGGGAATTAGGACATGGTTATCTTTGACTGAACGAGGGGGTAAAATTATGCTGCCGACTACAGAAGTGCTTATTTCTTCTTTCATGTGGTATGGGTTCAGGACACCTGGTACTGGGTGGCTCAGCAGTTCAGTGTCTGCCTTCCGCTCAGGGCATGATACTGGGATCCAGGATCAAGTCCCACATCAGGCTCCCTGTGAGGAGCCTGCTTCTTCTCCCTCTGCCTGTGTCTCTACCTCTGTCTCTCATGAATAAATAAATAAATCTTTTAATAAAATGATGTCATGTGGGTTCAAGTCCTTTGCCCAGTTTTTAAATGGGTTTGGTTTCCATTTAATTTTGAGAATTCTTTATGAGTTCTGGGTACAAGTCCTTTGTCAGATGTGTGATTTGAAAATATTTTCTCTCCATAGATACCTCCCCCCCCCAAAAAAAAACGGCTTAATATCAGCTTTCACAGAGCAAAACTTTTAATTTTTTTAAAGATTTTATTTATTTATTCATGAGAAACACAGAGAGAAAGGCAGAGACATAGGCAGAGGGAGAAGCAGGCTCCATGCAGTGAGCCCAAAGTGGGACTAGATTCTGGAACTCCGGGATCACACCCTAAGCCAAAGGCAGACACTCAACTGCTGAGCCACCCGGGTGTCCCAAAATTTTTGATTTTGATGTAGACTAGTCACCATTCTTTTCTTACTAGGACTATGCCTTTAACATTGTATGTAAGAATTCCTTGCCTAATTACAGGTCACCAATTTTCTCTGATATTTTCTTCTAAAAGTTTTACATTTTAGCTTTACTATCAATGACCTATTTTCAGTTAATTTATGGTAAGTTAAATCTTGGTACTATTATATATATATATATATATATATAGTTTAATTTGGGAAATTATCAGGATGTCTAACTTTTCCAACCCCATTTGTTACAAAGATGTCTTTTTCTCTCTTGAATTGCCTTTAAAACTATGTGAAGGGGGGATTCCTGGGTGGCTCAGCGGTTTAGCACCTGCCTTTGGCCCAGGGTGCAATCCTGGAGTCCTGGGATCGAGTCCCACATTGGGCTCCCTGCATGGAGCCTGATTCTCCCTCTGCCTGTGTCTCTGCCTCTCTCTCTCTCTCTCTCTCTTTCATGAATAAATAAATAAATAAATACTTTAAAAATAAATAAATAAAATAAAACTATGTGAAAAGCCTACTGGCCCTTTGTGTATGGGTCTCTTGGACTCTATTCTGATCTATGTGTCAGTCCTTCACCAAAACCACATTCTCTTGGTCATTATAGCTTTAAAGGAATTCTTAAAATCAAGTAATGTGATCCCTCCAAATCTACCCTTCTTCTCAAACTCATTTGGCTATTCTATAATAGTTTATTTGCTTTCCATGTAAATTTTTCAATCTGCTTGTCCATATCTATAAAAAATCTTGCTGAAATTGTGATTTATAATTTTGTTAATTCTATAGATATGTGGGAAATTGACATTTTTACAATGTTAAGTCACTTAACCTATGAGCACTGCATGATTATCCATTTCTTTGGGTCTTCTCTCATTCCTTTTCTAGGCCTTTTTGTATTTTAGTTAAATTTTTACCTCTTTATTTTCTTGTCATATTGCATTGGCATTTTATTTTTTATTTTAATTTTCAACTGTACATTGCTAATTTATTTTTATGTGTTTGCTCTATATTTTGCAAACTTGCTAACTCACTAGTTCTGAGAGTTTTTGGATTTCCTACATAAACTATCATCTTGTTTTACAAATAAGGATGGTTTTACTTCTTCCTTTTCATATTGTAAACCACTTATTTATTTTTATGGCCCATTCCACTGGCAAGGTTGTCCAATATGATGTTGAATAGAAGAGGCAAGAGTGGGTATCCTTATTTCATTTCCAATCTTAAGAGAAAAAGCATTCAATTTCTCACCTTTGAGGATGAAGTTAGGTGTAGGTTTTTTTGAAAATGCCTTTTATTACATTAAGGAAGTCCTTTTTTATTCCTAATGTACTGAGAGTTATAATGACTTGATACTGAATTTTGTCATGCTTTTTATGCCTAAGGTGATACAATCATATGGTTTTTCTTCCTTAGACTTTTATGTGATGGATAACATTAATGATTTTCAAATAAAGAACCAGCCTTCCCTTCCTTGGTTATAGTGTATTAATTCTTTATATAGATTACTGGATTTGAATTACCAGTGTTTTGTTTGAGGGTTTTTTTCCATCTGCATTCATGAGAGATAGTTGTCTGAAGGATACTTTTTTTATACCATCTTTGTCTAGTTTTGGTAGCAGTGTAATGCTGACCTCATACAATGAGTTGGGAAATGATTTCTCTTCTGTTTTTTTTTAAAAGACTGCATATAGATTGTTATTTCTTCTTTAAATGCTTGGTAGCATTCACCATTAAAATTCTCTGGGCCTGAAAATTTGTGTGTATGTGTACTTAAGTTTTTGAACATAGAGTAAAGTTGTAGTAAATATTTTAATGTCTATCCTGTGTTTTGACTGATTGGATTTTTCTCTGCAGCATGGGCTGTAATTTTTTTGGCTTCTTTGCATCCCTAGTAATTTCTGACCTGATTCCAGATATTACAAATTTTATCTTGTTGGATACTAGATATTTTTGTATTCCTGTAAATGTTTTTGAGTTTTGTTCTAGAGGCAATAAAGTTACTTGGAATAAATTTGATCCTTTTGGGTCTTAAAATTTAGTTGGCAAGACCAAAGCCATGTCTGGCTGGTGCTAATTATCCCCTGCTACTGAGGCAAGACCCTTCTACTGCTCAGTGTCCCAAAATTATAAAGTTTTCTAGGATGGCTGGTGGGGTAAGATAGTAATTCCAAGCCCTATATGCATGCCATGTAGTCATTTCTACAATTCTTTTGTGTGGTTATTTCCCCAGCCTCAGCAAGTTTCTTTATATGCATGTCCTGATTAGCATGGGTATGCTGCTGGATACCCAAAGAGAATAATGTTTTTAATTATATAGTAGCATATATTATTAGCATGCCACATAAATATTTTTTTATGTAATGTAAATATTTTTCCCAGTTTTGTTGAGAAGTGATTGATATACATCACTGTATAAGTTTGAGGTGTACAATGTGATGGGAGAATGCTCTTAAATCTCTAGAGTTGTTTCTCTGTGTATCCCCTTTTCTCTCTGGTAATCTGCCATTCAAACTCTAGCCACCTTGATCTTCTTGGATTCTTAGCTTGGTCTCCTCAACTCAGGGAATCCTCCAGGCTTGGAGTTCTCACCTCCTGAGAGGCGGCTGGGAAAGTCTTTCAAAGTAGGAAGTCAGGACAATGCTAAGGCTCACCTACCTTGTTTCTTGATTCTCCGAGATTGCTGCCCTTTTTACCTGATATTCAGTGTCTCAAAAGCCATGTGTTGTGTTGTGTGTGTGTGTGTGTGTGTGTGTGTGTGTGTGTGTTTTAGTAGCTTTCTGACGTTTTGGTGATTTCTAAGCAGATAATTAAGTCTGGGCACTTATTCCATCTTGTCAGGCACCAGAAGTCTTGATGCTGGGCTCTTAACTCAGGTTTGCAGCTGCATACAGAGAGCCAGCTTTTGATTCCTACTTTGGCAATGTTATAAGCACTGTGGGGATTCTCATTTCCCTACAACCCCCATAGCTATTTAGTTCCAAGAGGCTAAATAAGTGTGTTCCACTATTTTCTTAGAATTTTCTTCCCAGCTTCTGACACCCATTTTGCAAGTTTGATACTGGTTGTTTTGGTGTGTGCAGGCAAAGATAATTATGGCAGGATTACTGCCTCGGTGAGAAAGAATATCATGCACTATTGATTGTGGGATGCATTCTGATTTCACATACATTGAAATGTAAGAGATTGTTCCTCTTAGAATCCATGAAATATGGTATTTTGACTCCTGTGGCAATAGGACTTTCTAACTGATTAGATATATGAAGTCAAGGATGACTCTAAAGTTTTTGGCCTGAATAACTGTAAGGATGAAGTTCCTAACAGTCAGGAAAAATCCATCTTGTTTCACCCAACAGTCAGGAAAGATCCATCTTGTTTTACCTGTCTGACAGTCAGGAATGTCCTCCAGTGTGTAATTACTGATAACCTCAGGGAGGATAGTGAAGGGCTCAAATGCTTAGCTTCACCTTATTTCATTGGTTATATTCTAAGACTAATAAAGTTGGCATGAAGATAAAAAATATACCACTGAAACCTCCTCAAGATTAGCAGACTACTATTTTATGTACTACTATTTTTATGTGTAGCCAACCACATTAATGAGGACTCTTTTGTTTTAAAAACTTTGAGTTTCTTTTATAGACTTAGATGGAAGACTCCTTAAAAACATAAACATCAACAGGTCTAAAAATAAGGCAAACTTGGATACCAGAATAGGAAATCCTCAGAAATTATCATTATCACCTTTCTCTGATACAGCAGTGAATGACACGGAGAAGTCCACATATGATGATATTGAAAAATAAATCTAAAACTTTTAATAGAAAGCTGTGGAATACACATATAGCTGTAGATTTTTTGATGAAATATTTTAGGTACAATCTTTAGAACAATTTTCTTGAGAAAGGGCATTTGTAACCAACCCACATTTGTGAAATGACAGCATTTATGATTTCCATGGAAAGTTTATAAATTTAATTGAGAAAGAGGTTATTATCTGATCTCTGAAGCAGGTCTTTCAGAATTGCTGATTAATAACCTAGAAATATGTCCTGAAGATTGGCATTATGATTTCCTCAAAAAGCCAGAATAGATGAGGCCAGATATATTTGATCATAGAGCAGTGTGCCTTTGTGGAATGGAGCACCCAGAGGAAGGCAGGGCACAGTGAGAGACAGTGTACCCATCTGTCCCACCAACCAAACCTATAGAATTAATCACCAAGGAGGCAGGTGATAAAGCCTGCTTACACATTCTCAAATGTCTTAAACACCATCCTGTGTTCACTACTATAATAGATGCCAAATAGAAGAATCTCCTAGCCCATCCCTAATTATTGAGAATTTATCCCCAAATGAGACCATACATATCCAACTCAGAATGGATTTTTATCAAGTAGAATATGAAATTAGTTTTTTCTTATCTTTTTTTGGTCAAATTAAGGTCACCATTTCTAAAATTATATTTTGAGATGTATCATCTGGTATTAACAGATGATATATATTTTAAAAAATTCTCTGGGTTAACACTTTGGGGGAATACACTGGATAAAATCAAATGAAATGAGGTTCTTTGGTTCAGGGCTTCTAAGAAACCAGTGTGCTTTATGAGTTTTCATGGACATAGCATGTGATATTTTAACACAGATTTTATCTTAGGTCTCTTCTTCTTGGACCATTTTGTGGGGCTGCTGCTTTGCTTGTCTTTCTTGTCACTGAATCTCTGGTACCTAGGATGGGGCCTGACACTAGGAGACACTCAAAAAATATTTGTGGAATGAATTTGCAGACTGCCAGTTGTCCATCAGCCCTTTACAGAACCATAGAACAGACCAAGACTCTCCATACCTCTTGTGCCATGTGCTGCTGACTCTTCAAGTTTGTACCAGCTTGAGTTGCTCCCTATTTCTCTTTGACCAGAGCAGGTGCAGAGGAGCATCAGGAGGCATTCCATTTTTGCCTAATCTACTGTCTCCATCTTAGCTTCTTCCCCTAACACCTTTCTGGATTTCTCCCCATCTTCCTTGGTGAGCATTCAAAGGTTAATGCATCAGCCAGAAGCTAGGGTTAATGCCCCAGCATGTGGAATGTGAGTAGCTTCTCAACAGAACAAGAGGGAGGCCGCCTGAGTAGTGTGTGGGTCAGAAGTCTGCCGCTGAGCATTGCAGAGCCAAACAGAAAGCTTCCCCTTTACTTGCACTTTATTTGACCTGTGGATAAACAAAGACTTTCTATTTCCAGAAATCCCATTGTCTTAACTGCTTTGAGTTTCTTTTGTAAACTTAAAAATCCATGTCTTTATGCAAGACATTTAAAACTCAATGGGCCCAGTCTGAACATTTTTTTGTTCCTTTTTCTATATTCCCCTTACATGCTTTGTGTTTGTATTCCACAAACTCTTGGCTATCTGAAATTCAGCCTTTTCTTCAACAATGTATGACATCAAAAATGGCTAGAAGGTTGTAGTGTGAGTAGAATATTCAACATTGTAAAGAACCTGATAAATGTAACTTCTTTAGGGAAAGAATTGAGAGCATATGATTCTTCTTTCTCATTCAACTGGCTGTGTGCTGGGGCCTTGGAGGGTTTAAAATTATAGTAAAAATAAACAGTCTCTCAGTTCCTGTCCTTAAGGAGATTTGCAAGAGAGGGACAAAAGTGATATTTACAAAATGCCTCCTGTGTTCCAGGCTATACATCTATATATTGACACCAATATCTATATCTTTTTATTGCAATATTATGAGGTAAGTGTGGTTTTTCCCTGGCTTACAAATGAGGAAACTAAGGATCAGAGAGGTTAGGGAACTTCTGAGATTCATTTATTGAAATCAGATTCTCCTAAAGACAAGATGGTGTTAAGTTTCAAAACACCAGGTATCTTTTAGGATTACTCTTACTGAAACTAAATTTATCCAATGAGAGTATGGTAATATATAATATCCTAAAAATACGTGTGAAACAAAGAATCCCACAGAGCTGCTGACTATACTGGTGAATTTTAAAAATACCTGCTTTTTCCCTTGTCTTCTGAAATGCCCTCTTCTTTTTTGACCATACGCTACTCATTATACTTCTCAAAGCCTACATTTTGTCATCATCAAATGGGGATAGTAGCATCCTCTTTGCCTATGTCACAAGTTTTGGGTGAAAGCTAATCTTTAGCTTAAAGATTTATATTTTATGTCTGTAGTATTTAAACTCCAAAAGGCAATGACAAATCAGTGAAATGTCAGAACAATGAATCTGAACTTTTAGACTATTTCTTTGTATTGATGTGCTCAAACTACTACATACACATTTGTTGCAAGCTACCTCCTGTATCAATCACTAAGGTAGAACTCTGTCCAAAGAAATCCCAGGGACTTAGAATAGAATGAATTCTGATTGAGTTCTCTTTATTTTTCTTCATCCCCATTATTTTTCTATTTCATTTTTTAAATTTAAATTCAATTGAATTTAAATGGTATAATTTAGAAAGTGAAACTTCAGTGGCATGTAAATGAGAGTTATTGCTGTCAGAGATGTCACAAGGGAGAATGCCTGTGATATGTTTGCAATGCATAGAAAATATCCTTAATTAAAAAAAAAAAAGTAGGCTTGAGGACTGCTTCCAATGAATTAAGGTTCAGTTTGCAAGGAGGATAAAAGTAATCCATTTCTAAATTATCCGTGATTCACCCCCAAAATAATTTTTTTTTTAATTTTCAAGCAAAGAGAGTATGGGGTGAGGGGAAGGTTCCTAACCATTCTGGAGGCACTTGCTATATATAGTATTAGACGTAGATAGAGTAAAGGATATTAAAGAACTGGGAGGCGTGATATCTGCCCTTGAGAGATTTAACAAATGCAAACAAACATATTTTCTCCTATTCTTATTTGTTCTTCTAATCCAAGATGGTTGCTTTGCTAGAAAGAAATTTAGATTTTGATATAATATAGTCATCCTTTGAGCATTAGAGTTTATTTTCATTTTGTAACCTGGAGAAATTTGGCAAGGTGAAACCAGGTTTTAAAATCAGAAATGGAATCTTGAAATTTCATTTCTCAATATATCAAAATTTATATACATTTTTAAGAGGCCAGATCCCCCAGAAGTTAACTAGTGACCACCTTCACTGGCATGCTTTATTCTGAGGAAAATGGACATTTTGATTCCCAAATATCAGCATTCCTATTTCAGATGCTTAAGAGAAGATTGTCATTTGAGGAAGTCTAGAAGTCAGTGCCTTTACATAGGAACCAATCAATAATTTTGTATCAAATTATGTGATTTTAAGATACCGCCTTGTTTCTTTCTAGTGGATGATACTGTGGTTGCTATTCCCTATGGAAGTAGACATATTCGCCTTGTCTTAAAAGGACCTGATCACTTGTGTGAGTAAACTCAGTTGTTTTCCTTTGGGTATTGGGAATTTTAGTCATTATTATTTTTTGTTCCCAGAAGAGATTCAAATACAGAAGTGCAAATCTTTTTACTCTGTCATAGCATGATATTTTGAGTGCTTCTGTTTATCTTTTGGCTGCCTGATGAGATAGCAAAAACCTCAGGGTAATTATCTCTAACCACACTCATCCTGAAAAATACAAAATAGATGCTCCCAATAGGTTTTTCATGAGTTAAGCATATGTTTATGCTTTTGTGTCTATTATTTCTCATTCTCTCTCTTCATCCTCTCCAATAATCTGTCTTTTTCTTGCTTTGCATCTCTTTTTTTCTTTCTTCCTTCCAGCCTTCCCTCCCTGTCCTTCATTCTTTCTTTCTTCCTATTCTTTTATTGCATTATTTTATCAATTCAGTGGAGCACAGAAGCACCAAACAACCTTAACCATGGATTTAAAGAAAACCATGGCGGTATAATTAAACATCCCATGTATTAAAGACAATACAAAGCCCTTATATATTGAAAATTCGGTTAAGGATTAAAACCCTAATATCTCAGGGTTAAGGATTGAAACCCCAAAGATCAAATGGGAGCATGGCCCCACTAGAATTTAGAAAGAATTGATATCTTCAGTCATGCCAAGGCTGTAGTACACAGCCACATCTTTCCTTTTTTATTTTTAGCATTTAGTATTGTTTAGATGTAGACCTGTAAATTACCAGCAGAAAATTATAGGCTGTAAACCAGGGAAGGGGTATAAGAGGATACATTGTATTTTCTACAAAATTCAGTTCCACTGAAAGAGTTCATTTCAGCTGATCCCTTGAGCATTTCGGATCTCCTCCACTGTGACTGTTCCTGGATTCCTAAAGAACCATCTATCATCTTCTGTTCTTTCTCTCCTCCCACACACATGCCTATGAAACCAATTTAGGTAGCAAGCATTATCTTTTGGCAATTGGATTATAAATGAAATAGTTCCAGAAAGACAAACAAGAGGAAGATAAATTGGAGCCTGTGAAAGTTCAGATAGCCTGCTATAGTCTTTCTAAAAATAAAAATAAATACGTTTCATGGGAGAGGCGGGATTTGAGGGGTCATGTGAAAGAAAGGAATAAGTAAGGTACAGTTCAGGCAAAGCCAGAAGATGCTGGTAAGGCACCTTATATGGATCCAAGTTCTTTTCTAACCCTAAACAACCCCCCAAAATATAGTGTTCACATGTCAAGGGATGATGTATGTGTGTACACTATCACTACTCAAATGATTTGCTTTTCCCCTGGAGGATTAGACAGAGGTAACTGCTCATATAACAACCCTACTCAAAAACAGTATTTTTCTGAGCAGTGACAGGCCTGCTCAGAATAAAACATCCAGGCAGAGATCAGGGTACTGACTCCTCATTGCAGAAGAAGGAACCCAAAGGAATAGATTGAAGAAGAATTGATTTTTATAAATGTCTGAGTCTCCTAGTTTTCCTAATTATGTGATCACAAAGAGGCTAAAGAATGAGCCTCATTTTGGTTTAATTGTCCCAAGAATTCAATGGATGAAGTGGCAGATGATATTTATCAATGATGGAAAGCAAAATGGAACTTGCTTTTTTTTTTTTTTCACAACAGACATACTGTTGACAACATATATGTAGCTTAGGAACTTTTGGTTTTGTTTGTGTATGTGGAATACAATGTAATATATAATATGAAATTAATATGTGAATAAAATGACATCCTGTTTCTCTTGCCATCCTTTCCACTTAACTCCCAGAAGCTGGTCTGATATGGGACTAACCTGAAATGTTTAGGGCCAAACCAGAACAAGACCAGTCTGGTCCAGCTGCAGCTTATCTTCAATCAGAAGCTATGAGGCTTGGTGACAAAATTGAATCAGATGCTCAGATCAGACTTAGACCCTCAGGATTTTTCCAAAACCAAGTTGGTTTATGTGTTGGGGATATATCTACAAACTAGTACACATACACAGAAGGCAGCTTGAGGAATGAAGGCTAGAAGAAGAAGAGCCCATGCTGTTGACTTTCCCCTGATGACAACTGCTGTGGTTTCCTTCCAGTTCTCCCTTATGAGCCTTATGTCCTTCTGTGAGGAGCTCTGGACTCAGGGCCAGGGGGATGGAGCCTGACCCATTCCAGAAAAAAGTCCACACAGACTTCGTCTGAGGGTCGTGGCCATTTCATTGGACACTAATATGCTTCACCTGTTGGTATTCCAACCTGGAGTAGACAACACTTAGAATAACTTAGTATGGGTGCTTGAGTACCTCCAGAGGTCCTAAAATTGTCCCAGAACCCCAATTTGTAAAATGTGGTAAAGGAGAGTGATTCAGATTGAATGTGGGATAGGAGACCCAGAGCCTCACCTGGCACTCTGTCCTTCTGCTAAAGAACCACTGCAAAACTAAGGGTGCTTATGCAAGTTTTAGAAGCCATTAGACCTAGTCTATCTCTCTTCCAACTGTGGGGAGTTATTCTAAATGGTTTCTCAATCACATGAGAATTTTATCTGCTCTGAGATACACGACATAATTACCATCACCTCCTGCTTGCTATGATTTCCTATAACAAAAGATGTTTCATCGCCTTTGTCATTGGCCAAATTGAGATCAGAATGCTCCAGGAATCAAGAAGTTCTTCTTTCTCTCTTAAGCACTTACAAAATATCATATATGTACATAATACTGTATTAGGTACCCTGCAAGATTTTAAAAGAGAGATAAAAAGAAGTGACTTCCTTGTCCTCGTTACTATCATTTCTTCATTGAGAGCCACAGACACACAGTAAGAAGCCAGATAGTACAAATACACACAAGGTAATGCATGAATATAAAGTCACACTGCTGAGGGAAAATGGAGAAGCACCCTGGATCTGACAGATCAAAAAGAAAACTAGAGAGTATTCTATTCTAGGTGGAGAGCCATAGAGGCTGAAATCAATAAGATAGATATTGGAGATAGTTTAGTTAAAGGAATAGGATTATGGGAAAGTGGGATACCCAAATGAGGCCATCAGGGAGTCGAAGATTTTTTGACCAGGAGCCTTGAATGCTTGGCTAATGAGTTTTAAAATAATTTCATGGGCAACATATACTCTTTGTGATCCAGAGGTGCCCATAAATTTTGTTTATATCACAATTTCAACTGTGTCAACAGTATAAAGGACGATACTTCTCCCTTACACAGCTGTAGACCGTTTTATGAAATGTGCTTGTATGTGGGCTTTGGTAGCCCTGGGAACATCTTTCTCTCCTTTACATGTGTTTGGTTGTGTAGATCTGGAAACCAAAACTCTGCAGGGAGCTAAAGGTGAAAACACTCTCAGCTCGACAGGAACCTTTCTTGTGGACAATTCTAGTGTGGACTTCCAGAAATTTCCAGACAAAGAGATACTGAGAATGACTGGACCCCTCACAGCAGATTTCATTGTCAAGGTAAGTGCCTTTGGGTACCTTGTTTTCGAGCCATATCCAAACTGTCACTTATGATCTCCTGGAGAGAGAGAGAGAGAGAGACTGAGACTTAGGGGTTGGGCATAGATTTGGAAATGTTTAATTCAAGGATGTTGAGGTACATCCTGGACTTTTCAAGAACATATGATATTTTTAAGTCCTAAGAAAATCGTTATGTGTGTGTATATATCATTTAATAAAAAGACTCAAAGACTAACACATCATTAGTTGGAGGATATAAATTGTTTTTAAAACAAGTTAAGATATAGTCATTGACCCATATAAGGTGTTCTCAGTCAAAAAGAAAAACAAACGAATGATCCATACACTCGGTTATACTTCTAATTGCAAGTTCTGTTTTCTCTTGTCCTGGCAACAAGACTAAGTTGTTTCCTATCAGAGCTTCCCTGCTCTTCAAGGTAATATAAAACACACTGCTGGAAGCAACATATACATTCTGTAGGAGAAATGTACACACTAGAAGAATGTTTGGGAATCACAATCAAATAAAACATATTTTTTCCTTCAGTAGGTCAGAAGGACCTGAAGGATTTCAGCTGTAAAGCTGTAAAACTTGTAATGTGTCCAGGACTCCATAAATTTTTCATCATGGGACCTGGAGCCAGAGGACATTTGATTTAAGCTAAGACTCAATGACCCCATGGCAGCTGGAAGTAAGAATGCGTATAGGAAAATGGGATCGACAGTGAGGTTGGATGGAAGAAGGGTTCCAGAACACTGTTCTCTGTCTCCATCTGCATGGTAGTTCTTTTTAATCCAGTCCAGATGCCAGCCACATTCATATGAACAAGAAGCTACAAACCAGCAGAGAGAGCTCACAATAGAAATGATGCTATAGGTGGTTAAATCATTTCATTTAAATATGCAAACCAGTACAATACTGAGAGATGTCTTTATTTTTTTAAACCCTTCAAGGGCAGCTGAATAAACCATTTGTATTCATTTCCCTAGAGTTGCAAAGAGTTCCCTAGAGTTGCAACTCTTATACATACTGAATATATAGATTAGAATTCAAGTAATATTATTCACATGTCAGGAGTTGACAGCATTACCAATGCATTTCATACATCTAGCTGCCTTCTGCACATCACCACTTAGATATCCCATACGCACAACCAGCACAATGTATCCCAAACTGGACTTGTCTAGCCTCAGACACCTACAAAATCTTCATTTCCTATCTTGTGGAATAATATGCTATTGACCTGGCCACATCAGAAAGCTTTGATTCACACCGATTTCCTGTACTCCTATTCACCCCTAGATAGTTGTTAAACTTTGTCAGTTCTACCTTCATGCCATCTCAGGGCCATTTTTTATTGTCCCTTCTTGCCTCCACTATCTTAAATTAGGCCTTTGTATTTTTTTCCTGATCATGTGATGTGCATCCTTCCAAGACTGCAGCCCAATGAAAGAAAATGACTTTCTGAGCCACAAGAGGATCTTTTTTCGGTCATGGTCCAGCCTTCACTAGAACTGCCAGCTTAGCTCTACTTTTGAAAGCAGCTAAGGTATAGCTATAGCTATTCAGTTTGTGCCCATTCTAGAACTCTAGAGCATCTAGAACATCATAGAGAAAAGTAACTAATGAGTACCTAAGCACCAAAGTAGTAGAACGGTTGTGATTTCCATTTGCATCAACTAGAGTATTAGGCACAGATAATGTGTTCATATGTTGTTCTGAACAGGCTGGAGCATCATTCTGTGCATCATTCAGCAGCCAAGGAACGTAGGACACCTCCTGACTACCAATCCCATGCCTGCTTGTCTGAGGCAAAAGTTTCTACAACATCAGTGAGAGAAAAGAACAGCTAAGGCTCACAAATTATCCTTTTCCCAATCGAGAAGAAAAAGATTGGCATTTCGTAGTGCATCAACTGGGAGATCACTTTGTGTACTTGATATCTTTTTTTTTAACATTTTTTAAAATTTTTATTTATTTATGATAGTCACACACAGAGAGAGAGAGAGGCAGAGACACAGGCAGAGGGAGAAGCAGGCTCCATGCACCAGGAGCCCGATGTGGGATCTGATCCCGGGTCTCCAGGATCGCGCCCTGGGCCAAAGGCAGGCGCTACTTGATATCTTTCATGCAATTGAAATGCCTCCTTGATTCCTGTGATTTTGCATGGACCTAATGTTCATCCATTACCCACACACACATTTGCCCTGCCCCGTGGCTCTATCATGACAGTGCAATCAGTTGCTATGGAAAGTGACCAGTTTTTGTCTTCTCTTTTCTTTTCAGTGTGAGAAGTCCTTATATTAAATTAGAAACACTGAATCGTTGTAATTATAGGAAGAAAAGCTTGTTTCAGAACATTCTTTTTCCTTATTAACTTAAGGAAGCAAAAATTACATATGCCAGATGTGTTTAGCTCCCTAAAACTAAATTCGAGTGTGTCAAACTGAAGCTTTCAACATACTCTTGAGAACAAGAACCTGATGTCTGAGGATTTAGGGTGTATAAAGCTCCAGCGCTAATGATAACAAAGGTCCCAGGCACCCAGAATTAATAAATCCAGAAACAAGGAACATGGCAGCTCATCTCTGTAAGCAACAAAGGCCATCAAAGTTGAACATCAGGTTGGCTCCTGTATTTTAAACAGTTTTCCTACTTTAAAATGAAAAATTAAGAAGATACAAAGAAGAGCAGTAAAAGGCCTCTACTACAGATAAATACCTTTGTCTTCACAACACTAATACTAACAGAATTACTTGGAATCATGAAAAGAATGGCAGCTTTCAAGCCACTGCAGACCTGAATTCAAATCCCAGCTCTGCTATTCCTTTGCTGTGCAACCCTGAGCAAGTCACTTAATCTCTCTGAGACTTATATCTGTCGTTGTAATGTAAATGTGGGAGATAATACAGAGTAATTCTAAGATTAGATTTCTTAGAAATAACATGTACCCTGCAAACAGTAGAAATGTATTAAGTGCTGGTTGTTGTGGTGATTGTTGGCTGCTATTAAAAGAAGGTGCCTATAGGGAAGAGAGACCCAGGAATATTATCAGTGTAGAAAGAATCAAATGAGATTATGTGGTCAGAAGTTTGGCTACATCATGACTGTTTTTATCTATCTGAAATAACAATATCACTGTTCATTTCTAATCTCTTTTCAAATTTAGGCATACAATCTCAGCATTCACGGTCATTGTACATCAATTTCATTGGATTCTTTAGAGCAATATTCTTTCTAAGCTCCTTTTTTTTCTCTTCAACATAGTATTTACAAACACTTCCTCTTAACACTAAAACTTCTTGACATGCATTCCTTATTCTCAGAGCATAAGGTGCTTTTACCATTAACTTCTAGCAAGCTGAAAATTTGAACTGTTCCATCTTTTTCCTTTTTTAACAGATCAAAAACTAAGCTCAGACACTGTACAGATATTCTAGAACAAAGTTTCTCCAAGGATTTTGATGTTATATCCTCCTCATTTTTTGTTTTTTCCTCCACTTTCCTAGGACTTAGTCTGATTTCAAGGTCCCCAAAAGGGACCTGTGCAAAGGAATCTATCTCTCTAAGCCTAAATAAATCTTCTGGTCTTTTTATTTTTTCATGGAGCTAGTGTTCAAATGAAAGTCTTCTTCTAATACCTTTCCAGCATGGAAACCACACATCCCAAGAGAGCTATAGGCTTTTGTAAGCTTAAAAAAAAAAAAAAAAAAAAAAAACCTTTACAAAGAATGTGATTAATACTACATCCCTGAGCAAGCAATTAGGTATCCTGTATCTGACACATAGGATTGAAAAATATTAATCTGTAGGCTATGCTCCCCTTTTGTGAAAGACACTGTATTGCTTCAGCTGTTTTTGCTTTAAAGTAGGGGATTGTATCACCGTTTATTCTAATTAGGAAAGATCTTGATGTTCCATGGATCAGAATCCCAGCATAATACAAGATATTCTATAGTTCTCTCTCCTTCTTTCTCCTTTTCCAGCTCTTGCAGATTATCTGAGGCACATTTCCAGTATTTTCATCCAAAGTCCAAAACTGGCCTGCAGTTTAACACTTACTCCCTGTGTTCCAGTGCTCCTAGATGTTTAATCCAGTTGTTACACTCAGTAGCAGAAAAATAGGCTGTCTTTAAAAAAAAAAAAAAAATCCGAAGGCCAAATCCATCAGTATATCCTAGGTAGAGGGCAGTTGGGACCACAGTTAGGCTTGAAAATGTTAACAAAAACTTAGACCGAATGATGCGCTGATACTCCCCTACTGTCTTGGAGTAAGAGGTAGCCCTCTTGGTTGTTCATGGAACTTCTGTTAATGTAATAAATAGTCCAAGCCTTGTCCAGTTGTCTCAGTGCTATATGACATGTCATTCTGTCTTTGTGAAATCAAGGCATTGCTCCTGTTTGGGTATTTTCATCTTCTCTTTTAGATTGAGTATGTTTTCACAACCTTGTACTTTTAAGAACTATTAAAGGATTATTGCCTCACTTCCC
The DNA here is from genome assembly GCF_011100685.1 of Canis lupus familiaris. NCBI lineage: Eukaryota > Metazoa > Chordata > Mammalia > Carnivora > Canidae > Canis > Canis lupus. Next base: position 38,580,126 of record NC_049232.1, read on the forward strand.
CTCTCTTAAAACACAAAGGAGTTGTAATTTCCATAAAGACTTGTTGTATTCCAAGTACTTGCTTTTATAGAATAAGTTGGTATTTTTCAAAGTTTGGTACTTGGACTATCAATGTTTGCATTGCTCTTGCATTGCAGGAGCCCAGGAATTTGCATTTTAGCAAGCTTCCAATTGGTAATTCTGCACATTAAAATGTATGAATCACTAAACTGCCAGGAAACACCATGTCTGAGTGGGCAGAGCCATTTAATTCTTTAATTCTTTTTTTCTTAATTGAAGACAGGATCTTTCCTTTTTTGCAGCGTATGCCATTTATAATTTTCTTAGAACCAATTGTCTATTTCTGAACCTACATTTAAAAATCCACATACAGGGGCTCCTCGGTGACTCAGTTGGTTGAGCATCTACCTTCAGCTCAGGTCATGATCCCAGGGTCCTGAGATCCAGCTCCCTGCTGAGCAAGAAGCATGCTTCTTCCTCTCCTTCTCCCTGTCCCTCCCCCTGCTTGTGCTCTCTCTCTCTCTCAATAAATAACTAAAATATAATAAATAAATAATAAAGAAAAAAATCCATATACATATATATAAAAATCCACATAATTTTTCCTATTATATACCAGAGAAGTTAGAAATAAAAGAGGGAAAAGGAGTAAGTGGCCTGGAAAATGATCCTACTAGACTCCTAAGTAAAGACACTGAGATCCCTTCTTCTGTGAGAACAGAACTGAAAAGTGATGGTCATGATGGTGTATGGTTGATGGGGAAGATCAATGATATTTGCTATGCCCATTTTTCTCCCAGGACAGTTCTTCATGCATCTTCTAAAACCATGTATACCACTGTGCATTCTTTCCAAAGTTGCAGGAGACCAAGAAAGCACCTCCCTGTCATACCAGTTTCTCTCTTTGTTTTTTGGTTGTTTTTGTTTTTGTTGTTGTTGTTGTTGTTTTTGAGTTTCTCTCTTTTATCTCCTGCAGATCCACAACTCAGGGCCCGCTGACAGCACAGTCCAGTTCATCTTCTATCAGCCAATCATCCACCGATGGAGGGAGACAGATTTCTTTCCTTGCTCAGCAACCTGTGGAGGAGGTAATGGTGTTCACTTACCCTATGGACTGTTGGCTTCTGTGAAGGAAGACTTAGCTTTTATGAAAGTAGTACCTTCAGCATGGAAGAAATTTAGTGCTGTGATGGGTCAGGTTCTTGATTTTCAAAGGGGCCAAATCTTGAAGCCTTCCTACACCTCAGTCTAGAATCCCCATGAATGTTTTCTGTCTGTTCAGTCTCATTAATGGAAACCGTCTTGACTCTATTCTGTTCCTTTGAGAATAAACTACTCCCACCTGGTTGAAGAGAACTTACCTATTCAGAAGTCAAGTGGAGAGTGTTTGTCAGGCCTATTAAGCATGATGTGTCCAAAAAGAATCAGAAAATAATTTAGTTAAAGGAAATACTTTATTACAAAAAAAAAAAAAAAAAAAAAAAAGCCCCTCCACTGTAAACTTAGTTATTGAGAAGTTCTATCCCATCATCTGAGCAGTAAATGGAAGGCCACGTGACTTCTTTATTCATTAAAACACATCTTTCCTGAAAAGTCACCAAACAAATTCCTATCTCTGCTCCATTACATCGGCAACATGGACAGCAGAACATGGGAAAGATATTTTCCCCCATTTTCTTTAATAATTACAATGGTTACATAATAATTGCTTTAAATAATTTTATAATTTATTTAGCCATATCCCTATGGAAGATTTAGTTCATTTAAACTTTTCTATTATAATGTAATGAATAACTTAATATCTAAGTATTTTTCTCCTTTCAAATTATTTCCTTGGAATAAATTCTCAAGAGTGAGTTTCAGAATTTTTGTGGCTATTGGCATATATTACCAAAATTCTTTCCAGAATGTAATAAGCAGTGTATGAATAGTTCATTGCCAACTGAACCAGTATTTGCAGATTATAAGAATTGTTTAATTTTGCTGATTTAATGAGCATAAAATTGTATGTATGTTCCTTTAAAAACTAGCACATTAAATAAATGCTGGCTTCACCTGCATAGAAGCCTGTTAATTGGATGGTGTTAAATAACTAATCCACATGGTTATTACTAGATTATTTTGACAAGAGAAAAGGAAGATGGCACCTCAAAATGAGACAAATTATCATCTATTAATTTTTTAAACCATAAGAACATATGAAATAATTCATCTTCATCTGCATAACGTGAACAAGCCACTGAAAATGAGATTCTATAGAGTAGTGTTAGATTTTAGCTTAAAAGCAGTTAGTCAAAAATACCTTCAAGTGCTTTTACTTGGTTGTTAAATAACTATTAATTCAACATTTTCAGCATTTCAACAAAATATTGTTTCTATTTGCTGTATCTGTCCTGAAGAGAAAATTACTTTGTTTAAAGATAAAATGCCAATTACTTTGATGTTTCATGAGAATATGTTGCTTTGATACAGCTATTAATGACTAGCATAAGAAATCGTTTCAAAGAAAGAAATCCAAGCAAATAATTACTTTTCTTCTTTTCTTTTAAATGAAAACTGTATTTTGTGAGAAGTAACAATTCAGTATTATGCCCTGTATGCTAGTTTTACATAGAGCTGCTTTTGGAGTATAATTTCAGTAATCTTGATGATGCTTTGCTATATAGTAAGGCAACTAATGTTGGATTCATATATATCCAAACCTTCTCAGCCTTATTTTCCTCACATCTGAGTGAAGAAGTGGAAGCATTAGTGGTCTTCAAATGTTTTGAGCAATCAAACCCTTTCTTTAAAGGAAATCTTACTAGGAAGTCCAGATAAAAGGAGTATTGCTCAGAATAGAGATATGAGCAATGTGGAAACCAGCCTTCCTCCCACTTTGTGGACCACAGTTTGAAAATATTAATGAAAAAATGATCTCTAAGTTCCTCCTTATGTTTCTAGTTCCACATTCAATGGCTTGGCCATTTTGCTAAGTGTGAACAAACAATTGCTATTCCAATTTCTTTGTGAAATGTTTGAAAACACAATTATCTGACCATTTTGGTCATTTATATCATTTTTGTTCTAAACCTTCATTTCACACACTCTTGGATAGCTTGACAACAACCTTTGTAAGCTGACAAATTATGATTTTTAAAAAACATAATCTGTTATATAATTTACTTATCACCTATGCCCACATTAATAAATATTTAATATTTAGTAGTAAATACTACTACTATAGAATTCTGTCCTTGAGTAGAAATTATTGTATGGAGGGCAGCCCCGGTGGCCCAGCTGTTTAGCGCCCAGCGGTTTAGTGCCACCTTCAACCCAGGGCGTGATCCTGGAGACCTGGGGTCGAGTCCCACATCAGGCCCCCTGCATGGAGCCTGCTTCTCCCTCTGCCTGTGTCTCTGACTCTGTGTGTGTGTGTGTGTGTGTGTGTGTGTGTGTGTCTCATGAATAAATAAATAAAATCTAAAAAAAAAAAAAAGAAATTATTTTATGGAAATTATAAATTACAATTTTGAATTATAAAATGATTAGTTTATCATAACATTATCTGCTTTAGAGTATAGTATAATCGAAAAATAAAAGTATATTTACTTATTTAAAATGTCATTTTTCTCTTTGATTTTCTTATAAAATAAAAAACTTAATGGAACATGTGTTCTTACCTCTTAGTTTCCATGCTTTTCATCTTTACAGTAAAATTGTTAAAAGGTCTTTTTTTAGGTCTTTAATGAACAATTAACTTTTGCGGGTGGTCTGAGAACACAGCCTCAAGCCAGGAAATCTGGTTTATAAGCCTCCTTCTGATTTCCTAAAACCTTTTGCAAGTCTTTTAATTACTCTAACTCTAACTTTCTAACCATATCTAGCAATAGCAATATTCAACCACCTGCCAGGGAGAATGTATTTTGGAAGTTGGTTAGGGTTAGAATGATATAAAAGCCAAAGTTAAAATAAAAAAATTCTCAATGTGCATTTATTTTTCACACTAAGAATCTCTGTCTTCATCACCACCTCACCAAAAATGCACAGGACAGGAAAGGCAGATGGGAAAGATACAACACATTATGAGTGGGACTTGGTCCTCAGCAATGCTATTTTTTAAAAGAACTCTCTAAACAGTGGAAATGTGTGCACAGAAACTAAAAAATATCGGCTAGAGACTTAAGGAGCAATGACAAAGGATGTTAGGTGAAGCAGAAATTGAACATTAGAGGAGTGTTGTTGTTGTTGTTGTTGTTGTTGTTCTGGAGGGATCCTTAGTGGCTACTGTTAGGATCTTCATTCTCCATTTACTCAGCCTAACCAACTCAGGTTTAATTTAGACAAAAATAATGTTCCTAGGCAGCTGGCAAGACCTGATCTTATGCTGCATTCCATTGTCCCCCATTCATCCAGGGGAGCAGTATTAGGGTTTAGTTCATTTTATTGATTGATTTGGGAGTTTATTTGCCCTAGATACAAGGGAGGCAATTTTACATCCTTGCATGAGATGGTTGGCAAATAAATACTGATCATCTTTTTTGGATACAGAAATCGGAGTTATACTTTTAGGTTATACAAAGCAAATTAATAAGAATAGTACTTACAGCACAGTCTTAGTCACCCAGCTCTGCCATTCTGTGGTTCAAACCTTATAGTATAATTTAATTATTAAAATATGAGTGGAGGGGATCCCTGGGTGGCTCAGCAGTTAAGCGCCTGCCTTCGGCCCAGGGTGTGATCCTGGAGTCCCGGGATGGAGTCCCATGTCAGGCTTCCTGCATGGAGCCTGCTTCTCCCTCTGCCTGTGTCTCTGCCTCTCTCTCTCTCTCTCTGCTTCTCTCTGTGTGTCTCTCATGAATAAATAAAGTCTTAAAAAAAAAAACTATAAAAAATAAAATAAAATAAAATAAAATAAGAGTGGAAAAATAATATTTGAGGTCTGTAAAACTTAATGGGCCTTCCATTTATCTGTCTTTTGTCCTAGAAATTACTGAGGTGTTGGGGAAGAATTTCCATTAATGTGGGATGGCCAAAAAGCATAATGAAATATATTGCATTATATTTGACGGTGGTATGTGCATTTTAAACTTGCCTGGATGGTTTGCCACTGCAGGTTACCAGCTGACATCGGCTGAGTGTTACGATCTTCGGAGCAATCGTGTGGTTGCTGATCAATACTGTCACTATTACCCGGAGAACATCAAACCCAAACCCAAACTTCAAGAGTGCAACTTGGATCCTTGTCCAGCCAGGTCAGTCAGATTTACCAGTTTATTTATCATAAACATAAATTGAGTTCCAACCAAGCTTCTTAAATTTTTCAATTAAAAATAAGTATTGTTGTCCAGTGTCCATTCCTAATCATCCATTTTGGTACCCATGCTCCTTGCTCTTGAAGCTATATGATGCCCTCTCAAGGTCTACAGATTTTCCCCTTGTGGAGCACCCTTCAGAGTTATTTTCTCTTCTGATTTCTTTTTCTTCTGGTACTTCTAACTCTCCTTAACAAGGTCCGGGCCATGCGATGGCACAATGTTCTCAAGATCCTTTCCATTTGACTCTGTCCTTGATCAGTGACATGATCAGAGTAGACCGTATTTAAGGATCACAACTGACCCATTTTTAGCCAGGAGTGGTCAACAACTACAATTGAAACTTAGAACAGTTCTAATTTTAACACACTTAGCCTTTGTTAAAGAGAAAGCAGAATTTATTGTCAATGGTCAAATTTTTCTAAAAGATCTTTTTAAATTTGGAACTTTAAAGAGACACTTGACACTTTCATTATTGTTGCTTTTTGGAAACCATGATTGGCCCTCAATTAGATTTAAGAATCATACTGATGGGGCACCTGCATGGCTCAGTGATTGAGCATCTGCCTTTGGCTCAGGTCATGGTCCCAGAGTCCTCGGATCAAGTCCCACATTGTACTCCTCATAGGGAGCCTGCTTCTCCCTCTGCCTGTGTCTCTGCCTCTCTCTGTGTGTCTCTCATAAATGAATAAATAAAATCTTTTAAAGAAGAGAATTAGACTGACAAATATCTCAGATGATGAGTAGTCATAAAAGTACAGGTCAGCAGTCTCTGTTCATGGTAGGACATTTGCCTTTGTAGTTGCAACACTTCCTGGTAAATCTCTTTACTAGCTTCCTTATCCTCAACATATGAGAGAAGATACAAAAAATTCTTCTATAAACTAATCATGAACAGCAAAAGATTAAAAAAAAAATCCTTTCCCAATCTCCTTGGATTTCTGAGAAGCACCTCAATATTATTTTTAAATCATAGTTTAGTAATTATATAAACATAAAATCCAAATTTAAATAGTTGAAATAGTACATGAGCAATGTGCATGAAAATTGCTCTTTTTGAAGTTTTTGTTTTCTGCTGATAACTTTCTAAAATGTATTTTCTTGTACTCTGTCTCACATTCATGAATTCTAAATTCTACTTGTGATGCAATATTGCCTATTTCATATACTTAGCTCATAAAACTGAATTTAAACAAATTTTCATTAAAGACACAAAGAATCAATATTTTATAATTATATAATTTAGGTGAAGTTTAATTTAGGTTCCTATTACACCAGAAAATTATGTATTGAAAATTGGATATGGAATAAAAACTGAATAAGGTATTAAAATTTTGCTTGGACTTTTTTTAATTTCAAAAATATTAAGAGTGTGAAGCATTTTTAGCCAAGATAATTATAATCAATGTGATTCAACACTATTTTTAATTTACTTATTATACATCTTTATATCCATACCAGAAGACTAGTGTGTGAAAAGCATAGTTATCCTAATTCAGACAGGTCCGCTCAGCTGGAGGAAGACTTTGAAAGTCTTTACATGCTTTCATGAAAACTTATGTGTGAATTTCTATGAGAAATGAGGGATTCATTCCCACAATTGGGGAATAAGCTTCCATAAAGAGATGGCCATGGAAGACATTTGTGAGACAAAAGCATTTTGTTAACAATTTTAAGAAAATGTTGATAATTTACTCAATTTTTTTTTCTGGCTTCTGATTTTTATCTATCTTCTCTGTTGGAGTAATATTTGTGGCCTATTTCATATTATCCAAAAGCAAAAGGCCATGTTCTAATGAAAGAAGTTCACCTGTGAAATTTATGCTTTGTCTGCATCCTTGTTATTTTAAAACATCTAATACAGCACATGTATAAATGTTGGGACAGGTGGCTATTAAGGAAAAAAAAAAAGAAAATGGAAAAAAAGAGAAAGAAAATGGAGAAAAAGAGAAAGAAAAAGTAAGAGGCAAATGTCAGGAAGCTGTTTTTTTTTTTTTTTTTATTGCAGAGGTAATTAAACAAAGCTGGAAAAATTAAGACTTTGCAGTAGGAGAGATTTAAGAGGAAACTGCTTTAGGAAATGTAGATTTGCTGCTCCAAGGTTAAGATACTTCAGGATCACTGGGAAATTCATTGCACTTATTTGCATATCTGGAATCAAGGCAACTTTTCTAAATTCAGAAAGAAAATAGAAGTGATAGTCTGAGAGAAGAAGGTACTATATAACAAAGGTCTGCCCTCCCATTAGACATAGCAGAGGCAAACCCTTAAGAAATGGCTTTCTGACTACAGATTTAACTGCCTGTAAAATCAGGAGTGACACAATGACATTAAACTGTCACCTTTGTATCCCAAATTAGAAACCGCCTAAAGGGAGAAATGTAGATGTTCTTAGTACCAAGGGTCAGATATTTTTGAATTCCAAAAGAAACTTATTTCATCTAGCCCTTGAGACACTGGTTTACTTTACCTGTATGAGACTAGGATTTGGGGCCTATTATATGTTATTTGAAAGCAAACTCCCTTTCACATGGCTAAGTTTATTGCCTGTCAAGGCTGGGAAGTACCATGGACAGCAAAAAGTGCACTAAATAATTAGTCTGTAGCCTTAGATTTATTATCTTACCTTTCTGGACCTCAGTTTTCTCACCCACAAATTGGGGATGAGAGGGTTGTTTGTTGCATTAAGTTAGTGGTTTTCAGACTTTGCCTACAGAACCTGTTATTCCACAGAGTTGCTTCACTGAATTTCATTTAATATATTTTGAAGTGTTTTTAAACAATAACTCACTAGAAGTTTATATACTGAAACACATTAAAATAATTTTAACTTATTCAGGCTCAGTTAAATTGGAAGAATTGTTGTAACAGTTGTAAAAATGTTATATCACCAAAGTAACTACTCTTTGCCCTCATCCTTGAATTCTTCAACATGTCAACATAACTGAAAAATAAGCATCCTAAAATTGCAGGGTGAGCTATAGAAACTGCCACCATTACCAACTGTTTCTCTGTGATAATAGGAATTCTGTCATTGCTACACATCTAAAACCAAAACAAACAGAATAACCTGGCTGTGGTGACCATTCTCCATAATCCTTGATATCCAATTTTTTTCTGCCTACCAAAATAGCCTCATTGTGTGCACTAATTTACTTTCTAATAACTAAATGTTTACAGTTGAACTAGTGAAATAAATGACATTATTTAGTCATTTCACTCACTGACAAGACCCACTGGTTCACATGGTTGTGGTTTGGTTCATTGAAGCCAGAGAGATTGTTGGCATCTAGCTCATGTCTTCAAAGTAATTTTTATGTTTTTTCGGCCTTTTTTTCTGATGCTTAAATGCTAACTAAGAAATGTCAATGAGTTAAAAGCCTATAATGAAGACAATAAACCTCACTAATAATCTCCAGTGCCCACAGGTAACCAGTTTAATGATTTTGCTATATTTCTTTCTAGTCTTGTCTATAGTCTATATAGATGAGATCATACTGTGAGCAATGGACACTTGTAATTCAGTGATTTAGCATTCTTGGTTTCCACTATTCTAAACGAAGCCTGAATATCCATGACATGTAGTAATTTGACATTTTGCTGAGGCAAGAATATGAGTCCCTTGTACTAGTAGACCAACATTTCAGCCTACCTGGCTGCCAGAAGTTCCATCCCAAGAGAGTTTCTGTTGCTCTCTGCTGGTGTCTTTTATGCAGTCATTTTTATGAAGTGGTAAAATACTTTGTTTCCTAGCCAAAAGTGGGCTTGAAAAGGAAGCCAAAACTTAACACTTATAATGGAAGGAAAGAGAAAGTGAAGTTAAAAATTTAATGGCTTTTAGCTAAAATTGAGAATGTTTCTCATTGGTGACCCAGAGCTATGACATCACGAATCCCATCATATGCTCTCTCCAGTGTTCTGATGGCAGTCCCCACTTGGGCACTCCCAGAAGTTTAGAGGCATACCCCTCCTATAAGTCAGGGATCTACTGCATGATTAATTGGTTTTCCACTGTGTTCATTTAACCCTATCACCCTTGTAGCTAAAACATTTAGAATAAAATAAAATGTAAAACCTTCTCTCATGCCTGCCATGCCATAATCATGACTTCCGTCTCACACCACGGAGAAATTTTTTTGATCCCTTTTTCGCTGTTGTTTGTGCAATGCTTTGTATGATCTTTGCCTCTCAGGTGAAGGGTAAGATCCATCATGTGGCAAGAAAGCCTCCAAATGTATGCCTATGGTTCAGCAACAACTAAAAAGGCATAGTTTTAGTTCAGCTAATAAGCACCTAATATTTCCAGAGTAGCTTTAAATGTAAACTATGCTACATTTGGCCTTATATATCTCAGTCTCTGAGACTGGAATGACGGTTAATGCTGTCTGGGGGAAATTGTGCAAGACATTGTTTGTGAGAAGATCAGAGAACCACCTTGCAGACTTTTTCTGGCATGAATCTCCAGTTTTCCCTCCAAGGCAGTAATGAAGGGGGCTTAAATTGGCAAGGGTTGGAAAAGTGAAAAAAGCTCTCACTCATCACACTATCATGGTCACAATCATTAGCAAACAAATCCTCTTCTAGCCAAAACTGCATCCAGATTCCCCCCTTCCCTCAAGGAATTCAGAGCAACAGTCCTGAGCAAATGCCCAAACTTGTATGCCTGGAGCGGCAGGGCTTGGTGAGTTCCAGTGGATGATTTTGTCCAGCTCCATTTAATTTGACAGAAAATTGCCTAAGTCATCCCTGGCTGTGATCCAAATTGTGAACAAAATCTCAGATTGAATCTTAATGCAACTTGAAACAAATAACCTGCATCGTGAGAGCCATTATGTGTAGTAGGCATGGAAAAACCTGGTCACACTAACTTGGTGACTAACTAGTTCAATGGCAGTACAGCCTGGTGGTTAGGAGGGGAGCTTTGGAGCAAAGAGGCCAGCTTGGGAATCTGGTTGTACTAGTCCTACAGCTGTGTTCTAGTTGAGTAGCCTTTGGCCAGTTCCTTGTTCTCAATGAGTCTCGGTTTTTTATCCTGTGAAGTGAGGAAAATAACAGTACTTGCCTCACAGAGTCATCATGAGAAGTAATCATGAGGAGTAAATGCCCTGATACATTTAAAGAGCTTAGCAGAATGTCGGACACATGATAAGCACTCAAGAATGTTAGTTGCTATAGCTATTATGACTAAGATCATGATTATGATAATATTGATGTTACCTCAGAGATAAATTGCTAAAGTTTCCAGAAACCAGCTTTCTCCTCCATGAAAGAAAAAGATGGGACCCCAGAATTCTGTATGAGCCTAGAAGTAGAGTTTGCTGTTAACAGAAAGAGACACAAATTCCTAAAAAATATCTTCATCAAAGTAAATCACATGTATCAGATTTTTAAAATACAACAACCATGAGAAATTAAGGTAATTAGCATCTCCATAAATCGCAGTGTGCAGTTGCCTAATAATCCCCACATAACCAACTGGGAGACATTGCCATTTAATTTAGATGGGATTAATGCCATGTCTCTAAAAAAGGAGAACTCAAAGTAAGGACTAGAAAATGCTTGCTTCATTAGCAATTAAAGTATAATGAAATGTTTTCCTAATCTTGGAAGTCTTTTTATTTTGGTATAAGAGGTAAGTGATTTAGAAAAGCAACAACTTCCTCTTAATCAACCTCATTTGAATACATTGCTCTGAGAAGCTAATGAGTAAGCAATAAGTAAGATTACTATAAAACCCCATGTCCATTTTCATTTATTATCTATAAGAAGGAAAAAAAGCAGAGTTCTGGTTCTTCTTAGGATGTATGATCATACCCTTCCTAAGTTTACAGTCATGCCACACACACACACACACACACACACACACACACACACACATCATCATCATCATCATCATCATCATCATCATCAGATAATCAGCTGTCACTCTGTTATTGGGGCAATTCAATCCTTCTACCAAACCAGCTCATTACTATTAATAACGATAATCACTTTTTATATTACATCTCACACATTTTAAAAGTGTAATTATTTATGCAATTCTCTTAATTAGCTTGTGAGTTAATGGAAGAGGTATTATCATCTCTTCCATTTTAACCTCAATCTATCATTTAGGCTTACTAGCTAGTAACTGCTTTACTTAGCTTCTTTTGACTCAAGTTTTGCCATTTGTAAAATGAGTATAATATTCCTGTAAGAGAGTAGCTGCAAGGATTAAATGAGATAATACACATAAAGCTCTCAGCAAAGTGCCAAGCACTCAACAAAAGTCAGCTATCATTATCAAACTGAGAGCCAAACCTATAAAATGACTTGCCCAACCTTACTTCTTTATGAAGTTATAAAGTGCTTTTACATCCATTATCTCAATTCAGTTTTATAATCCCTGGGAGGTTAGCAGGACAGAGATTACTATCTATATTTCCAGATAAATAAACTGAGGCCTAAAGAGGTTGAAGGATCTGCTCCAGATTAAATTGTGCAAAAGAAAGCTGGGTTGTAAATCTAAGTGCTTTTAGTTCCAGGGTTACCTCCATTTCTATGTAAACTCAGTGACCCAATTCATGTCATGGATACCTTGTTCTTCATGATGCCTTTAGCACCCCATAATATTTGATTTAAGTCCAACATAGACCCCCACAACCAGTACAGAACTGACAACCACATCAATGCAATGTTTGGTCCTCTGCATCTTTAAAATGACTACACACTCAAGTTAAGAAAGCCTCTTTTATATAAGCATAAATACGGATGTTTACTCAATCCAAACAGTGACCCATCACTTCGGGAAAGTAGAGGAAGAGTAAACAAAGCCCAAGGAAATATTAGTCCCACTTACTTAAAAGCAGTTCAGAAATTGCATTCATTAGTATCAATTATATCAAAAATATTAACCACAGAAATATCAATGTGAGGAAATATTAATATATGGGGTCAAATAATCAACAACTCTCCAGTGGTTTTATAGCAAAAAATGAATCTGTGCCTTAAAATGTTTTCAAGTCCTGGATGATGAAACAGGATTCTTTTGGTCTGGTTCCAAAAAGTCAATGAATGTTGCCTAGTAGGTGCTGTGGTTTACAAAATAATTGTGACCTATTTACAGAATAGTTTCTCATTTGCTGGATCCCATCTTGCTTAGGGGAACCCACGGTCCTTTAAGAAGTCACCAAATTATCAGAGTAGGAAAGATTTTGAGATGATCACCTAGTTCAGTAGTTTTCAATGTGTGGTCCATAGAGCTGCAAGTTCTGCCTTCAGCAGTAACTAGAAAGAAGACAAGTGAGATAGAGCTCCATGAGATGAGTTTCCAGGCCCCTACTGTAACTTCATCTTAAAATTCCTGATTTCAGCTGATACTTAGATATGGTTGAAGTTCAAATGTGAAGCACTCAAGATCGCATAGAAAGAGAGAAAGAGTGACAGGGAGGAGAACTGTCTATCCAGCTCCTAGCTCCCCAGGGGGTGTTTCCTTATTATACCATGACCTTTTGTGCTCTACCACTCAAGAAAAAGTGAAAGCTTGAGTCTTTTCCAACTTTAGTTACATTTCTCCTGCCCCATCCAAAACTTAGGAAAAGATTGGCTTCTGTTGCCCCAGAGCTGTCAAGAGGAGATGAAATACTCTCTTCTGTGCCAGAGCTCCTTCCACCACCCACAATTTCATTCATTTTTCTTAATTGATTGACCAACTTGTACCAGGTCCAATGCTTGGTACCATGGCAAAGGCAAAGAAAAATCAACTAGCATCTGGCCCCAACACTGCCAGAGACTTGCAGAGTTACAGAGCATCATGATATCTGAAAGACACACAAGTCAGGAAAGAGAAGATCTTTTCAAGCTGTCATGGCTATTTCTGGGAGATAACCAGTGGAAGAGATGCAGAGGTAAGCCAAGCAGGCTAGAAGCACAAGTGTCATTAAGCTGTCATCTCTCCGTCTCAGTTGGCCCAATCACCTCTGTTACCAGAGTAGCCTTCCTTAACTGCCAACTCCACTCCCTCCCAAATTTATCTGCCTCCTCACACAGATGGCAGAGCTAGAGGAGGGCAAGGAGTGGGACTCAAAATGTGCAGTGAGTGACAGTCTGCTTGGGAGTTTCTTTGACCTTGTTTGGTTTATTTGCTTTGATTCTGGATGGTACTGCTTGTCTGTGTGTCTACATACCAATAGCATAACTTCATTGAGTGAATATACATGAAATGCCTCTGCCTAGAGCATGGTGTTAAGAGATCCAGTAGAGAACTGATATGGATCCTGTCCCATGGTATTAAACTAAAGAAAACTTAAACATAATTAGAATTTAGTAGATAGTTAAAAGTGATGAGCGGAGTTAGTGCAATGGATGTTTGGAAGAAGAAGAGAGAATTTCTGGCCTGAGGGAAATTAAAAGACAGGCTTTAGAAGAGATAGCACTTGACTAAGAAATTCCACTGGGCATCATGGAACCACTTAAGACTTTTGAGCTGGGAAGTAAAATATTGGTTACTGTGATGGCAAGGAGCAAGTTGGGTTGGAGGAGGCCATGCCTGCAGGCAGAGAGAGATCTGTTAGCTGACCACTGCAAAAGGAACAAAACTTGTATCACAAGGAAATGTCCTTGGCAGACCTCATAACTGGCAGAGCTGTGTGCAAGTAGGAAGCATGGGATCGAGAAGCAACATAGATGTCCCAGAGTGTCTAGCCTGGGTGGCTGGGAGGAATGTCGTGTTCTGAACACTAACAGTGATCACCGTTTTCAGGGGAAGATAATGAACTATCTGGACACATTGAGCTTGACAAAGCTAGAACATGTCCAGCTGTCAGGAAGTCAGCAATGAGGCTCTGCAGCTCAGGAGAAGAGGCAAGATGTCATTAGAGACTCACAGAAAGGGACCCTTAACACTATGAGAAGGACTTGTTGTGGTTCATTTCCATTATAAAAGGAACCCAGAACTCCACAAATTAGGCTCTTATAGAGTTAGTTCTTTTTTTCGTATATTTTTTTATTGGAGTTCGATTTGCCAACATATAGCATAATACCCAGTGCTCATCCCATCAAGTGCCCCACTCAGTGCCTGTCACCCAGTCACCCCATCCCCCCACCCACCTCCCCTTCCACTATCCCTTGTTTGTTTCCCAGAGTTAGGAGTCTATTAGGATTTTTCTTGGAGAGAGAGATTTACTAAACAGTATGAGTCTGAATAGGGATTGATCTTAAAGCCATTTAAAGTCAGGGATATTGTTCTAAAGTAGCTTCTGAGGTTATTTCAGAACAGATTCCATAATCTTTAAGCGACACCTGGGATTTGAGGTGATGGCCTCATTTCATCCATTTATATCGTATTTTTAAATGTTCCTGTCTTATACTTTCCCAGGTTCATATTTTGTCTTGCATGACTATTCTAATTCCTGTAATTATACATTGTGCAAAACTCAGAAAACAGAAAAATGTAAAAATACAAAGGCAAACACCAGGAACTAACAACTGTCTTTGGTCTTTTCCTAACATATTTCTGTGTACATATGTATGTGTAAATATATATAAATAAATATATGTATTTATAAACATACATAAAATATGCAAATAAATGTACATATAAATAAATATATAAATACATATGTATTGACACAGACACATGTATATGAACAATGAAAATGATTATGTAGATTAATGAATACATGAAGTTTCTTAGTATTGTGGCTCACATGACATGTGAACTACTTTGCATTGAGTTTTTTCACTTGACATTACATTTGAACATTTTTATGTCATTAAAAATGGTTCAAAAGGCTTCATGTTTATGACCACATAATATTTCATTACATGAGCCTATCTTAACATTGAGGCATTCTCCTACAGGTGTGTACTGTGAGAGAATGAGGTACTGTCTTTTTTCTCCTTACAGCACTTGAGTCCAGAATGACCTCATCCTCATCTCTCATTTTCTCCCCACAATCTCTGATGTTGGGGAGTCCAATGGAGTCTGGTCACTGCCCAGTGTAAGAAGTACATTAAGTGATCAGAATAGTTAAGGCAATGGAGAATGGGTGGTTTTACCCCAAACCAACTTTTTTTTTTTTTACATCTTCCCTTGTGATCATTTTTAAAAATTATTTTTGCCTCCTTCACCACTCCCCACGTCATGTCTGAATGCATGCATAGGCACATACACACATACACAGAGACACACACAAACCAGGGCCTAACCATGGGAAGAGCTTCTTAAAGTGCCTAAATGGCATCCTTTTCATCATTCTTCAATATGTACATTTTCCCTAAGAAAAAGACCAAGTGTCTTAAAGGTAAGCAATAGGAAGTTACACTTAGGCCAGAGTGCCTACCCTCCTGTGACAGTGTGGTGAAAGACCAGGGCCATGGCATGAACCCCTAGAGAGAGCAGAGCTCATGCACATGAGCATGCATTAATAAGACTGGACAGAGCACCATTGTTTTGATATCTCTGTTTTCACAGGTGCCATAGAATGATTTTATGAGTCTTCACCATGACCCATGCCATAGAAAGACAAATATAGCTATAGTTTTGCTGAATCCAGGTTTAGAGATCCTTGTGCAAACAAAAACACAATTTCAAAATCAGTCCAAAGCAAAGCCCAACATCTTGAACTGTATACACCCCCTGTTATTCTCCTTCTCTTCTAGCCTGTTTTCTTCAATATCAGTACCTCCATTTTAAATATCATCAGCTGATAAATCAATTGGCAGATATTCACAAGATTGAGGATAATAAATCATAGTATAACATTTTTCAGAAGAGAAGATAAACTATTTTTTATTTAGAAGGTGGTGTAAAAAAAAAAAAAGGTGGTGTAGGCATGAGTAAAAATACTAGGGTTAGCTCAGGTATAACTGCAAAGTCAATTTCAATGATTCGATGTATATCCAAAGTTACTAGAAGAACTTTGGAAGGTTGAATTCTTTAAAAATATAGCTCTTTTTAAAAAGAAGATTCCCGTGGGACACCTAGGTGGCTCAGTGGTTGAGCGTCTCCCTTCAGCTCAGGGTGTGATCCCGGGGTCCTGAGATTGAGTCCCACATCAGACTCCCCACAGGTAGCCTGCTTCTCCCTCTGCTTATGTCTCTGCCTCTTCCTCTGTCTCTCATGAATAAATAAATAAATCATTAAAAAATAAAATTTAAAAATTCTCTTAATTACTAGACATAAGAATTATTGGAAAGAGATCATATGATTATAATAAAAGACAGGATTAGTCTTTCACATTCAATTTTTCTGTCAGAAGAAGGCAAGAAAGAAGAGGAAGTTTCTTTTCCAACTTGAAAAAACAGGGAGAAAAATTTAATGTTAGAATTCACACCATTTTTCTGTTAGAGCTGTGGAATTCTGACCCTCCTGAAAAGGCAGCATCCAGTTTCATGAATATTGTTATTTTAGGATAATACACATCCATATTCAGTGAAAACTTAGCCATGCAAATGAGTATGAAAACTTTAATCATATAGATAAATATAGAGCATTTAGTCATGTAAGATAAACAAGTGAATTAGTACGCCAATGATTGTCTCTCCTGGGAACAAATCTTTCAGAGCTTTGTTTCCCATTATCTTTTAAAGTTAACTTCTCTCGTGTATCCTCTTACCTTTCAATAATTTCTTCAGAAACTACCTTCTTTATCACTCCCTCTTTCCTCCTTATTAATGATGATCTATAGTCAGTGCTGCTTTTTATCTGATCCATAGTATACCAAGCTCACCCATTTTACCCAAAAGTTTTGATTTGCTAGCCATCTAAACGGAATGCATTATGTCCTCCTATATCAGAGAATGAGATTAAAACTGAAGCCTTAATGTATTTATTTAAATATAAATATCAGCATTTATAGTGAATGTGGATATATAAATATACACGCATCTATCTATCCCAGGGATACATAGAGAATAAATGAGTTCCTTCAGTATTCAAAAGAGAGACTTCCTATCATTTGTCAGTTGCAGAATAAGTATCTTCTGCTCAGGCCCTACCATATTCTGTCCTGGGGCGACAGCTGTGTATCAAGCTTTCTCTGTCTCCCACTCTTGATGGAGAGTCTATTACACTAGCCCTTTTATCTGAGACCAATTATTCATAAATCTTCTACAAGCCAGGGGACTGTGCAAGAAAATCTTGCCAATTGGAAGCTTTAGTTGAAATCAGTGGAGTAGATTTAGTATAGTTTGTTAGAGTCTGTAAGGCCTCTGGGGACTTTCAAATAGCCTATAATATCATTTCTTATGTATCCTTTAGCCATATGGCCTATAATGTCATTTCTTATGGCTCCTCTAGGCTCTATCTCTGAATCTCACATGTTTCCCAGGGCACTAGGAGCACCAACAACAGGGCACTAGTACACCAACAACAGTCATGGCCATCACAACCACCACTGTAATAGCAGTTAACACAATATTACATTTTTATGACCACAAAAACAATTTTTTGTATTTTTTAATCTATTTTAACTGCTCTACCTTTATTTTGGTAGGAAACTTGCTTTTGTTGCTAGTTGCCTACTATATCTGCTAGTTCTCCCTCCGTTTATAACAATAGTTCAGTGACTGCTTTCCAGATACAAACTAAAATCTTTAGATATGCTAAGAGAAGAAACCTATTTGCTAAGGTACTTTACAGAGTTGTGTCAATTCCCAGGTACATAGTCTTAATACATAGCTCTCTCTTTCATCAGGAGTGAGACAGTAACTGTAATTGCTTGCTAAGCATCTGGAAGGAACATTAATAATGATGATAATAATGACCTCATAGGATGTATAATTTGGTGGATTAAAGAACATTTACAAGCTTATTGTGTCATAGTTAATGATGAAGTGCCAAGTTTTCTTGCCACCACCCTTTCCAGTGGTATTTCCTGCTTGGATCAGAGAACTAATTATAGTAAATGGTGCCCTTGCGAAGAACTTGCCCCATCCTCAAGTATACCCTAGTATAAAGATACTGAACTGTTTTAGTGTTGTTTTCAGAGACAATTTATTAATGTTGTTTTGCATTTGTCTAACAAAATTTGTATAATGTAATCATTTAGTGTTTATTTTATTGTGTGTACCTTCTACTCAGAGGGTTGGCATTATTGTTCCTAACAGTGACGGATACAAGCAGATCATGCCTTATGACCTCTACCATCCCCTTCCTCGGTACGTAAATCAACCATCCTGATGCTAGAATTAGTAAATCAGCCTTCTGCTTCTTTTATATATATATGTAGATATAGATTGTGTATTTTTCTGTAAAAGTAAGATGGTAGACAGTATATTTTGCAACCCATCCTGAGCTCTGCTTTTGAATAATACTGGACTGCTCAGACTGTAAGTTTGTCATTCAAAAACCACTTTAAGATAGGATCCTATTACACTGAAGAAGAGGATGCAGTAATTCACTCTGATTAGATACAGTGTATGGGTTATGTTGTGTCTTTCTTTCACTCCCTTTGTCCTTTTGTTTCTCTGCAATTGAACTCTAATCATTAAAGCCCTGTTGCTAACTGTTAAGCAAACACTGCCTGAAGTACTATCGCAGTACTGCAAATGTGGGATTCCAGATGTGGTATTACTCGGCATAGGGGCTTCAAATATCTTCTTTGTGTTCCAAAGAAATTATAATTTGTACAAATGTACAAAAAGGCAATGTTTTCCTATCCTTATTGTCCCTATAATTGTTCAGGGACATTTTTTTTCCCCAAAACATCAAATTCCATATACTGTGTTGCTTTTGTAAAGTACAGTCTTTTTTTTAACTAGAAAAAAAAAAGAAATTGACAGATGAACTTTTAAAAGAACTTGTTCCCTTTATTAATATATTCATAAGAAAACTGGAGAGGCTGAAAAATACGCTAGCTACTAAGTGTATGGTCTGCCACATTGAAAACAGCTCCTCAGACAGCAGAAAGTAGAATCGGGCTTGACTAGGAGAAGACTCTGCTCTGTCCTCTTTGCTCACTTGGACTCTAGGGCATCAGCTGCTATTTAGAACCTAGAGTTTCAATCAGATCACAAATGGTGCGAATAATCCATGGTAGTTTTCTGAATCTCAAACCAAACAAATCCCAGAAAATAATTTTATTCTGAACTGCAAAATAAAACAAAGTTTGATGGAAAATCTCCAAATACTTCATGAAATGGAATCCAAATAGAAGCCCTTGAGGTCACTGAGTTCAGTTCCCAGAGATGCTTCCCTGTCCTATTCCTTCCCAGCCATCACACCCATACGCCCTACAATTATACACATATATATTTACACAAACATGCATATATGTGTATTTAGTGCATATGTCTTCCCACATGGGTGTACACATAGACAGATAGTTAGACAATACATGTACGCCAGTGCAAGCTGTCACCCAGCCTCTACGTAAATACTTCCATTGACTAGTAGAGAATTTGCTTTTCACCATGCCAATGGTAGCATGTAGAGAGGGGCATTGGATTTATATTCCATATAGCTGTTTAAGGGTTTTTTTAAAAGTTCTTCCACTATGGGATTACCTCATTAGTCAGCTCCCTCCCACTTTTCTATGACTATATTGATAAAGATGATAAATGACTTTAGAATGCTACTGATCTATCATTTGATCCAGAACCAAACTTATATAATAAATTCTTCTTTAAAAAATGGAATGAAAATATAAAAAGATTAAATTAACTGAACCAAGATTTCATTCAATTTCAGTTTCTGTATCTGTAAAATAAGTATCCATAGGACACACACATCTGTTTGTGTGAAGCCCATATATTTTACAATAAAAGCAAAGTTGGGTGTCAGGGCTGAGCAACTCAAGTTTATGTTTTTCTTGTAATAGTACTCCTAAGTTTCTTTCATATCTATGATCTCTCTTGTTTATATTTCTCTGGTATGACTAATGCCTATCTTAGGATAAACTTCATTTATTATATGTTCTAATTTCCCCCAAATGCCAGAAGCCCCATATTCTCAAAGGCAGATTGAAATAAGCCTCCTTAATGTTATCCCATATACACATTGGCGTTGGCCTGTCCATGCATGACGATGGAAAAGGACAATCACAAATAAATAGACTACATTTCATCCTCCTTACACTTCTGTTACTGAGCTAATTCTAAAGCTAAAGATTCTGCTTACTTGATAAAGTCTTAGTATGAAAGCGATTTCTACAAATATGTTTTTACAAGAAGAATTGAATCTCAAAAATGACCCATAGTTAAGAACTGAGGCTCAAAATGATTCTCAGATGGCAGCTACCTTCTGATCAAGGCAGAAGGCTTTACATATTGAAATTATTTCAATAGGCTTTAGACCATAAGTGTAGATACAAAGCACAGTTAATGAATTTTTAGATTATTTTTCTTGCTTTCAGTCTCAGACTGGAACACATACCTGAACCTAATATAAGAATGTCATCTGATGAATTATCTTTAATTCAGAATTAATTTATACAAATTTTCCACATCACTCTTAATTTTGACAATCTCTTAAATACTGTGTTTAAAAATTTTTAATTAAAAATTTAAATTTAAAAAATGAAAAGCCATCAGAGTTAAAATATGTGCTATATGAACTCATTTTTTATTCTTCCAAGGAAAGGATTCTTGGATATGTTTTTTTTTTCCCCTAAGCACTTACCTGGTCCTTGTTTTAAGATATTCTAACTGATGCTTTTTTCTCAGCTTTTATTATACTTTCTTTAAAGCATTCAGACATATTTTGCCTTGAAATTCCACATAACCCTATTATTATGTCAAGATTCACACAATAATTTTTCACATATAGAACTATAGTGGTATGATGGGCCCATACTATAAATTCTTAGAATAATATTAGCATCATTTGTCTTTCTGTGATCACTGACATTGAAAAGGATACTTATTACTGTTTGTCAAATTATACCACGGGTCAGGACCAAGTGTTGAGACAGAAATTAATCACTCTTTCTTTAGAAGGGTCAAGTTTAGGGACATTAGAGTACCAATTAGAAAGTGTGCTCTTTTTAGAGCATCTTAATGTTCTAAGAGATTAAATATACATTCAGAAACATATTCCCACTTCACTGTCAGATCAAATCTAATGTGAATATGTACTTACATATTCAGCCCAATTTCAATTCTGAATCAGACCCCTTATCCATATCCAGAGGGAAGCTCTCCAGAGATCTACATGGAGATAAATGAGAATTGGTCTTACCCTTTTGGAAGAGAGACCCTCTACAGAGCTACTTCGTTCTCTTGAAAGGGATCATAAAGTCTCCTACAGGCTAAACAGAAAAACCTCAGTTTCCCCATAATACCATTTTCTTTTGCATCTCCTGGGGAAACATGCATAGGAAATATTGTACTTGGCAGCATGTTTAGGCTGTTGGCAGTAGAGATAACAATTGTTGCCTAGACTCAAACAGTGCAGAGAAAATGTGGAGGGAAATCCTCTATTAACTGGGAAACACACATTATCCAGCCTCATGCAGAAGAGAAGTCAGGTTCCCAATGTACATAAAATCCTACTTATAGAATAATTGATGTCTCCACGGTATGCCTATGCAATATTTTTACATTTAACTTTCAAGTAGATCGACTTGGTGACATTTTGTTTATCTCTCATTAAAATTATATCTCTCCTAATTCTAAGAGAAATCTTAAAGTTTCTTAGCAATTCTCATCAACAAGCAGAATATATGTAAGAAAGACAAGCTTGGTCTGAATGTTTCAATTTTTAAAAATTCTGCATTCTCTAAATCAGCAGAAGGAGAAAAGAGAATCAGGCAAAGATCTCTCTCTACATCCGGTTCCCAATGCTTCAGAGCTGTGTAGGGATCTAAAAAATCAATGGAATTCTCTTAAATGTTATTGATAATATTGTAATTTTTTCTCTTACTTAATCCTGTCTTTAGATTCCAATGCCATCAGCCTTCCAACCTGAACCAAACTTTCTTCCCAAATCCAACAGTGCTTTATTTGGAGAATGCTAACTGCCAGTAACCCTCAAACGATAGGGAAAAAGAAGATAATGCCTCACATTTTTACTTCTGCTGCTTAGTGTAATGATGGCATAGTTTGAACATCAGAGTTATGCTAAATCTGTATAGTCCCAAATTGTACTGAATCCACTATAGAAGCAAGGAAGAGGGAGTATTTGACTTACCTTGATCTATCTTGAGCTTCTCATATTAAAGTATCTAGAAGCTAAGTAATAAAGTATTGAATTGAAAATAGGAAATACCAGCCTAGGTGCAAACTATTAGTGTTAACTGAATAACCAGTTTTAGTCTTGACAAAGATATTTAATGGGATTTAGTAAGTATATATGACATATATATGCAGAATATATATTTATGAAATATAAAGTAACAAATATTATACAGAGAATACATATTCAAACTATAGGGAGAAGGACGAACAGCCCCTCTTCTGAGTAGGTTACAGACAGCACGGATAGCCCTGTGGACAGGTCTCAAAACAGTAATTTCTTACATTTGTGTAGAGCTTCAGGGTTTACAGAGAACTTTTGCCAACATTGAACACTTTACTGTTGCTCATCAGATTTTAGGCATTAGGTGGCTTTCGGATCTCTTGGCCAGAACCTCTCAGAACCTGATTGCCCCAATAGGCACTGGGAATGGGGTTGGTCGGAAAGGTCACTGAGGAGGTTTGGCAATGTGCATGTCCGCCCTGATGACTCCCCTTGCTTCTGTAGGTGGGAGGCCACCCCGTGGACCGCGTGCTCCTCCTCGTGTGGGGGGGGCATCCAGAGCCGGGCAGTTTCCTGTGTGGAGGAGGACATCCAGGGGCATGTCACCTCAGTGGAAGAGTGGAAATGCATGTACACCCCTAAGATGCCCATCGTGCAGCCCTGCAACATTTTTGACTGTCCTAAATGGCTGGCACAGGAGTGGTCTCCGGTAACTGTGCCCTCTTTCTTTGTTCGTTAGGAGAGTAAGTCCACT
The DNA here is from genome assembly GCF_011100685.1 of Canis lupus familiaris. Classification (NCBI taxonomy): domain Eukaryota; kingdom Metazoa; phylum Chordata; class Mammalia; order Carnivora; family Canidae; genus Canis; species Canis lupus. The sequence goes on from NC_049232.1 coordinate 38,603,332, forward strand.
CTTCCCTCTCATCATCATGACCCCACCAGCTACTCTGTGCAGCTTCCCACTTATCTTGAGGTGTCTAGAAGCCTACCAGTTTAGCTTCTGACGTAGGCTTGCCCCAAAAACAGCATAGCCAAAAGTAAATGAGTAAATATATATAACTTATTCAAGTTACTGCAAGAAGCCTCTATCACTTATGACATTCCTTCAAGTGGCAGAGAGAGGCAAATGACTGATCCTGAATCTCTAGAAGATGCTCTGATGATAGACCACAGATTGGTTTTATTTTTTATTTCTTATACTTTGTCTATATCCAAAAAGGGTCTGAGCATATTTAAATTAGAACTGTATGTACTATTTATTGAAAAAAAAAGATGAAATGGAAATGACAAAATAATTAGAATGGTATAAAGTAGGATAATTAAAACCTAGAACATTCCAGAATGATAGGGAAACTTGAAGCAGCTTAAATAAGATGATATTTGGGGTTTCCGGCTGCTAATGCAAAAGGTTTGAAATGGCAAGAGATAGAAAGTTGAGGAGGCAAACCACTGTGCTCTGAGCAAGAGATGGCAAGACTTCTCCCTTCACTATAGGGCTTTGGGGCAGCAGGATCAGAGCTGTGATGTTTCTGACTAGACTTATGCTCCCTGGCGTGTCTAGAAGCACTGGAGGTGCCATCTGCATCTGACCTTTGGATCAACCAGCTCCATGAAACATTTTTGACCATGTCAGTATAATCAATTGGATCAGCCATGCTGCAATATAAATTCAAAATAGCAATTTGCAAAATGTTAATGTCCATGTGGGAGCTAGCAAGGTGACTAAATAAAATTAAAATCCAGTGTTAGTAATCAAAATTGAGCACATTCTACAGTGTCTTTTCTCCTTCTTTTCACTGCTTGGTTTGGGACTTGGCACACAGTGGGTGCTTAAGGGATGCTGCCTAACTAATCTAAATCTAAGAAATTGAAAGTGATTTAATTTTCAGCCAGCTTCACCCTAAATAGCCAAATAGAACAAAGACTCTATGAATGGTAAGAAATGGTACAAATCTACTGGGAGTCCTTATATAGAAACAGCCCTTTAAAGAGTCTCAGGTGAGAAACGAGGCAAAGTAAACAAGGCTTTGCTATGAGTCTCTTCTTTCTTGCATTCTCCTTCCAGTGCACGGTGACATGTGGCCAGGGCCTCAGGTATCGGGTGGTCCTCTGCATCGACCATCGCGGAATGCACACAGGAGGTTGTAGCCCCAAAACCAAGCCCCACATTAAAGAGGAATGCATCATACCCACTCCCTGCTATAAACCCAAAGGTAACTCAACAGGTGCTCTGTCACCAGTCTTTTCATTGTTCTGTGTCTTTGAAAACCATTTGAAACTACTTGGAATATTTTTAAGTATCCCAAGTGTTCCTATTATCTATTTTATGTAGCTTAGACTCTACTAAATGGGCTTAACTCTTTCAAAAAATCTTTCAAATCATTTTGCTTGCAAATTGTTAGTAAGTACTACATATATCATAAAGCTGTTTGAAGACTGTTGCTGAAAAGTATCAGCTACATCTGTTTAAAAGGAGTTATCATACAGATATCAGAGAAATACATGTGTGATATACAAGCCACATTTCTTGCTGTTAAAAATAAGGTGGTGAATTTGATGTCTACTTTGTGAAGCATCAAATATATTAGGAGGCTTCATACTTCAAATTGCTGAAACAGAAAGGTGTTGCTGCTTATACTGAAAATTAAAATATGAATATGAGACCAGATTCTGGAATCATAATTTGAAATGAAAGTCTGGAATGAATCAGGATTTAACAGAGACTATAAATAATTTATAAAAAGCAAATTTTAGAAAAATTCTACTTAGTGAGCAAGATTTATTATTATTGCCTATTATAATTTCTCGGATTGGCATGCATGACTAATTGGACTCCTTTGCTAATACTTTCATCATCTGTGTGAAGAAAATAGAAACTGCCAAAGTGCAAACCATTCAGAAGTAGAGAACTCCTTATTATAAGCTACCTCCTATTTATTAATATTAAATATGATTCTCTTTTGCTTCTTAATTTATTTCTTTAACCATTACATTTCTTGGAAAATCAGCCACAGTGTAGCTCTTTATTATACTATAGGTTGCCCTTGGTGGAAGTGAATGGCATCATGAAATCTAAATGATTTAATGGAAATAAACCCAAAATACCCGAAATCCTGATTAATTGTAATAAATACATCTCTCTTTCTCTTTCTCTTTCTGAGACTAAGTTACCTCATCTGTAGAATGGGGCTAATAGTAGTAATTACTTTAGAGATCATGTGAGTATTAAATGAGATATAGTGCAGCCAGGGTGCTTAGCTCACTGCCTGGAATATAGCAAGTTCTCCACAAATGTCATCTTCAACTCCTAACCATCCTTGTCATCCTCAAATATGGGAGGAAATGTCCACCAGTACCTCTGACAGGACCACTTCAATTAGACAGTAAAGTATCGCAGGCCTACTAATAGTGCCAGGCTGAATGTTTCATCACTGAAACAGAAATGGCTCACACTGTCAGATATGGTATTGTTGACTGAATCACTTAGCTGGAAGAGGTGGCCCAAATGTAAAATGATATATGCATAGGTACTGTGTCACCATGTTTAAATGTTAGCAAATCCTTCTGGTCTTAGCAGTTTCATATTTCACACTCACTTCGTTTTCTGACTAGACACAATTGCTGCACGTAGAGGACAAGAAGTGATGCCTCTAACTTAAAATAGTCAATTATTTATTAGCTGTCTTTACCAAGCCACTTCAGAGAAAGAAAAGCAGTTTGTGGTTAACTATCAAGAATAAAATCTGGATTTTCACAACTAAGTAGTGAATCTGGCTCTCTAAACATCATTAAAATGCCATATAATTCTATGGTGTATGCATATAGAGACATAATTCTTTCATCTTTACAATTATATGTCATAAAATCGTGATAGAGCTTCACTGGCTCACACTATAAAGGCAAATATGCCTATAAATGATCCTAATAAATATGTCAAAATGGGAATCTTGGCAGTTACTTCTGTAGGAGCAGTTATAACCTCTCTTTCTTTTTCTCCTTCACAGTTTTTTTTTTTTTTTCCAGGAAGTAGTTAGGAAGCTTGTCCTGAATCGTGTGGTCAAAGCTAGATAAAACAGTCAAATTATGGCTTCTGGACCCTAAACTGCTCATATTCTGACTGTCAGTGAGCCTTGGGGTGATACAGAATGAGTCAGAGATCTAAAGCAACATTTTATGAATTTCAGAGTGGCAATTTTGTTTGTTTTTGACAATATGGCATAGATCACACTTCACCGAAGGGAAAAAGAAAAGTCAGAATGTATTAAAGTCTTACAGTATAATTTATAGTACTTTGTGTTTGTCTTAAAAAATAAATATTTTTCTATCTTTGTAACAGGAAATAGTGAAAAAATACTTTGATGACTCTTCATGTACATGTCGAGCCAGCGTTCCTAGAGTTATGACTCTCCTAATTAAAAAAAACTCTCCTTTGCTCTTCAAACTGATAAAAGTGAAGCATAAAGACTAGTAGACTGGTATTACTAAATATTCTAAAATATTCTGTTTTCTTGATATAACCATCATTCGAAGCAGAAATTTACCTAAAAACTTATCATTTGCAGTTATCAACATAGTTTCTAGGTAGTGCAAAATCAGGAACTGGTGAAGAGATAAAAGAATTTCCCTCAAATTCCAAATTGGTTCTAACCTCTTCTCTTTTGTATGCATGCACTTAATTCTCAGAGAAACTTCCAGTAGAGGCCAAGCTGCCATGGTACAAACAAGCTCAAGAGCTAGAAGAAGGAGCTGCTGTGTCAGAAGAGCCCTCGTAAGTTTTAAAACCACAAGATGTTTTGCTTTTCAAACTGACTGGGCTTAAGAATGTAGTCTCTCACTGAATGTGGCTTCCCTGGGTTTTGAACTGGGTGTAATACTTTTGCCAAGGGTCAAATGAGCCTTTCAGGCTGTCAAAGTAGAGATTTATCAGTTTCAAAGTGTTTCTCAAAACATTTGATTGCATGTTTGCTCTCTAAATACTTTTTGGTTTTAAAGTAAGAAAATGAAGGGAAAGTGCCTACCCTCTTCTCCAAAACCTGACCTCCTCTTTTCCAAGAGGCTAAAGGTGAGAAGGCCCAGACTCCCTCTGATGATATAATACAGATTTGATATGAAAGTCTGGGCAGCTTTTCACATTCCTTATATCCTTATATTCCTTATATTGCTTTGCAATACAGCCACACACAAAAAGTAAAGCATAGGCAAAATATATCTGAGGGCAAAAGAAGTATATTAGCTTTTCTTTTCCCTTTCTTGCTGCGATTGAGATCAGATGGATACTAATCATTACCCCATTTGATCACAGTCCCTCTGCTCAGTTTTATCAAGGCCATGAAGTTTGTAAGACCACCAGGCACAGGTTTTCCAGATGCTTCAGAAGAGGAAACAAGGATTAAAGACAATCATGGATTAGACTGATTGATTAATTAGTAACTATATCCTTAGTACTAGAAAACACTGATAGGTATATCTGCTGCATCATTTTTAAAAATAAGGGAAAGCACCTTAATGATCTATTTCATTTATAATCAAAGAAGTTTCTCAGAGTGATGATTTTCTGGGTTAATTTGTTAAATAGAAGCCCTAGGCTCTATATTGGTGCATTAGACACATCACCCACCCTCCAGGAGCTCAGAGTATAGCATGTAGATATGAAAAGGTTTCCAAATTCAACCATAGTTTAAATTTTACTATTGGTATAAATTAACACTGTAGTCTGTAGATTCAAAAGCAATATATAATTTTCTCAGATCCATCCTGTTTGAATCTAAATCTGACATGGTGTGCCAGAGCACAAACTGTGACCCCTAATCACAACGTAAACAGCAGAAGATTGAAAAAAAAATTTTTAAATACAGATTGGTATGACCAAAGTTCATTTGTAAAAAAATGAAATTTGTTTTTCAGTCACTTGGTTTCACATTAGGCAGTGCACTTCTGACTTTAAAGGACAATAAGCAAAACATAAATTATCTTTGTACTATAAAGTTACTAGAGTATCTTTTTTCCACTTTTTTTGAGAAATGACTTTTTAAAGAAGCAATTAGCCATTGCAGAACTTTGGAGGAAAGATAGTGTTTAAATATCACAGTGCAACCTTTACATGAGTATATGAAGACTTAAAACTTTCTGTTTGTCTCCTGCCAGTACCTGGCTGGACAGGCCTTCTTGCTGCTGGAGAGGAAGTAAGGAGTTTATTTTAGAGGGGGATTAACTCTTTATCTACTAAGGTTCCATTTAAGACACAGAAAGATGCTGTATAATTGGAGCTGGTTGTTCCTTATATGTATTCTTAGGTTAGGTACATTTAAAGCCAGGTATCTATTATTTTATTAAATAAACTCTGCTCTCTGGTGCACAGTGTTTTGTCATTTGGTCTAAAGCATAATCCTACATACAGTATCGCATTATAACCGATGTTAAATAATATGGTAAAGTTGAAATTAAATCAAAACATTTTACATCAATAATTTAACATCTTTCCCATTATTAGATATCTCTGAAATGAAAGTATTAAGTGGAGTTTAATGCCCGTGTAGAAGGATTACATAGACCATAGTTAACTATGTTTTCTAATGAGTGTCTTGCACTAAAGGTCTGACTAAGATGCATTATGTTTCACTTTAATCTTAATAAAATCCCTAAAGTAGTTAACCACATAGTTTTCACCATTGAAACTATAGCCATATATTAGATTATTAAATTTTACTCTTGGTGTAATGGAATTGCCATCTTGGCATGATTAATCTGAATTGAAGTAGATTGTAATTGGAGCACTGGTGCTGGGTAAAGGAAATGTATACTATTATGCTCAGAACAATAATTACTTTTATACCAAAATGAAATAAGTGACAGCTGTAGAATAATGTAATGAAAGGTATATGGTTTCCACATCTTAATACACTTTACATCTTTAGTGCACTGAACCCTAGGAAAGGTCCTACATGTCACATTATTTTTTTATTGATTTTGAATTTAAAAAACATAATTTTGCATGGTCTTAATTCTTTCTTTTTTAAACCACATAGACTAGTTCCTAAATGTATGTAGCAACCTATAATTACTCTCCATAGTATAATGAAAAAATGATATACTGTCAGCAAGTCTTTCCTTCCCCCCAACCGAAGAGACTCACATTGCTTAAATTAAATGGTAATGTTTAGAAGCTGTGGCCATCACTTCTGAACTGCTCAGAGAAGCATGAATAGTGGTCTAGAACTATTATCTCTCACTTTGGCCCCAGCTAATATAGAGTTTTGTAGTAAAAACAGTAAATATCATTTATTTCCCCTTATATAAAAGTATTATCAACAGCCTGTCTCATTAAATAATATAGGAAAACCAGTAGCTTAAAGTCTTTAGCATATGGAGCTACTGTTATTGAATATTAGATGCTTGTGGTAACCCCAAAATGAAAAAAATAATAATAATCGGTTAGCTCTCTGGCCAAAGATATGGTGGAAAGTAACCTCTCTAACATATGTTTAGAAAAAAAACTCTGATTAAAAAGTAAACACTGAACCTCCAAGAAATAACTAAAACTTTATAGAACAGAAGCATGTACCAGTATGGCTGTGCCAGTGAGCTTTCAAATGCCGTGCAGAAGATACACATGCTGGTATCGGTCACATAGAATACCTAAAATAAGTATCGCAATTAGGTCACCTTATGGGAATGCCCTTCATATATTGAACTCATTCTATAAAGCTGCAGCTTTATTCAGAAATCCTCTTAGACATTGTTGTTGTTTTTTTTTTTCTAGCAACAGACAGGTTTATTTATGATGTATTTGATTCATATGGTGCAAAGGTAGGAATTTTGTGATGAATATATTTTCGTGGTATTAAAAAAAGTATCTCCTAACCCACTTGGGAGAGTCATACCCTCTAAGTGGCCATGGTTTGTCTTGATCCAGGCACATGTTTTTATCAGATTTTTCTGACAACCAGCAGCAAGAATCTGTAAGCAAGGTATCTTTGTCTCTCCTCATTGAACAGGACAGTGTGAACAAGATCCAGCCATGTACTAAGTCATGTGGGGCTTTAGCCAGTAAAGCTGATCAAGCACAGACAGTCTTATAAATAAATACAGTAAGGGTGAACGTGCCTCTGAGGATGCTTGCTCAGATCATAGAAATCCCTGCCACTCAATTAACACAGAAGGCATTATGGTTAGAGAGAGACTTCTAAAAATAATAAGATTCTGGTCTGAATTGCATTTTTGTGAGGTTAAGAGCAATGCCATTCCAGCACCAGGAAGGGACAGATGGAAAAATAACTGATGGAATTCTCTTTTGCTGTTATGTGAAGTGTCCTTTTGAATTTGCCTCCAGCTGATGAGAGTGTCATTTAGGATTCATCATTTATTTTATTTTTCTTAAGTTTCATAAGTTATGAATTTTCTTTTATCATTTTCTTTTATTTTTTACAATGCTATATTAGTTTCAGGTGTATAATAGTTTCAGGTTATATTAGTTTCAACAGTTCAACACTTCCATACAACACCCAGTGCTCATTACAAGTGCACTCCTTCATCCTCATCACCTATCTCACCCATCCTCCCACCGACCTCCCCTCTGGGAACCATCAGTTTGTTCTCTGTAATTAAGGGTCTGTTTCTTGATTTATCTGGGATTGAAAATGTCAGACTGAGCCCAGTTGGTTGCTTCCCTGTATATCCCCAGATATATAGGAATAGCTTTCTAGGTATTTTTTAAGCCCTCAGAATTTTACTTTTATTTGGTAAGGGATCAGAACTACAATGTGGTAGTATGATTATGTTCATTAACCAGGTGGAAGCTAAGTAAATTACTGACTTGATTCCCCATCTCCTATATATAGCTTATTTTCAGTCTCTGTTGAGTTATATATACCCAGAAACATGACAACCACCTCAAGCCGAGTACACATAGTGACCACTTTGACAGCTTAATTTCTTGATACTACACTGTCCTCTAAGACACATAAAGGCAGCACCGTCTACTGTTGCTGTTCAGGAGGTTAATCAGTTGGCCTGCCTAATGAGCCTGACCTAACTTGGAATAGGAAGGAAAAGGAAATTGTTCATTTCCTTAACTCCTTCAGGCCACTAAGAGGCCACTCAATGCTCTGGAAGGTGTAATCTTTTCAGGGAGGCAGGCATAAGAAAAAGCTATGGCCTAGATGCTCCAGATGCTCGGCCTCTCTCTTTTTAGACTTTCTGCTCTCTGAACCAAGTCATTCCAGAAAGAGGAAGGAAGAACTAATTGGGTACCTAGGGAAACCAGTTTTCTCCCAGATTTATTTCAGTTGCCAAGAGTTGTACTTGGATGGCTCTGAGCAAGCACTAGGAGACAGGCGATTACTTTTGACACTAGGTGACCAACACAGCTATTTTAACCAGCCAACCTTCCTGAAGACATTGGTGCATACCAGGTGGATAGCCTTGATGGTGCCATCCTCTCAAAAGCAGGATTGAGTGGTCCTCTATGTCTTGATCTTGCCCTTAAAAAATCTTGGGTTATCTCATCAGATATTCAGTTAACAGCTTTATTGCATGGTTAAGAAAACATTTTTGTGCTTCAGCACAATAGTCAGGCCTTAAATATATTGCCATAAATAATCTTGGTGTAAGCCATTTAAAAAAGGAAGAATAAAAAGGAAAGCAAGCAGGCCAAAGGCAGCAGTAATATCTGGATGCCAGATGGCATCAGCTTAGTGATGGGGCTGATTCAATAAGAAGCAAAGGGAAATTCCTGTCATGCATCTGTGTGAACAGAACCCACAAGGAATTAGATACAGAAAGAAAAGCCAATAAGAGTCGCCATAGTGACCCTGTAGTCATTAAATGCCTTGTTTACCTTGTTGGAAACAGTATTTATATATATAATATTTAAGCTTTTGTTTACATTAGTCCATATTTATACCCAGTAAGTTGTCTGAGAATGTGAATGGCTTAACTCAGTGGTGAAGAATGTGAATTCATATTTTTTTTAAAGTGGCTAAAATGTTAATTGTGTGACATGTGTTTTTATATTTTCCCCCAAAGAATATTCAAGGAATCAAACCTCAGTAATGGATCCAGATAGTTTTGCTGTTTATATCCTCAGTACAAGGTGCCTGAATTATTTTCTCTTCATGCATCTCAGGCCACAGAAAATAAAAAGGAATATATATGTATATATATCTTAAGAATCAAAAGTCATCTCATCTAAGATCAAGCAGTTTAAATACTATCTGTAGATCATTAAGCCAACTTCAGGGATATTCAAGCAGAATAAGGTTTAGCATTAGAATTACAGGATGAAGAAAGCACAAGAGCTCTTAATTTTGAGAAGCTATAGCCCCATACTGGCTAGACTGAATCAGCCCCTACCCCGCAATGGTCATGACCTTGCTCACTTGTAACCCCTTCCTCTCTAGCCTCCTTCCCACATACCCAGATCCTTCTCCTCCATTATATCCTCTGCAACAGCATGCTTAATACAATTTCTCTGGATGTTTATGTACTTTAGATGACTGTAGAGAGTCAGTAGACCTGCTAAATTGTTCAAACCCCCTAATGAAAGAAGCTAAATTTACTCATAAGTCACCTACTTTGTGCCAGTTACTGATAAAGTAAACCTGGTAGTCCTTGCCCTCAAGAAACCTTAAGTTCATTATCACAGGAATGGTAGGATTGTGTCCAAAATGCTGAATATTGGTCAGTTATCCACAGATTGAACAAATGAGCTAGCTGTATTTTTTTAATGCAATTTGATTTTAAAGAATGTAATTTGATGTCTGAGTATGCACAGTGTGATAGTGTTACTGGTTTAAAAAGAAGTATAGGGGAATTATTTATTGAATTCCCAAATTCTCTCCCTTACTGTATATTCCTCTGAGTTAAAATACTACAATGGTTAAGCTAGGACACGGTAATTCACAAATATGAACATAAATGAGAGAAGAATGCAATATACATGGAAAGGATTTGGAGGATGTTGACATGAATGGATCTTTGGCAGATTGTGATAGAACTTATCTGAATCTTTCACTAAAAAACCAGTTCATGAGGAAGGATTACTGGATATTTTTATATGGCCAATGATCATATATTTGTATCACCATATGTACCTCAGCGATTCTTACCTATACGTTGAGAACAGGGTGCAGAAACCATAGGTAATTTCCTAACATTTAAATTTTTTTCAATACACCATGCTGTCAACTATGTGAGTTGGTGAGGGGTAAGTCTGTATATTTGTGTGCTCAAACAAGGACAAAGCCCTGCTGGGATCAAAGTAAAAAAGTAGTTTAATTGTTGATCAGCCCTCCATGCAGAGCAGCAACATGCACCAGCAGTGGTGGATTGTGGGCTCCAGTGACAGACTGGCCAGGTGTTCATCTTGGATCCAGCACTAGTAACAGGAGACCCTGGGCAAGTCACTTAACCTTTTGGCTGCAATTTCCTCATTTGCGAAATGAGCATGATAACAGCATCTACATCATAGAGTTATTACAATGATTAAGTTAGTATATATAAAGTAGCTGGTATGCAGGAAGCTGCATACATGTTAACTGGGGTTATGATTGGGCTTTTCCCAGCATCACGCATCTTCCCAGGGAACCTGTAGCTAATAAAAATGTGTAATAATCACTTCTTTACAAATGGAGAAATTGAGGCAGAAGTTGTATCTACTGGTATGTGAGAGAAAAGTACCATTTAACCTGAAATTCAGCCAGTGGTTCCCCAGCTAGCACCACCATTTTGCCTCTCTTCTGTACTCCTGAGGCTTTTTGCAGAGTCACTTGTAAGCATCACACTTTGAATGTAGCCAAGAATTTATTCTAAAGGACAAAGCTTAGTTACCTTTATTTGAATAAAAAGGGAACCTACAGAGAATTGCAAAAATTAATAAGGAAAGTTTAGAAAATGCTTGGGTAGAAAAGCATCCTCTCTCAACTCTAGGTTAAACACAGTCGATCCCCATAGACTGTTCCCAACGTGCACCAAGACAGAAAAATCAATAACAAATTCAACAGAGCAGACAGAGCCATTTTTATGTAGTCATTAGAAAAGCCTTTATTGCAAACCAAGAAGTTCTCAATTTATCAGCCCCTCCCAACATCTCCACTTATTGCTCATTCTGTAGCTACTTTCAGAAAGCTAAATCTGAACTATTGCTCAGCTGAGCCCCAGAGAGTGACAAAGACAAATTAATGGGATCCGTGTGTGCCAAAATAAAGTATGGACCCTGTCACCACCAATATATGTTAAGTCCATTAAGGTCATTTTTAATGAACTGAACTTTTCATTGGAAAGCCTTGCCAAACTTGTTGAATTAAAGGAAAGAAACCTTTACAAAATTGCAAAATAAACCAATTCCACTCCACATGAAGAAAAAAAAATGGTTCACGGAAAGTATTCTGAGTTTATGATATTTTAGATTTTTATCAAAATCGGGGAAAATGATATGGATTAAAAGCTCCATTCTGGTATTAAGTTGAGAATTACAAATGCATTAATAGCATTGTAAGCAATAATGGTAGGTTAGTCCCTGGGACATGACTTTTTAAATAATCAGACTTGCCTCAAGGAAGACCCAACCTTTAAATTATGTTCTGTGTATATAGGTCAGAAAAGCAATAGGAGAGAAAGATGGTCTGAAACAAATGTCATAGCCTGATTTTTTATTTGTGAAGAGAGTAATTTGGCTCCATTTGTATCTGCTACATACAGTTAGTGGCCTATCTTTTCTTTTTTTCCTAAAACTCCGTGCATATTGAGTTTTAAAGAGGAGACAAAAAATGGGAGCTTTCTTTGGGTTCCCCTGACATAGGAACAACTCCAAAATATCTCAGAGCCTTCCCTGGGGTAGCTGCTTGTATGATAAGGCAACATAAGATCAGAATTATGTGTAAATCACTGAAGGCAGCCTCTGGCTCAGAGATGCCCCCAAACAGTCTTCTATAAAACAGCCTTTTTATTGAGATTAAAGTGTGATAGACACAAGATTTAAACTTGCCTCAAGCTACATGATAACCTAATATCCCATCAAGATGAAATAAGACCAGCACATACTGCCTAAGTACAGCTATAAGAAACTACTAAATTTGGGCGCAGTAACTTTTTTTTAAAAGACCAAAAGAAACTTCCACAACAGGAAAAAGTTTTTGTGTGCTCATGCTAATATCTAGAACGGAGACGTAAGATTTAATTGCTTTGAGTTTTAAGACTCTTGCCTTTTTAGCTTGTTTTCAGCCTTTGGACCCAAGAACAAACCCAGAAGCAACTCACTCATAATGTCAACTCTCACCATTCTATGTATCTACTCATTTACTCATTTAAAATTGTATATTTGTTGATTATGTACTATATGAAGTTCTGCCTTCACAGAGGTTTGGCATAGTAAGGAAGATAGTTATTACCTAAAGACTCACATTTGATTTTCAGAAACTGATACTGCTATGAGTAAATGAAGAGGTGCTCTAAGAGAGTCTAAGAGGAACCCCAGCAGGTCTGGGAGTCAGGAAGTCTTCTCTGAGAAGGAGCTTGTCAACTGAGGCCTGGTGGATGAGTGGGAGTTACTCCAACCTGAGAGAAACAAGGAAGATCACCCAGGAAGTGACCCACCTGCCAAAATCTTGAGTCAGGAAAGAATGACACACGTTTAAATAAGAGAATATAGACTAGTATGGCTGGAGGCTAGTGACCAGGGGGAGAAGAACAGGAAATGAAGCTGGCTGGAAAAGTACATAATGTAGCCTTTGTAAGTAGTTTGGCTTTACTTCTGGATGTACTGAGAAACAGTTAAAAACTTTACATTTTAAGATCCCCCTAGCTACAGCGTGAAGAATGGCTTGGTAAAGTCTAACAGAGAAAGGAAACAGACCAATGGTTATTGGGGTAATCCAGCAGAGAGGCAGTAGCTTCAGTAATCTTGGCTTATATGGCCACCCTATAGCCAGTATGATGACATGGTGAAGAGCTTGGATTCTGGAGTCACCTGTCATGGTTTTGAATCCTGATTCTGCCCTTTATTTAGCAATATGGTATTAGAAATCTCTGTGCCCTAATTTTGCCATCTAGAAATTGGGATGAAAATAGTATTGTTAAAATATAATTTTCAAAAAGGCAAAATCATGATCCATATGAGTGCATGTCAACATTTTTATTTAACTCCTAAATTATTAAGGGAACCAGTAAGATGTTAAAACTTATTCAAATGAGAATTGGATTTTAAAAAGTGTGTATTAAAAAAAAAAAAAAGTGTGTATTTTCTACCAGACAAAAATCCTTTGCATTGACAGGAAAAAAAAAAAAATTTCCATCACTATGGACTGGAAACATTCGTGTCATCACAGCCCTCTACAAGGAAACTTCTGTCTAGCCAAAGACAAACAAAGACTCATACCTCATAGAATTAGACAACCTCCCACCCTGTAAGTCTGCTAGGCAATGTCAGCATTCCATTGAAAGGTTCTCTTTTGCCCATTTCACAACATTTCTGACAGTATCCATCTCCTAGCAATGTTATAATGAGTTAATGTATAGAAAGGCTTAAGGTACATTGGTAAACATTGGCTGTTGTTGTTGTTATATCAAGGTGGTGGCAAGTGGAGATGGAGAAAAGTAAATGAATTTCAGATACATTTTTAAGGGAGAATTGTAAGAATTGGGGAACCATTGGGTAGTGAGAAGTAAGGAAAAACGAGGGGTCAAGCATAACTCCTAAATGTGTACTTAAGCAGTTGGATGGCCAGTAGAGTCATTTGCTGTGATGGAGAAGACTGGAAGAGGAATAAGATACTAAGGAGGGAGATCAAGAGTTCCATTTTGGTCATTTGGTTGGAGATGTCTTTGAAATACCAAAGTAAAAATGTCAATCAGGAGAGAGAGCAATGTGCAACGGCTAAGAGCATGAAACCTACCAGCTGTGTGAATAACTTCAATATCCTCATTCATAGTAATTATGAAATGGAGATTATAATAGTTCTTAATCTAGCTGTCATTAGGACTTAACAGCTTTTATTTATAAAATACTTAGAGTAGTGCCTGGCACATAAGAAGCACTAGATACGTTTTTGATAAATAATTAGTTTTGTTGAATTAGTGTTTGCTCCTTTGAAAGAATAATGGCTCCCTAGCACAAAACTTACCAAAAAAAAAAAAAAAGAGAGAGAGAGAGAGAGAGTTTGGGTATAAAGCTCAGAAAAAAAAGTCCAGACTAGAGATGAAATACTTCGAAGTTGCCCACACATTGGTGGTGCGTGAAAGCAAGAATCACTGAAAACATCAGAAGACAGCTCCAACAGAGTTCCAAGGCACTGTGACATTTAGAATTCAAGGAGAGAAGAAAGGTCTAGAAAAGGAAACTGAGAAGGAATTGACCAGAAAAGAAAAGAAAGCCAAGAGTTTGTCATCATGTAAGTCAAGAGGATAAAGTAATTCAAGAAAAAATGACATGGTCAGCTGTGTTGGATGCCACTGGAAGCAAGATAGTTGAGGGCTCATTTGTTGGGAAGAGCAGATACTCTAGGACCAGGATCTTCAGAAAGTGATTATTACCTGTCTTTCTGCTGGCTCTTCTCTTACTATTGAAGAACAAACTCCTGATGGTTAACAAGATACCTCCTTTAGTAAGACTTTTTGTCATACTTTGTCAGGAACCATGTTGAGAAAGATAGGTCAGAACTGCAAGATGAGTTTAACAGAGTCCTCAAGTATGAGGCTGTCAGCTTTGACAGAGCCCCTTAGTCTCTGACTCATTGGAACTCTGAGAGAACTCTGATACCCCGCAGCATTTCCTTCTAGTATAAAGTCCCTTTGAAAGGAGAATGTGCCCTTTAATGCAGCCAGGCTTTCTTTTCCCACTTCTAGCACTGTGCGTTTCTGCAAGAAAGTCAAGGAGGCATTTTTGCAAAGGCCAGCTGCCTCTCAAAGAACCCAAAAGGGCATCATTCTCATGAGAAAATGAAGTTTGCTTCTTGGAAAAGGCCACTAAATATAGTTCTCCCAGCACTGCCTTAGTCTCTTTGAAATTGGGTCCTTCCTCCATATTTATTTATTTGTTATTGGTCAGTGACATCTGATGGGATGGTGACTGAATTTGTTTCTCAAATAGATGTATTAGTGGTTGATTCAAAATCCTCATTGTGTTTTGTTATTTTAATTTCTGGAATTCGTCTATGCTTGGTTTTACAAATGAATCACCCTACAGTGACATAAGACTCTCAAAACCCATATATAATACTTAAGGATTTGAGGAACCTATGAAAAAAAGCAGTGCTATCAATGTTTTGTGGATCGATGTCCTGGAAATCTTTGAAAAATTGTGCTTGAAGACTTTAATATGAGTTGCATAACGAGGATGAATTGCTTGCAGCTCCAGAGAGTTGTAAGCTAACAACAGCAGTTGAGAAATATTTTCATAATTCCATATTTAGGTCAAGTATCCTTGACTAAAGATCTTTCACAATAAGTTAGATTGTTATTTATTTGGAATGATTTAGGTGTGGTTCTAAGTGAATGGAGAGGCCTATTTTGGATAAGTGTTCTCCCAAAACTTTATTGCCCTAGCTATATTTTTAAAGAATCATTTTGAAAGTTGTCTTGGTGTCATGGGCTTTACAGTTAATTCTAAAATCCCTAAAGTGATTCATTAAAGAGTCACCTTCCCTTTGTAGTGTTCCAAAGGTTTTTGTTTGTTTACTTATTTGGGAGGGTTTTGAAAAAAATCTTTTACTTTTTTGAGAGACACTAAATACTAAAGAAGTTTACATGAGGTCTTTTGATCTCATATAAAATTGAGAAGGATGAAAGAAGGTGTCTCCTGTTCTACTTTCCAAGTTTTTGTCCCACCCAACAGCAATTTCTTTCGCTCTCATTTCTAAATACCTCTTCAGTTCAGATGTCAAAATGCCAAGCTTTGATTTAGGAAACTGCACCTTCTCCTAAAGATCTTACTCCATTAATGTCTCAAGGATTGCTCAGAACCAGGAGGAGAACCAACTTTTCAAAACTAAAGAAAAAGGATAAAGAAAAGAAGATTGCATTCAAAATAGATGAGGCAATGTAGAATAACAACATCTTTATCAATAAAGTATGGTGACTTTTTTTGCTCCCAAATGATATATTTATGTAAAAGACTCTCCGGTTAATTTAGGGTAGAATTATTTATACTGTATTTTATTTTTCTAATATACTATTTTCCAGATCCTTCTGTGGCCACTAGTTAAATGATACAATTTCAGAAAGGGAAAAACCATGATTCTCGTGCATATATAAATTGAACCTCTGTCCAAGATTTCATCTACCTCATTAATTAATGAGGGTATCAGGAAAATGTTATGACCAATTCAAAGGAGATTTCGAAGAACCATACATATTTAGGCAAATAAGATGCAGGAATGGATCTACAAGTAGATGTAAAATAGGTCTGTCCACAGGACAGCACTCAATTGCATTCCATTAGCCACAATTAATCTGCATTTCTGTGGGCAAGAATCATTTGCATTATCCATTTTCTGTCATTTGTAGAGTGGTAAAATAGCTCCCAGTCAATGAGAGACTGCAATAACTAGGAAGGATGCACTGGACAGGGTGCCCACTAGCCTCTTGGGTCACTGTTACACCTTTTATGATTTTTGCCTATACTATTCAGTTCATTCCACCTTCTCTCCTCACCCTGAAATTGTATCACCACTCTCATGTGCAAGCATACACCAAAAGAAAGACGGCAAAGAAATCCACAAAGCCTATCAGACATCTCACTAAAATTTAGTAAGATCGAAAACAAAACCAAAATTAAGTATTTCTCATGTGATTTCCTGCAAGTTTTAGTTTGCATTTTGAAACTAGAGAATGAGGTGAGGCTGGTAGAAGCATTACGATAACACTCCTATAAAGCTATTCTTATTTTGAAGAATCCCAATGATTTTTTTAAACAAACAAACATGTATATGAGAGAGGAGAGGAAACTAAGAAGAGAAAAGATAAAGTTAAAAATCCTAGGGGTGGTTGGCTGGCTTACTTGGTACAGCACACAACTCTTCATCTTGGGGTTGTGAGTTCAAGCCCTATGTTGGGTGTGGAGCCTACTTAAAAGAAAACAAAAAACAACTTAGTCAAAAGACCACATGTGCATAAAACTGGAGCTGAACGCTGGCTATGATCTGCAGTGACACGAGATTAATTAACCAAGAGTGGATGGTTTCTGTTTAGCACTACATTAATAAAGTGATAGTTTTTATTATTTTGGTCCATGCTCTGACTTCATAATAACCACATATAAACTAAACCACATTGGGATTTTACAAGTGAATTTGATTATCACTGTTTTCTGTTTCATAAAAGGGACTATGATAATAACTCCAATTAAAGGGTAAGCCTTTTGTTAATGAAACATGAACGATTAAGCTTGCAAATTGAAGACCATACAGAAGCATAAATCATCTATTTGCCAGGTTTCTTTTTTAATTTCCTGGAGATGGGAAAACTGAATGCAGAAATGCTATCGATCTTCTCTGAAGTTAGAGCCTATCTCAGCAAGAGCTCACGTATCCAGCGATTCTGCATTCACCCCACAACAGTGCTGCTAACAAAAAGAAATTTAAAAGTACCCAAATTAAACTTCAAGAACAAGAGCTTTTTTCATGAAACACTTGTACATCAAAATGACTTTGTTTAAAAAAAAAAAAAAAAAAACCTACTGACTCCATCTTAAAGGTCCTACTTTAAGGATTCCAGCTCGGCAAGTACTAATCAAACCAAGTCTCCTAAACCTTCCACTGAGACCTCCTGGCTCAGTCGCCTGCCCTCTAACCGACCTTGCTTCTTCCCACTTGTGGCCAGTAAGCTCAAGATAGTAAACACAATGTTGGGAGATCTAGGGATGTGGGGGAAAGTTTTGCATGAAACACAGTTATTATTCACTTGGCCATTTGCTCTATTAGATATTTTTCTTTTGAAATATGATCTCCTGCCTTCAACAAGAGGGAATTTATTATATCATACAGTGTATGCACTAGAGAAATTAAGATGCCTGCCAAAAGACAGCACTGCTTAAAAGCCAAATCATTTTTAATTGGTGTGAACTTGATGAAGACCTAAGGATAGTGGGTTGAAAGATAAGCCAGAAAGGCTATTTGACATTTGATAAGACTCTCACTTGGGAGACATAAAATAGATGTTTATTGTTTTTTGCTATTAACCCTAAAGGTCCAGATAATAAAAAACAGACAAATGCATGTGTGTATGCCCCACACACGCACACGTTTATTTTCATTTAGATGCTGCTTCAAAATAAGGTTCAAGCATTGCAATGGGTTCATGAGGCTCCAGAAATGTGCCCTTTCTACTTTGTGTGCTTTTGGTATATTATCTTCCTGATCCTGGAATGAGACCAAATGCAAAGTGATTGACATGATAGGCAAGGAGAGCAGAGGGTTTGGTTTGTAGATCATTTAGATTCTAGATTTCATTTGAACTCACTTTGGAAGATAAAACATAAATCAATTTAACTGCTTTTCATTCTTAGAAACTTATATATGTGGAAAAGAGAGAAACCAAGACTTAAGTTTAAAGATCATTTATGAATCTTAGTGTGCTTGGTATCTCCACTAAAGGTCCTAGAGCAGGACTTGGGAAACTACAGTCCACAGGCCGAATTCATACCTTTCTCCTACCAACCTCCCTCCAGGTTTTTTTATTAAAACAAACAAACAAACAAACAAACAAACAAAAACCAGGTTCCAAGACTAGGTTTGCATGCCTCCTCCCTCCTTTTTTTTAATAAATAAAGTTTTATTGGAACACAACCACACCCATTTCCATACATATTGCCTATGACTGCATTCACAGCACGTTGGCAAGAGTCGTTGCAGCAACAAAGACCCAGAAATGACCCACAAAATCAAAAATATTTTCTATCTGGCCTTTTACAGAAAAAGCTAGGTGATCCTCGTTGACTCATAATGGTCTCTGAAGATAGCTATTAGGGGGTGACAGAAACTTTCCCAGCGTAGGTAAAGCTAATAGGGTGCAGTACTTCTTGAGATCTTGTCACTTTTTTATTTGAAAATAAAATTCATTCCTACATTACTAAATAAGAAACATTATTCACACACTATCATCAAGGTTGGCTGACTTTTCCTTTGCTTTTGGGTTTTTCTTACACACAAAATAGTTTAATATGCATTTTCCTTTATGTCTACACCTGGATTGTAGCATTCAGTGTTTGTGTATTTTTCACTGTTCTTCTTCCAGGAGCCAGACAGACAGGTATATGTGAATGTGTAATAAGAGGGTTAAAATTATTTTGATGGCAGAGTTGGCTTTTATATTTATAAAAAGCTCCTACAGGTGGCATTATTTAAAGAGAGGGAGACTTTTTAGTTTTTTAGGATACTATTTTCCCCCCAAGTTCTCTGGGTGCCAGAAGATAGATCAAGAATTCAAAAACAAGAGAGGGAGGTAACATTGTAATGAGAATGTCTTGGGAATAATTCTGGATGGCTCTTCCTCCCTCATCCACCTTCCTGACAAGGTTGTATGTGACCTTCATTCTCTCCTAGGGGATGGCTCTTCCAGGCCTTCGACACCGTGAGCTGTTGGGGGTTGGAGGAGTCTGGCTCTCTTGGCCAGCTCCATGCACAGCCCAGGCTCAGGCAACATCTTTGTTATGATCCTTCCAATTTGAAAACTTGGATAGGGTTTCCTGCTAGAATTTCTATTTCCCTAAACTAGATATGAACCATTTGCACTTGCTAAGATTTAATGCCATAATCTTATCAGTTCTTTCGTTTTCTGCCAAAGTCAAGGTTAGGAGACCAGGTTTGCATGCCTCCTCAGCACGAGTCTCTGTGAGAAAGCAGTAGGATCATGGAAAAATAAAAACGTTTTATTCCAAAGTTCTTTTTCCAGATTATTATACTAACTTTTTGAAAATCTTAGTGGTTTCCTCTTGGGCTTTTCTCCCTAGGTCTCTCTCAAGGTCATTGCAGTCAAAGCCATTGTAGATTAGTGAGAGAGAAAGTCTTTTTTTGGAATTTGGATATTGCCCTGTATTATAGAGAAAACTCAGAAGAAAATCAAATTCTCACTAGTGTGGCTCCTCTGAGGGGTTGGGGGAGAGGAAGCTGTTGAACAAACTTGAATTGAATGCAGAATTTCTTGTTTACTGTGACACGTCTGTGGATTTAAATTTGTAGCACAGCTTTTCTCTACGATATAAAAAGTATTGTAGTCCAGACTAATTCAAAGAATGTGTGAGGAACAAGACTCTGCTCCATTCTTGGAAACTTACAAAAAAAGAACCTCTTTCTATATATAAATAAATCTTGGGAAGCACATTGAACAGAAAAGCAAAAGAAAGTTACAGAATATGAGATCCAGACCAAAAAAAAATTTTTTTTTAAAAAACCTTCCTTAAATATCTCCAAGGGCTTATTTTGTGATAGTTTTTAGGATCAGTATTAGTCTGCTGTAAGAATAGCCAGCATCTTGTGGAAGGCACAAGTGCTGGGATTTAGAGAGAGAGAGAGAGAGAGAGAGAAGAGAGAGAGAGAGAAGAAACCACCGATTTCCTGCTTTGAAGAGCTACCACTGTGGGTGCAAAGCAGGGAGAGAACAGGTGGTCTGTGGCTGGAATGTCTTACAGCTGGGAGTTCATATGACCCAAAAAAAACAATCCAGAAACTATGGCAAACGAGCTCATGAACTAAACAGAAGCACCCATCGCGGGACAGGGTGTCAGAGCCCTGAGCACATCCCAGGACAGCGCTGGGCAGTGGCGACAGGTGGGATGCAGCCCCCCACAGCCCCCACGGTCTCCTGCCTGGGGCTTCTCATCCTGTCCTCTTGCTTGCTTGCTGACTGCAGGTTCATCCCAGAAGCCTGGTCGGCCTGTACGGTTACCTGTGGTGTGGGGACCCAGGTGCGAATGGTGAGGTGTCAAGTGCTCCTGCCTTTCTCCCAGTCCGTGGCTGACCTGCCTGTTGACGAATGTGAAGGGCCCAAGCCAGCCTCCCAGCGTGCCTGTTACGCAGGACCATGCCATGGGGAAGTTCCTGAGTTGACCCCAGAAGAGACAGATGGCCTCTTCGGTGGCCTACAGGACTTCGACGAGCTGTATGACTGGGAATATGAGGGCTTCACCAAGTGCTCCGAGTCGTGTGGAGGAGGTAAGAAGGGGGCTCTGGCCCAGATCCCCTCCATCTTCTTGTCCTTTTCCTATAACCTCTCCCTGCAGGAGACTGTGTCACGTGACTGCCTCTAGCCCAGGAATGATAAGCAGGGGGCGGAGGGGAGGAAGCCCTTCTAAATGTAAAGCACACGGAATGAAACCCAGATGTATTTCCCTTTGGGCTCGCGTGGCGCTCAGGCTGTCAGCTGTGAGTGGCCAACACAACTCATGCTTTTACTTTCACTTGTCATTCTGATGTTTTGCAATGTATCCTGGTGCATCTGACTGAGAACCCAGTTGACACTGACCTGGCAGTGCTCTCGACATTCAGTTTTATTTATCTCCTTGCTTCAGTGCATGTGGTATGGACCAAGGCCCAAGATGACAAAACATTCTGCTCTTCCCCAGAATAGGTTAGAGTCCCCCTGATTTACTCAGCTGATTTCCCAAAGCAATATCCCTTTACAAAGCAAAAAAGGGTCCACAAAGGGCACTTAATACTGTGGTCACCTGGAACCGGACAGGACTTTAAAGTCTGACCCCACTGCCATTTCACAGATGAGAAAACGAAGATCTAAAGAAGCTGAGTGACTTGAAATCACACAGCTAGTGAGGGGCAGCTGCGATTAGGCCTGCTATTGATCTGTTCGCCTGTCTAGAGTCTTTCCAGCGCATGACACTTCTTTAAGCACTTAGAGAATTCCTGAGGCTTTCCCCTCACGAATATCATTTAACTAATGATAAATGTGTCCATGTACATTATCCTGGTTCTTTAGGGATATTCCACGGTGATCACAATAGACTCAGTGATTCTTTATTTCAGGTGTTATAAAGGGGTCATACGGGAAGAGGAAGGCATCTAAGTCAACAATAAATTCTTTAAGATTATGATCCTTCTTACACTCTAAAAAAATACATCAGGTTCATAATGCCACTGCCTCCCACATCCACTCCCAAGAGAGATTTTGATAGGTGAGGAAATGCTGGCTAATTTCCTGCCAGACCCCTCTCACTGATTATCAGTAACCCCTTTTGCTACATTAAGGTTCTGCATTGCCAGCAAAGTTTCTCAACTGTTATTTTTTAAAAAGTATATTAAAATTACTTTCCAAAACTGTTTTTTGAACCATGACATTTTGGAAACTTTTAAAAAGGCGTCTTTGGTCATTACAGAGAATGTGCAAGTACATGTGCCCCAAATGTTCACAAGCACTTGAAAAGGGATGAATAGTGAAACAAGCACATACTAGCAAAGAATCCCTTTTCTCCATCAGATCTTTTAGCAAGCATGTAATAGTTTTGACCTTGAGGTTCTTGTTTGTTTCTAAGTCTTCCAGTTTCAAACCATGAAATTCTTAAGTGTTTTAATGGAGGGCCCTGTTATTTTTAAAACCTAAATCTTTCCATCTGATTCTGGAAGAGTTTCCTGGAACTCAGCTAATCTCTGTTCTTGAGGGGTTCTCCAGGCCCACTGAGGACATCTTTTCTTCCATGCTTACGAAGGGAGACTGTTAAATAAGCTTTGATGATCTCTGAGCCAGGGCAGGAGCTGAGAAGTTAGGTAGGAGGACCACAGCCGATTGCCACAGTGGCTTCTTTCCAATATAATGAGGAACTCAAGAGTTCAGATGGTGTGTGTTTATCCCCAAATTCCACAATCACCTGAATGGAATGATCATTATCTCTAGTCTGAAATGAATGTGCTTTGGAAAAAAAATTGACTTGTGGTCTCTCAGTTATGGTTCTCAGTTACAAGTCAAGCCTGGAACTCTATGAGCAGATGGAAAAACTAGACACAGTCGTGGAATAATAAATAACCAGATACCTTTATCTTTGAGATTCTAAACACTCTGCTGATCAACCAGAGGTATAAAACTCAAAGCGTAGAGAGCATGTGGAATGTTTTTCATTTCAAATGTTTTCAGAAGATAACTAATTTGGAAATAAGATTTGGACATTTGATATACAATTGATCTCTGCCTGTAGGAACTGAGCATCTTTGTACAACATAAATTGTACATCCTTTATATCCAAGGCAGGGTAAAGTTACTGAAATGTCTTATGGCTTTAACTGTCGACAACTGTGCACACTTACCTACACTTATGTAACTGTGCCAAGGTAATATATTTACACCTAAAATGTTAGAGTTGAAAATTCCAAAGTGGTGAAAATATGCTTGGGTTATATGGTCCATATGATGCCCATATGCACTAAAAAAATCATTTCACTGTGTGGGACATGTATATTTTGAAGTCAGTGTTTGGCAGTAACATTGTATTACCAACTTTGATCTTTCACCAAAATACAACCTACAAGGTTATATATATTTTTAATCATTCTTGCTGAAACCAACCAAAAACATGCAGGATTAACAGATAGACTTTAAATCAATTTTGGATTGTAAGCCTGGTCAAGCTAATTTCATTGTCTTCTCTATCTCAAGAGCAGAAACTGGATAGACACAGAAGTAACCTTTCACCTAGCAGAGGTAGCAACCAGAAGGAACTAGTTAGTAATTTAGGCTATAGTTGGTGGCTGTGTTTCCCCAAGCTGTCATCAAATATCATGTAACAATTATGCTATTCTGGCAGATATAAACACTGAAAATCCCTTTTTCTGGAAGATTGAGCCTAACCTGCTCAGATATGTGCCCTGAATCCCACTATCATCTCCTTGTTATATTTTAATTTCCCCGTATGTGAGCAGCTAATAGGTGTGGTCGAGGAGAGTGGCTTTGAACCTGAACAGCTTTACTATGTTGAACTCCTAGATGGTAAAATCAACATTAAAATAGAGCTGAAGGAAAACTTGAAATTTATTTCAGCAAGAATGAAAGGTGAAGTCTTCTACCTGCCGCTCCCCTGCCTTTGCTTCTGTCAAGAAAGGAAAACGCAAAATTGTGAAGTACTGTACTTAAACATGTGTTCCGTGTTGGTTTAAAATGTCCTCTAAGTGCATATACTAGCCTGTTTGGAAATAGCACGCACTTGATGAGCTAACTTCTCACATCCTGGCCCCACACCGCTGGGCCAAGTATGCTGTGATCTCACAGGTGAGGTCTTCACATGCCCTCCCTCCTGCAACTTCCCACACTCCCATTACAGGGCAGCTCCCTCCCTCCATGTTCCTTACCCCAGGCATGCCTCTACTACCTCCTCTGGCCTAAACAGCACGATGCTTAGAATGCCCTGCCCTTAAGGCATTTTGTTCATCATGCCACAAAAATGTATTGTGTGTTGACCACAGGGCTGGTCCCAGATACTCCTTAATTATGACAGAGCTCTGTCCTTACTTTCCCTCAGCACCCCAGGCCCCTCCTAAGAATGCCTAGGCAACTGGCCCCTATGGCAATGGCCATTTAACATGGTGTCAGAGGCCTAGTATTTTGTTTTATAATGTTAGATTCAGATTTAGTGACTCTGGAATGCTCATTAATCTTGGTACTTACCCACCTCGAAGGTGATTTTTATCTTAGGCGAGGATTTATTGGCTTGGGGTAATATAAATTGGTATTCCACATATCTAAGAGAGGACTATACTGATATCCTTTCAGAAATGCAAGCCCTTGCAACACTTGTCCTTTGCAGTCTTAGAAGAACCTAAGTTCTACAAACTAGGAAGTCACAAACTAGAAACAGAGTACATCCCCTACACATCCCCACACCTGAAGCATTTTCAAGTAGGACAGGTGACAAGGCCTATGATCACTCCCTGCTGACATCATTGACTCAGTTTCATAAAATGTTCCGTAGCTGGAAAAAAAAAAAAAAAAAATATATATATATACTTTATTTTAGAGCAACATTTACAATCTCTTGAATATTACCAGGTAGGCAAATGAACTAAAAACCTAATTTCTAATATAACCACAGCTCTAGGTTTTGTATGGAAGAGTTAGCTTCATCCAGCACCTTGTCGTCATTACCTTAATAATGCCAGACTATTCCAGAGGGAAGTATCAGTGATGATTTCAACAATTTCTTGTGAAATGTTTTGCTATATCATCATACCATAAATTTCAAATGGCTCATCCCAGCTGCAACCAAGAGAGCAACACCCTGTCACCAGCATTACAGAATATGATGGGACAGCCTAAATGTCTAGTATAAATCGCAAATGCTCCACCCTGAACTGGCCAGGATAGATTTAAATTACATTTCAAAGCTCATACAAATATTGGAAAAAAGAAAATTTACCTCATGGCCTCAAGGTAAATACTGTGACTGATTTTTTAAAATGTTTGATTCATCAGACTTCTGGGAAGAAATAAAGGTGATTCAGATTCTGGTTCTAAAATGTCACTTTTTAAATGGTGGTCTTGCTGAATGACCTCAGTCAGTCTCCTATCACCTTAGGAAGCATTAGACCATTGACTGGAGTCATAATTCCTTGAAGAAACGTGGAGAAGATGGGAAGTGTGAAGCAGCAAGGCTAGTGAGTGTGAGGCAATGGTACTGTATTAGGTACTAATTGATAAAGCAAGACAGAAATAAGAACAAGAAAATGTAAATTTATATATAAAACTATGTGAGTTGTGACATACTTTGCCAAAACCATATACAAATATTTAACTACAGATAGATATATTTAGTTTCACATATCTTTATATACACAGCTATGTATGACTGAAAGCAGAATATTAAGAACATGTTGTCTTGCCTCTTCTTTTTTTTTTTTTTTTTTTTATCTTGCCTCTTCCTTACACTGACTCTGCTGAAATTATCCCAGATAAATGTCTAGGAACTGCCTACCATTGATCAACTACATAACCTTAGCAAGTCTTCCCAGCTTTCTAAGCCTCAGTTTCCTTATCTGTAAAACATGTATAAAAATAGTCCTTACCTCATGGAGTTGTGGAGAGAATTGCATGGTGCATGTCATGCTCTTAGCATTGACACCTGGCTCATGATGTACAACTCATAGATTTCAACTCTCATTTTGACTGTGGGCACCAGAATGAAATTTCTGGTCATTACTGTACCAAGCTAAATGTTCCCTTGCTCCATGAAGATTTCCATAAGGGGTCCTGCACACCATCTTGAAAGACTAGCCAGTAACTCTATGCCAATCACTGCTCAAACTCCTGTTTTCTTAGCTCCGAGTCAGAGACATGCCAGTGTCATTGGGAACATTGTTTCCCATAGATGTAGAAAAGATTGCATTTCATGGGTTTAGTCATTGTGCACCTTGTTCTCTTTCTCTATTCCAACTTCCAAAGCTGTCCAGGTCACTAAAGAAATGAACTAGAATCAAAAGGAAACCAGCAAAGATTGGAGTCCCCAGTGTGAGGCCCCAGGAGAACAGCAGTTTACAGAATATTAGATATTAAAACACAGCTCTTGGCCTCCCTTCCAAATACAGCAATAGCCAGTTGATTAAAATATTACATGTGAAGGTCTTAGGGACATTTTTTCTTGTCACTCTGCTCTCCTGCATTAAATTATCACATTTCAACTTTGGCAGCTCTATAACTTTGGTGGCATTTTTTGAAGCTTTTCATCAGTACTGGTGCAAGCTTTCCCATTAAGGAGGTTGCCCTCCTCAAGAGACATGTTTATAGAGGCACAAGCTCATGAGTCCTTACTCTCTGATGGAGCGATGCTTGACAAGATGGGCAGCCCTGGGCTTTAAGCTGCAATCTCTGACATGCAGCCAGAGTCCTACCATTCACAGAGGCCTCCCACCAGCTGCCTTGTCTACACTTCATCACTGCACACACGCCCACTCTGGCCTGACAGTGTGATTTGTACGCAGGTGTCCAGGAGGCTGTGGTGAGCTGCCTGAACAAACAGACACGGGAGCCTGCTGATGAGAACCTGTGTGTGACCAGCCGCCGGCCCCCACGGCTCCTCAAATCCTGCAGTTTGGATCCCTGCCCCGCCAGGTAAGGGGCACAGTGCCTGCCCTGCTACCCAGGAGCATGTTCAGAGTAGGGTGCATCTGTCCGTGGGCAAGACCAGAATGCTTATTGTTCAAAACCCAGTGTTTTGAAAACCAATTAGCATCAGTTAAAACTTTTAGTCAAATCCACTTAAATTTAATTGAAACCAGGACTTTGGAATTCCAGCCCAGTGGTCATGCTCAGAGTCCAGAAGACTCTATGCACTGGAATGAGCCCCATGGCATGACGGGAATGTGCTCGTGCTGCACTGCAGTTGTCTCCTGAAGGGAACTTGAAGCAACCACAGACTTCAGGATCTCTGCCATTTTTAGCCTGGGTCCCAAACCCTCACACCATAGTAATGGATTACAGAGTATAAGAAACTGAAGTGACTGGGTGGTATAATTGATCCACTGTGAAATCTGTATGCACACAGCATGCAGATTCATTATAGCATGCTCTGGAGTATATGTGTGTCATTCCACATGCATAAAATCAATTGAAGCATTTCATTGTTCGGTCCTGCCTGGGTCTCATTTTTACCCAACCTTGAGTCTTAATCAATCCAATCACTGGTTTAGTCCACACAATTTTATGGTGTCTTGAGAGACTTGCCTGCAGATACTTCTTTGGAACAAATCTCTGTGGAAGCTAAACCATTTTATCAATGATTCTGGTTTCAAAGAGAGATGTTTAAAGAACCAAAGCCAGATTTTCAGGTCTGCTGATGGGATGAAGAATGTTCTAAGATAAGGTCATATCCTAGCTATAAAGAGGAATGCTTTTTCAGAACAATATTTCTTCTCTTCCTACAAAGTAACATGGAAGAAGCACTGTGTTGCCTTCAGGAATCGACGATAATTTGCGGATACAGCTTGACTTATTTCTCAGCAAAATGCCTTCCTTTGGAACTTAAAGGGTCCAGACTATAGGTCATATCAGGGCACAAGCTTATAGTGACACTTCTTCTGGTCACAGAGATGTCTCATATAGTGATCTAAATGGGGGACCTGGCAATCCCTTTTCCAACACAAAAGTGAGGAGGGCCACTGGTGCCATCTTCTCCACAGCAACCAGAAAAGCAGTCAGCCATTGCTTGGAGCAGCACCCCACCCATAAGAAGAGCAGTCAATAAAATAGATTCAAGGGCTAGACCCAGAAAGAGCTAGATTCAGTGCATTAAATCCTGAAAGACCTCTTTCCTCTCCCTGTTCGACCTAGTCACACATCTCCAACCTAACCTCACAGTTCTCCAGTTGGGCAAACCTAACTGCACAGGCAAGGGATATTAACCCTTTCTATTTGACTACATTCTTTCCAAATTGGAAAAAGCAGAGTAGTTTTGGCATGGACAGCCTGTAAGGGCCTTGGCTAGGAAGTCCAGAGGTTCTCATCTTAGCTTTGTCACCCACGAGCTGTGTGGCATTGGGAAAATGTCTGCCCTTTTTGTTTCCACATCTACAAAACGAACAGGCTATATCTGAGGTCACTACATCCTGCTCAAATATCCCGTGACTCTTTGTTAGTCTATAGGCAGACGCACTGGACAGCTACTGCTGTGGGCTGGTAATTGATGTCATTTCTGTTCCACTTATTTACCGTCACTTTAAAAACAAGCCTAAGTGTCTAACCACATTCCAGGGCTGTAATGACATCCAAATGCTGTGATGGGCTGAGGAGTCAGCACCCGGGCCCAGCTGAAGATCTTGTGGGATTTGCAGCCACTAAACACGATCCTCCCCGGGCAGCAGAAGGGATAGGACACAAGGTGTTACTTCCCATCCTCAAAGTACGGAGCACGGTTAAATTAGATGAGCTTAATTTGCTCTGTGACCTTTATATTGACTCCCAGACAAGGACTCTTGTTAGGCTTAACTTTATTGCATTTGCTCCAGATAAACTTAGTACTTTGATCTTCTACCAGCCAATTGTCAGACTGACAGGCAAGACCTCTCTTACAGGGCACAGCCAGGGGCTTTGGGGCCAACCAGCCATAGTTGAGTGTTTAAAGACTGAGGCTAATGAAAACGACAGAGAGGGCCAACAGACAGTGGCCTGAGATGACTCACACTCTTCATCTTGTGTTAAAGGGCCGAAGTCAAATTTTCATCTTAAAAAGGGAGAAATGAACGGAG
Organism: Canis lupus familiaris; assembly: GCF_011100685.1. Classification (NCBI taxonomy): domain Eukaryota; kingdom Metazoa; phylum Chordata; class Mammalia; order Carnivora; family Canidae; genus Canis; species Canis lupus. The sequence continues at coordinate 38,632,577 of NC_049232.1, forward strand.
ATGCATCTCCCATGAGATATTTCAAAATGTTGTCGGGGGAAAACAATCTCTCATTCGGAAAAGAGGTATAGACGTACATGGAAGAGAAAATGGGTCTGGTAGGGACATAATAGCGTGTTGTTTTCCCGAGCACCTTCTGTTCAGTTTCATTTAAATCTTTAATTCTTCTTGTGCACAGATCAGTGATCCCTGCACATTTTAGAGTATCCTCTGATGGACTCTTGGCCTGCACTGATGTCCATGTGTTCAAAACACGGTAGCATTTTTCTCTGGGACATGCAGAAATGATGTTTCTAGTCTTGTTCACCGGGTTTATGTCACTGAGAGGTGGCTGCTGGTTAAGATAAGTAGCTTTCCCAGGCAGTTGTCAGTGCTATGCAGGTTAGGGAACCACTTTTCCTCTATGTGTGGTCAGAGTTATCAGATCAGAGAATGCCATAGACCTGGAGGGCATGTCCCATCTGGGCTGTCTTTCTGAGATTAAATTTACCTTCTCCTGACTTAGTCTGTGTGGCTAGCAGAGCCGGTATCAGAAGCACGTGCCCAACTTTCTCCAGGTTTAGATGAATACAGTCTCACACCCAGCTATCCACAGCAAGAAGGGTATTCTCAAGCTGGAGGTTTTCTTATAGTTCCAATACGTGTGTGTGTGCGTGCGCGCGTGCACGCACATGAGTGGGCATGAGCATGGACTGCCAGCATTTTGAGGGCACTTTAAAAAAAATAGTAGTTGTCTATTAAAGAGGACTATATTTTAAAGTCCTCACTATCAACTCTGTGTCCAAATCTTCCTCTCTTATGAAACTAGCAGTTGGCATTATGTCTGACACACAGCAGGTGCTTAGTGTTTATTGAATACATGGGCATAACAGACAGGGCCAAATGTATAAGGAGTAATATTTAGATCCGAGTATTAATGATAGCTGGGAAGACACCAGTGCTGTGTATCTCTACTGTCCATCCACCTATCCCCTCTCTTCCACCCACAAGACGATGCTGAAAGTGCTATTATTAGAGTCCCTTCTGTAACTTTAAAGCTTTAAATACCAATTCAATATATAAATAGACTTAGGATAAGGAATCCTTTATGTTAGGAGCCATGTATAGCAGAGTATCCCCAAGATAAGAATAAGAGAGCAAACTTTAATAGAGGAAAGAATGGACATAATGGAGGCTGAGTGAATTGTTAGCATTACCCAAGGAATAGTTTGATTGTTGGGAGAGACGGAAAGTAGTACACCCCCCTTAACAACCTTGCCTAAAATTGGTAAGAAGAAATTAGGACCATTTTTACTTGTGAGCTGACGATGAGAATATTGCATCAACGTTAATAGCAAAGAGGTTATAATTACAAGGAAGGAAATTTATTTTTGTTACCTTTACCACCATCTGAGTTATTGGTGTTGAGAAGCTCCTCCACCCTGCTCACCTTCATGGGTGAGTTAGACTGGTTTAAGGGAGAAATGTCCAAAAAGGAACTAAAATCAGTCATTAGGAAAAAGGTTGGACTCCTTTTCCCAATACGGAAGCTTTCTGAGTATTATAATTATGCAAGTTATTATACATGAATATTCTCATTCTTTAAAAGTCAAATGCAGCAGAATCAAGGAAGAAAGACACATATCCCCTTTTTACCACCATACTCTATAGTTCCAGAACCTTCTTCTCCCCAGAGATAAACCACTATTAATGATTTAGTATATACCTTTCCAGACCTTTTCCTGTGAATTTATATACATATATGAACATGAACATCTATTTATATACATATATAGGTTTTCTTCCCATTGGAACATATTATGTATATTACTTGGAAACTTGATTTTTCACTTAATAATGTCTACTAAAAAAATCTCTCCCATCCTTGAGACCACCAAAATAAAATCCAGCAGATAAATTTTGATCTGTGTTCAGATACTGCTCTCTTATGATTAGCTACATACATGACCTTTAAGAGGCTATATACCTTTTTGAATCCTCAGATTCTTCATCTCTAAGATAGGATCATAGTGGGAACTCAGAAAAATTCTCTTTTTCCTCTCTTTCCTTTCTTGGTGAGCAATACTTTTAGTTTGAAATAAAACATAATTTTTTGTATTTAGGACTTAAATTTGATTAGATTTTTCTCTCTTATTTAACTAGGTCTTATTAAGTTTTACTGACTATCTCCCTGGTTTATTCTAGCAATGACATGAACAGCCCAAAGAGAGCCAGAAAGCACTACCTTTAAAAAAAAAAAAAAAGAGCATGACTGTTATTAATTATAAGCATTTGATAGCTTGGCCAGTGTGTGTTGAAAAGATTTGGTAAACGTACGTGGAGGAGGGGAAAGAAATAAGCAATGAAAGCCAGATGGCTGAAAATGAAGGAAATTCCAGGCAATTTCTGCAGCTTTGTTCTAACATACTTTTTAAACTAAACTTTTATTTCTGTGCAACAGAGAACAGCTGAGTGGTGCAGAATAGATAAACAGTGAAGGGGGAAAAAAAAGCCCGTAATTCCAGGAACAGGACTTGGTTTCTGCCCCTCGCCTCAACCTCAGTCTCTTTTCTCAGACCTAGGGTGGTACCTCGAACCAGCAAGAACTATAAAAGAAGTTTGAGAATCCCTATTTGAGACGAGAGAGTTAAGAAAAACGTCTTAAAGGTCACAGAGTCTCCTCTTTAAAAGCAAACTTCAGAATGCCTATTTTATTATACACTAACAAAATCCATGCGTACTAGCAGCAAATGATTTCCAATTTCTAATTTTCTTTTATATTGGCCTAAAATGGCTAGAGCAGAAGGTGTTGCCTTTTTACACAACCACGTTTTAATTTATTTGATGGGGCTTTCAAAGTTTTGCAGGCACCTTCCCCTTTGACAGCTTGTTTTAAGGGTTACTGTTTCAACATGCTCTCCAAATATTGGTTTATCTTCTGCTGTGTTCCCAAAGTTTCCATATGCTGCCTTTTGGCTCTGTCCATGCTAACTTTTAAGCACTTCAAGCATAAGCACACCAAAGCTCACTGGCGTCCACAGAAATTGAGTCCAGATTTAGGGGCCATATTCAGGCGCCTTTGGAGAGTTAATGCTATTACTATCGTCATCCTCCTTGGTAAATCCAGATGCATAATTACACCGTCTCTCTTTTCTTCCATTGATGGACAAGTTACAATAGAGGAACCTGCCAAGACCTTTTTCTTAACTATTGAACCTGATTGGCCCAATGGCAGCCTCGTTTATTTCTCTCCCCAGGAATGTGTTGGCCCAGTGATCAGAATCATTCCCAGCAGCATTTTGACATCAACAAGGATAAACGTCACATATATGCTTGCCTCAGGGCTTCAATCTCCATTTTTCATGAAGAGAGCCCTTTCCATGTTTGCACATCACCTGTTACATCAACCCCCAACCTCCGTGAAGTGAGCTTGGATGGTATTAGAAATTGTTTTTGCGTGTATAGATTTATTTAGTCATTGCATGAATCTGGGGCAAAAAAAAAAAAAAAATCAAGGGATCAAGTCTACCTTCCCATCATGTCACATGAAAACACAAATGACTCATTCTAAAAAGATAGAAACATCAGCTTTAGGAAAATTCCTTTCAGTTAAGTCCTGAAAGGGAAATTTCCCTGGTTTCTTAACATCCGTATAGTTAGACAGCCCCTTACACCACATAGTTCTGCCTGGACTCTGAGAAAGTTCTTATACAGACCATTGATGAAGTTAACCTTCTGCACAAAAAAAAAAAAAAAAAAAAAAAAGGCAGAGAATGTTTTATATCTCAATTCAGTCACAAATGAAAGTACACCATCAGATACGACAGTCTGCTTGTATTTGGCCCTCAGAGATGAAGAGAAAACAAAATCTGTGACCAGTTAGTGGAAGAGGAAGATTTCAAACCATAACTGCTGTAAATGAGGCAAGCACACGGTTCTGTGGAAGCTGAGGTTGAGGGAAGGCTTCCTGGAGGAGGCGATGCCTGGGCTGAATCGTAAGGCATAAGTAGGAGTTGCCTAAGGTGAAGGAGAAAGAAGAGAGATGTTGCAGGCAGAAGGAAGGCATGAGCAGGAAGAAAAGGCAACAGTGGAAGCTGGTATTAGAGGGTAGGCAGGGGCCAGATCCAGGATATCCCAGTAGGCTAGGTTAAGTTGTTTGGACTTTATATCTTAGAGGCAGTGGAGAGCCATTGAAGGGAGTTAAACAGGTAGAGCAGAACAGTCAGATGTGCTGGAAGAAATGACTGGCTGCTCACCCAATAGAACTGAAGTGCTAACGGTGGCTAGCTTGTATTTTATGATAGGCATCTGCACCTTTTTTCCTGTAGAGTCACAAAACAGTGTGTTCTATGTGATCCACAGTGTTACATTTTCCCTGAAAGTAATAATGATCTCTTGCCTGGAAAAGGTTAGCATTTTCAGCACTCTCACAATCAGCCCAGTATGGTGTGGACTCAGCCTATCCTCCTGGCAGGAGGATAACACCCCAAGCAAGAGTATCATGAAGGAAACAATGACAGGTGCAGCTGGATGATCCCTAGTCCTTGCACCCCATTGTATGATTCTTTGAAGGTAATGATAATTATCCACAGAATTGAAGCTCTTCAAAACCAAAAGATGAGTTCTATTAGGAAAACATCTTGAGGGATCCCTGGGTGGCGCAGCAGTTTGGCGCCTGCCTTTGGCCCAGGGCACGATCCTGGAGACCAGGGATCGAATCCCACATCGGGCTCCCGGTGCATGGAGCCTGCTTCTCCATCTCCCTCTGCCTGTGTCTCTGCCTCTCTCTCTCTCTATGTCTATCATAAATAAATAAATCTTTAAAAAAAAAAAAAAAAAGAAAACACCTTGAGTCAAATTTAAGTTTTGAAGATAAAACACTTCTATTAGTCAAAAATAAAATAAAATAAAATAAAATAAATAAATAAATAAATAAAAACGGGGGGAACTAGCCTTAACTATAAATTAAGGAGCCATAGAAGTCTATAGGGAATAAGACTTAGATTTCCATAAGAAAAAATTAGGCAAGAGCAGTGAAACTTGGCAGTCAGGATGGTAGAACACTAAAATGATGAACATTTTAAAAATATTTCAGTGGTATCTGTCCATGTGTAAAAGAGTAGAAAATATTGGAATCCCTTGGTTTAGAATTTTATAGTACCCTTTAAGATAACTAGAATTTCTCTTTATTCAATCCTCCATTAAGCAAATTTACTGAATGCCAATTTTGTGCTGGGCATTGTGCTGAGGATACAATGATGAAAAAAACCCACTTTGTTCCCTGAAGCCGAGTCTGGGTAATGGTCCTGAAGAAGCCATTGCATATTTCTTATCATGGCTACTTTTAAGTGTTGCCCTTCTAAACAGAGTTATTAAACTAAACATCCTCCCACATTCTTCACTGCTCCAAGAGCTGACGTATCTGAACCAGTCATCAATCCCATTGCATGTAAGACCATGAGGATGGAAATATCACCACCTGATAGCTCCCTGTTGTAGATATAGTGATGAAACATTGGAGTTTTACAGTTCACAAACCTTCCAGCTTACAAATCAATCAACAGAAGTAGAGTGGAGACTCCCAAAGTAAATCTTTTTCAGTTTTTTTTTTTTTTTGCCTTTTCTTATAAACCAGTGTTTCTAAAGTCTGAAGTAATCATTTAAAGGCAAGCAATAATTTGGCCCATGCTTTGAAATGAGAATTATTGCTGCCTAAGTGTGCCCGATGCCTTCTTTGGAAACTTTGAACGAAGGCCTCATATGCAATTTGAGATGGAGAGCTTTACTGTGACCTTAGTGTTAGAAATCTGCTATGTTACTCTGTTCCTTAAACTTGGAAAACAAAGTAGGAAAAAGACTTAAGAAACAGATAAAGAAAAAAAGGAATATTTTTTAAAAAAGGAAAAAGATATTTAAGCAACATAAAAATGAAAGACCCAAAAAGAGAATGCCCTGGTTTGTGCCCAATTACCTGGGGGATATAGTTGAAAAACAGTTTATTCTTCTGGAAACATTATTCTTGTCATGCCCTGGCCCAAGGTCAGGCAGTTCTTAGGTTATCTACCGTGGTTACAGAAAGATCTGTCACAGAGCAAAGCCCAGCCAACTTTCCTGTGGTGAATCAGTGTTCTTCCTTAACACCTGAATTTTCCCATTCCTTTGTTTCTTCATCATTTTGTCTTCAAGGACCAGGGCTTCAAGGAATTTCTATATTTGTGTTAGTGATACGTTGAAGCTTAGAATGATTGGAATTAGATTAACAGAGCTCCCAGATCCACAAGATGCTCATTGCTTTCTCATGCAGCTTTTATTTCACTTGTGCAGTGACTGTCCTTGAGGCCTAGACAGACATGGACACAGGCCATAGGCTGCATGCTAGGACAGCTGAAAGTGGTGTGTTCTCTGTAACTCAGTGCTATGGACTGCGGGTCCTGAGTGGGTGGACATAACTGCTTTCCTGGCTGGCCAGAGATAGCTCCTCAGGTGATTCAAAGAGCCAAAAAGGGCCTTCACCTTGGCTGTGTAGAACCTGATACTTATTCAACTATCAATAATGTTTTATATACCAAAGCCATAGTTTGCTTTGGTACATGCCTCTGGGAGAGGTAGCTCATGATCATCTTAGCATAATTTTTTTTAAATCAGACACCATATTTTTCCTAATAGGAATCTTGGTCACATGGGATCTTGATTTCAGGATAAGAACCAAAAGGAAACTTGGTGATGCCAAAACTCAGTATTCCCCACCAGGAAGAGGAAGGCTGCCTGGAATAAGGGAGAAATCATAAGTTTTTGAGATCAGACAGTTGTTGGCCTCCTCATTTGCTTTGTGGCATTAGGCTGGCTACTATAACCTCTTTAAGGCTGGCTTGTCCTTAACTGTAAGACAAAGATAATTGTCCAAACCACAGACAGGGGTTGTAAAGATGATCATATGTGTAAAACAACTCAGCCAGTTCCTACTTCATGAAACAGACACTCAGAAAAATAGTTTTCCATCCCTTTTAGATCCCTATGCAGGAAGCCATACAATTTAAGAAAGCCTTTGTATTTATTTTATAGTTGTTACAGTTTATTCCTAAACTTTCTTAACCAGCTAGAGAAGAGCAGATCAAAGGGGAGGGTATACATAGAACCTAGCTCCAAGCCAGATTTCTGTATAGCCCTTGCTGGGTTTCTAAGGTAGCTCTGGAACAAGAATCAGAACAGCTGGTTCTCATGGATTCCACCAAGCCTACCAAAGGTAGCTGTTGTTGGGACATTCCATTTAACTTTAACACCCAATCCAATATGGTGTGTTTTTTCTAAGAGCAATAATAAGATGACGATGATGTGGGAACAGGGGAGATAGAGTCCAAATATTCCTAAAAAGTGAATATCCTATATGATATGAGTGAAGAAAGTAAGACCTGTGGGCAAGGGAGGTGTGAGTACTGGAAATGAGCAGATGTGTCCTTATGGTCAGAAAAGCCTTTAATGAGTCAGGAAGCAATCAGAAAGCTTATACAAATAATGTTATTCCCAACCAGTGTCTCCTCAAATACGTGTGGGAAAGGAAAGAAAGGGAGGAAGGAAGAAACTTTAAAAAAAGTGAAGGAAAGAAGTAAAATCTAACTCAAGGTATAGATAGGGTATAGAGCATACCTTGCTAACCTTCGTAGGCCATCTTTGAGCAAGATAGGCTTTCCCTAACAGCTTCCATTTTGAGGAGCTTACAATACACAATGTGTTTATCACTTTACATACATTATTTTATGTAATTTTCCTCATATTTTTATGAGGATTTACTCTTCCTATCCCAACTACACCTGAGGAAACTGAGTCTTAAGAGGGATCCTGTAACTAGCTGGTGGCATGTTCAGATTTCAAACAAGCTCTGTTTATTTCCAAAGCCATTACTAAAGAGCTTGTGGTTCATTCCTTGCCTCTGTTAATGATGTTTATATATTCTCCATCCTGTCCTTCCACCCCTCCATCCCTTTAACCACGCCTCCCTCCATGCCTCCATCCATTCATCCCCTACCTCTTCTAGGCATGGGAATTACCACAGTGAAAAGAACCAGTCCTCTAGTCCCACTGAAGTTTATAACCTAGTGAAGATCAAAACAAGTTAACAGGCTCTTCATTCTTTACCTCCAGCAGATAACCTTCATCTCATAATCTCAGTTGCCTGGGGTAGAAGTAGACTCGCCAGTGCTTAAGGGACAGTGAAAAATTCATTATGGCACATGCTTCTCAGATCAAAGCCAATATATAGGAAATGAACCATGCTAAAAGAGAGACTGAATAGACCTAAAGTGAATACCTTAACATCCAGACTATGTCATTAGGCAAAGCACTCAGGTCCAAAAAAAGCAAAGAAACATTTTTATGAAGAAATACTAAGTCATCCAGGAAGATGCAGCCTGGGCCCATGAATCTGGAAGCCATTGGGTGGCTATCTTAGAGCTTTGCCTTTTTGCTCTGCCGCTACTAACAACCACTGGGTTAGTTTATGTGTAATTGATGGTTTGTTCATGTTGTTAACGACCAACACCATTACTCTCTTACACATGTGTGTTCGTGCACATACACACACGTCTGTTTCCTCACTGCAGCTCTGGTCCCTGACTCCTTTTCTACAGCACTGTCTTCTCTGACTCTTTCCTAGCACCTCTTTTCTCTCTCCCCCAGACTTAATTCTAATTACTTTGCCCTTGGACTACCCAAAACCCCAGATGACTCTTCTCTACCACTTGTGCAGGGCCTCAGTTCTTTTAACCCTTTTTCTTCCACCCACCTCTCATTTATTCAGTTCGACTCAACTAAGAATTAGGAAAGCAGAACTACCTAAGCTAATTCACCCTGAAGTGTAAGTGACTGATCCCAGTCATTCATTCCAGCTTTAAGCTCATTGACATGATAGTGTAAAATCCGAGATAATATCATACAATTTACTCACTCGTTGGCCTTGGCAGATGCTTTAACTTTTCAGAACTTCAGTTACTGTATATTTAACTCTTGGATAATTGTTGTGAGGATATGTATATTAAGTGCTTAGCATAGTATTCAGCACATATTAAGAACTCAATAATTAGTGACAGGTATTAGGTATGTTTTTTGTGGAGTTTTTTTCTCTGTAAGAAGTTGTACTTGGGTTGGAGGATGAGGGTGATATGTGTACATATTTAGAGAATGAGGGTTCTCACCTTTTTTCCTGAAGGATGCAGAGATAAGCTCTGTTACAGAGGCAAGGGGATACCTAGTGTAAACCAAGAATACCAGATTATACCTTGTTATATAAGCTCTAGCCCCTGGAGAGTGGGCACTTTCTGCTGGTTAGGGGAGAAGCCAACTCAGTTCAGTAAATATCTGTTTAATTCTTGCTGTGTTGTAGGGTCTGAAGAAACAAACACACCTAAGACACAGACCCTGGGGCTAGGCACTAACATTTGTTGGTGGCTAGGATACAAACAGATCATTACTATGCAATCATAATGGTCATGGCAGAGATTAAATGGTTATTGTCTGTGAACATTGATAAGAGTTACCTAATTCAGATCAAGGAAAGGGACCTAGAAAAGGTGACCTCTGAGCTGAGTCTCTTGTTCTTAATAGATGTTCAAGTATTTTTTCCTGAAATTCTAATTAAACATGTAATTGTACTTGGATATAAACATGACTACTTGGCTGCTCCCTCCAAGGTCCCAATTCAGGTATTTCAAAGGCCTTTGGGGCAATCTTGTGTCCTGCCTTTCTGTCCCTTCAGTCTTCCAGATAAGCCTAAAAATGCTTGATTCCTCTCTATTATAAAAGTATCTCTAGTTGCTCTCAATTAATTACCAGGGAGCTAATACATTTATGTTCCATAACCACAAAATACAATAGCAATGAAGCCAATTATTTAAAATAGGCCAGATTAATTTACTACCAGCTTTATTGAATCACTGTCCCTATGGGTAGTACTGCAACTTGAAGCCTAATTGTCTGTAAGTTCCATGTCCTCTTAGGTATCATGCTACCCTCAGACAGCCTTGATGGCTCAGGAGATCTGAGAAAGGACCTAGAATATAAGGCATTGTATTTGTGTTGGATCTTCAAGCAGTGGTGGAGAACTCTTGAAAACAGAAGTATCGTTTGGCTCATATAGTCCTGCCATTTCCCATTACAATTTTCAGTTGTAAATTCAAGGTTACGAACCCTTAGATTAGACAGTTTTGCAAAGTTCTCTGAGTTCTGTGCAACTTGGTATTGTGTAAATACAAGATACTAAATTATTACTCTCTGTTATTTCTTCTTTTAAACCACTGCTTCATCTCTTGCCATATGAGATATTTCAGAGAGTTGGTTTTCAGGGCACCGCTGTCCAATCGGTCCTCCAAATACTCGCTTATTGTGCAGATGCCATCAGAAGATTTGCTTAGCACACAGAGACAGCAGCATTACAGAGAAACCTCAGTTTGGGAACTGACCCTCAAATTGTTTTGCAATTTAAGGAGTTAACAAAAGGGAAATTTATACCCTGGACTTGGTAAAAGCCCACATGCCAAATATGGAATTCTCCTTTATTAGAATCAAAAGTGTATGTGGGAGGACTCTGTAGATCATTGTTGAATATGTCCAGGGTGCTCTCTGAGAAGTTGAATTGCGGTTCCTAATGATAGAAAACGAACCTTATACATCACTGATGCATTTACCAGGGAAATTTCCTGGGATTAAAAAAAAATCTCTGCGGGTGGTCTGTTACGCACCCCCACCCCTACCACACCATACTTATCCTGCCTCGACTCCTTCCCCAGACTAGCAACCCAGAAAAATCAAAGATTGCAATGCCCACAGTGTGTACAATTTTAAGCTTTTTTAGGCCATGGAAAATCACAGAAGGAAACTGTTATGAGCAAGGTATTTATTGATGTAAAATTCACCACAACTAGACAGATACCATTTATCAATGCTCTTTTTGTGAGGAAAATGATGCCAGAATTATAATGTTGGGGAGAGGCTGATAGTGGAGCCAGATCTTCCTCATAAGATGCACCCCACTGTCAAGCTCAATTTTGTGGCATTTTTTTTTTTTTTTTTGCACTAATGGTAGGCCATTTTGTTTGCAACTGGGGGGAGACAGTAAGATGACAGTTGGGCCAGGAAAGCTTCCATTTGTCTCCTTTTTATCCTAGGTTACCAGTTAGGTACTTCCATGAACCTTCTGAAGGCACATCCCAGGCACACCTAGAAACACCTTATGTGAAAATGGGCATTGTCATGTACTTTCTCCTTAATTTAATGGAGGTTGACAATATAACTGACCCATGGTGGAGTGAAGTGAAACCACATGTGGGCTGGATTGACCCTCCCTTGATCTAGAAAAGAAAAGTGCTGTTTTCCAGCTCACCCTTGCATACTTAACTCCTCCAGGAGGGTAGTTCTTCAGAGCAAGGTTGGCAAGAAGTAGACTACTTTTCACCACACATGGTCTTGCTGCAGCTGTGTATCTATCTAGGTCTAAAATGTAGGCCCATGGATTGTATTCCTTTCTCTTGACATAAAGGTAGTGTTGAAATCTTATATACTTGGCTGTGATATAGGATATCTTTCTGCATCTTTTCATACTCATGTGTGTAACATTGCCTTTCCAATTTTTTCTCTGAGCATAAGTTAACTCTAAATCTAAGCCTATCCCAACATTTATGCCAGTTCCATAATTGTTTAATTGTTTGCTACTTATCACATTTGAGAACCTGGAACCCTCCAAATGGACAAACCCGTGGATGGATTTTCTGAGCATCAAATGTATCCGTTTGTTCACAAAAACTCTATCTAAAAATCAATTGAAAAGATGAAGCATGGGTTGGGTTTCCAATCCTTTGGCAGGTAATGCTGATGGGTAAAGAGACTTCACCATAAGTCCACAGTCTTCAAGTAGCATTGGGAATCCATGTTTGTAATGGCCACCAATTTTGCCAATCAGTTATTGAAACCTGGATTCTTTCACTTTTGGTGACTGAAGGATCATGGTCACATGAGGAACTTGGTGGACATTAAATTCTCATCACTTCCCAGTCTGCTCTATTAGCACTATTAGTAGTATCAAATATCATAGGGCTTTGTTCTTTACACTCAAAAAAGCCACAGAGTGGCAGGGAGATTGGCTGATAAACTTGTCATCTGGAATCTAAAAATTTGATAAATGAGTCTCCCTCAGTAACTGGGGTTGCAGAATACCAGAATGTAACTTGGCCCCAATTCCCTTATATTACCTGTGAAGAAAGTGAGGCCAAAGATATTAAGTGACTTGACCAAGTAGTCATGCCTAGCAGAGCTCAAACTAAAAGCATGATAAATAATGGTTCCCAGCTTTTAATTGTTTATTCCAAACAGGTGAAGTCCAAAAATTGGTATTGGTATATCTCATAATTGAGATCTAGACTCAGATTTCCTAAGTTCAAATCCTGACTCTGCTACTTAACAACTGTGTGTCCTTGAGCAAGTCACTTCACACCCTCTCTATTCTCATTTCCTTACCTGTAAGATGGGAATGAAATAATACCTACCTCAGGGGTTCTGAGGTATCAGAACCCTTGACATATCCTATCAGCCTTGATAGGTTAATATATGTAAGGCACTTATGTGAGTGCCTGGTTATTGAAGAATAGATTCATCCATTTAGGAGTTTTCCAGTGCTAAAGGTGCACTAAGAAATAGAATCAAAAAAAAAAAAAAAAAAAAAAAGAAATAGAATCAGAGGGGCACCTGGGTGGCTCAATGGTTGAGTGTATGTCTGGCTCCGGTCGTGATCCCAGGGTCCTGGGATCGAGTTCCACATCAGGCTCCCTGGCGGGAGCCTGCTTATTCCTCTGCCTATCTCTCTGCCTCTCTCTCTCTCTCTCTGTGTCTATATTTATTTATATGTAAATAAAATCTTTAAAAAAAAGAAGAGATGGAATCAGGTGACAGAATAGGAAACCCAGATTGGACATAATATACTCTTAAGAAAGATTTTTTTTCTCTATATCTCATTAACACTACAGAAATAAATTGAGTATTTTATGTATAGCTAAGAAGATACTAGTTACTTCAGGTAAAAAAAATCTTTTATCCTTTCCAAAGATAGATATATCAATCAAGAAGAAGAGCATTCCTTCCTCTTTGAGAGTGAAGAACAGTAGGTAAAGCTTCAGGTGGGATATGAATGGAGAAGGAAAACAATAGCTGCATTCATAGGGCATGAGGATTCTGCTAGTAATTTAGTATGAATGAATAATAATCAAGAATTAAGAATTCAGTTGACCTCTATGTGGCACGGGGCAGAAACTCTCTCGAAGGTCTTTTGGAAGTCATGGATTCCAGTGTTCCTATTCAGAATTTAGTTACTGGGCTGCCCCACTATTTCTCTTTTCCTAACTGGGAAAATGGGTGGCAAGCTCTGAGGATCTGAGGGCAGCCAGAAAGTTCTCTGTGGCCTGGGAAATGTTGGGCTGCATGAAGCTAAACCCTTAATTATTCTAAGTGTGGGATAAAGCAAGCACAACCAAATGGCAAAATAGTTCCTCCAGTTTGAATACAGTGATAGCAGTAATTCCAAGAAACCACAAGCCTCATTCTTTCTGTTGGTCTCTCTTGGGTATGAGAAATAATACTATAACAATAATGACAACAATAATATTGATGGCAGCTGCTAGGTGGTATTTTGCTCCCACTACCTATACAAACTACAGGCTAATAGGTAAGAACAGACTTAAGAATTCTAGAAACAGAACACTTAGAATGGAATCTTGGCATATATATATATGTGTGTGTGTGTGTGTGTATATATACACACACATACACATAGTACATATATACATCCATATACATATATGCATAATAATAGTACCTATGTCTCAGGTTTCCATGAGGATTAAATGAGTTAGAACATGTGAAGTTCTTATAACAGTACATAGTACATAACAAGCATCCCATTACTACTGGAAGCTATTGTTGTCATTGTTGTCCCATTTTACAGACAAAGCAGTTGGCATTCAAAATTGGTAACATGCAAAAGGGTTATAAAACACAGGTGGAAGTACATTCCAACCCTAGTCTGCTGGAATCCAAAGTCTGGATCAGACTGATTCTTTGGCATCATACTCATGTGCCTCCTACTTGATGAACATAACTCAGGGATTTAGGGCAATTCGTCACTGCTATTCAAATCCAAGTGTGTTTAAAAATAGTGTTCCAGGGATGAAAGTGCTAGCAATAAATGAGCATCATGGATAATCAAAAACAAATGAGGGGTTTAATAAGCCAATATAAATCCTAATATGAGGATTTAAATTTATTCAGACTTTAGCCTGGTAATAATCCCTTTAACTCACCCTGTGATAACAAAACATCAAAGAGTGAAACATACATTTGATGTGAAGAGATCTTTGAACCTAACTTGAAAAATAATTTTAGGTCATTTTTGTGTGGTCTCTTATGAAAACATTTGTGAAACACCTCACTCTTACTCCTCAAGTAAATAGCCTTCAGGGCTGGAAAGTGCATGGGCTACTGTTCTCTGTGTTCTATGGATGGAACATCTGTATGTGTGTGTGTGTGTGTGTGTGTGTGTGTCTGTCCATCTGTCTGTCTTTCCCTGTGTCAGTCCAGCACTGAGAGAATTAATCACACCCTACATTAATAGCTAGCTGCATCCTCTCTTGATTCCTCACACATCAAACTCTGGAGACTGAGACAGGGAGATCTCTCCAGAGGAAATGGCTCAATCTTTTGTTTTCCTCTGCCAAGCTAGGTTTGAATTGAATTTGTGATCTGATTAAACATGGTGGAGAGCCAGCTTAAAGCACTGTGTCTGTGTTACCCTGTGCCATGGGCCTATTGAAACTCTCACCAAAGCCTGGCAACCCTTAAGGTGGATGGGAAGGGAGCAGGCTGGACACCCAGTCTTCACGATGAGGCATATATCATTCGGCAGTGTCCTAGGAGCTGTGAGTTTGAACTGTAGTGAGCTTAAGTCACCTTTGTCATTGGGACTTTGACTGCCCACAGTGCCTCTGTTTCCTAGGCTCTGTTACCCACCCCATACTTATAGCAAGTAAAACAGGAGTGAGAACCAAAGTTCTCTGAGGACTTCCTAGACTTTCTACTCCATATTCTTTCTAGCCCCAAGCATGGAAGTAGATAAATTAGAGTTCCCAACTGCATTGTACTTTCCCACACCTCATTCTGCCTAAAGTACCTTCTTTTTACTTCTGCCTTGGCCTGGCCACATCTGACTCTTCAAGCCACAGCTCAGATATCACCACCTCCAAAGAGCTTCGATGACTCTATCTTTTCCCTCTGGACTCTCAGTCTTTATTATTGTACTTCCTTAATCCCTCATGTTTATCTGTCTCATTCCCATGAGCCACGCAGAAATACAATCTGTGTTGATCTCGTTTACTGTTCTATTCTTTCACATAGAACCTGGACCCAAAAAATGCTTAATAAACGTGAGGTGAATGAATAACTAAATGAATAGCACATAAGGTAGAGTCTTGTAGTTGTCTCAGAAAGCCCTAAGATCAAGAATTTTTTTTTAACTTTGTGTCCCCATCATTCAGCATAATACTTACTACACGGTATGCTTTCAACAAGTGAATACGTGGCTGTAGGTACACGTACATACATGAATGTTGAACATGTGAGTGAAAGAAAAAATTCAGTCTATAAAACTGACCAAACAAGTACAATAAGAGGAAAGAAGAGGCCGAATCTTGCTGGGGATAACAGAATCGGGTCTGTGGATCCTGATGTCAAGGACTGACCACATTTTGCTTGCAGAGCAAGCCCATGAATATAAAGGTCCAGAAAAATTTCTGCTTACAACATAAATAAATAGATTAAAACTGCTCAAAAGAGGGCAGCCTGGGTGGCTCAGCGGTTTAGCGCCACCTTCAGCCCAGGGCCTGGTCCTGAAGACCCGGGATCGAGTCCCACGTTGGGCTCCCTGCATGGAGCCTGCTTCTCCCTCTGCCTGTGTCTCTGCCTCCCTCTCTCTCTCCCTCTCTCTCTCTCCTTCTCTCTCTCTCTCTCTTTCTCTCTCATGAATAAATAAAGTCTTGAAAAAAAATTTTTTAAATTAAACTGCTCAAAAGAAATGACTTGAAAGAGTGTATTAGTTTGCTGTACTACTATACCAAAGCACCGCAAGATGAGTGTCTTAGGAGAGCAGAAATTTATTCTCTCAACAGTTCTGGAGGCTAGAGTCTGAAATTAAGGTGTTGGAGGGCCAAGCTCCCTCTCTGTCTCTTTGAATCCTGTAGGGGAAGGATCCTGCCTTGCCTCTTTCTAGCTTTGGGTACTTTGTCAGCAGCCTCTGGTAGATGCATCTCTAACTTTCTTCACATGGTCATTTACCTGTCTGTCTCTGTGATCAGATTTCCCCTTGTTATAAGGACACTAGTCATATTGGATTAGGACTCACCCTATGACCTCATTTTAGCATGATTATCTCTATAAATACTCTCTTTCTAAATAAAGTCACATTCTGAGGTACTGGGAATTAGGATTTCAACAGACCTTTTGGGGAGAAGAAAATCCATAATTGAGGAGTTTTAGTAAGGAATGCCACCTGCAACTCAACAAATAGATGGAGATCTTTATGGCCTGAGTTGATGGATGTCAAACAATCCCCTTAACCCCAACATCCTTGATCCCAAGTCTTAAAAGCCTTATATTCTACTTGGGACAATAACTAGAGAAAAACATTTAAGCTAATAGAATGACATCAAATAAGATGCTCTACCTTCTTAGTCTTCTTACAACACCAGGTAGTCAGTGTTGTGAAATGTAGACATGGGTCAAATGACAGTAAATTTGATAAGGTGGCAAAGAGAATACAGTTGATACTGGTTGGAATGGGCATAGAAATCTTCCCCGAAAAAGAAGGGCTTGAATCAGACCTTGGGGTAGAAACATGGACAGCATTCTAGGCAGAAGATGGAAGCAGATTCAAAGATGTAAAAAAGGAAAATGGTGTATTGGGAAGCCAACACATGGTTAAGCTTGGCAGAAGCTCACTCTGTCTGAGGGAGGTAATCTGAAAAAAGAAGGGAGTTCGTCTAGTAGCAGAAGACCCTCAGTGTGAGGATGTTAATCAATTAAGATAAAGTAGAGAAAAATAGGAATAAAAGCCAAAATATAGTTGGAGGAAGAGAAAGAAAACCAACACAATGACATTTGTGTTTATGATCTAAGTAAATCCTCCTCTGATCTGACCAGAAGAACAACAACCCTGTGATTATTTTTAGTAGGAAATTTCCACCTAGAATTCCAAGCAAGCCAACTAAAATCTCTAACTCCCGAGGGCAGAATTGATTTTGCAGATCATCTCCCCTTCCAACCTGTTTCTCAGGAAGTTCATATCTGAATTATATAAACAGCCAGCAGAAATTCTCCCTCATTATAATGTGCTATCACCTAGAAGACAGGGTGAAAATGGGAAGGAGAATTTAGATGTTAACTAAATCAAGCTGCTTTTTAGGTAAATAGGCACAAGGGCATTTCTTTGACAGTGGGATATCATAGAGGTGTTAGGGGTATGGGAGGGAAGGCTGAAGATACTGTATACATTTGGGCCTCGTTTTGGTGCCATTTGCTGTTTGATATGCTCCATGAAGGAGGTAGATTTAAAGCAAATGGCATGCTGGTAATGAGATAGTAAATCTATATGTAGCTGCAAATGGCATTTTTAAGGCTATTCATTAATTTAAAAAAAAAAGACTTGACAAGAATTATTTGCAATGTTAACAGCTATTTTTTCTTTTCTTTACCTTTTCTTTTAAGACATGATTTGGAAGGTAAGGCAAACCCTCCTAGATTAAGTAGTCACTTTGACCACACTATTTTCCAGTGGAAATGAGTGCTTTGCCATCTCAGGTGTTTGGTAATCCTGACTATAAATATTTTTATGGAGCCAAAACCTCATGCCAAACCAGCTGACTTCAAGAGAAGCATGGATGTATCTCCTGTTTCCTGAGCTGTGCAAGCTACTCTTTTACAGAGAGCCCTGATTCTCAGGGTGCTACTTATCATATATGCTTTTGGTTCATTTTTGGCCTTCAAAATATTTTTACACCCTATTACCTAATGCCTCCTTTGATCTTTTCTTTTATCTTTTCCTAGCCCACTTTAAGGAGTTTTCTAAAATACAGAGGTTGTATGTGCAGATACAAATCCATCTGCTATGGCGTATAACTTTTTCTAATCCTGTCTATCTTCCTGTCTGTGACCTTCACGATACCCTCCTTTGTTTCTAGCAGGGTAGAAGTTAAGCTGAGTTCCCTTCCCAACTTTGGGGAAATCACTTGTGTCTTTGAGCCTCAACTTGCTTGTCTATGAAATGGAGATAGTAATGCCTGCTTTGGGTACTTCCAAGGTAGGAGGATCAAGCAAGATCACATAGATGAACAGACCTTATGAATTGCAATCAGCCGTATAAATGTAAGTGGTTATGAGCTCCATGCTTCCTGTCTTCTGAAATTCTCTAGTATTCATGGTTCAGTCAAATCATTTAGCAATTAGCTCATTGATATCACCCAACATTGTTTGCTATGTCTCCTGGGCATTTGTCAGTTCTCACCATCTCTGCTGAAAGCACGTTGAAGATCATGAGCACATTTCCCACTTCTGGATCTGTCATAATGCTGAGCAGTGAAGGCTTAAATGGTAAGTTAATGAGGGCAGGTCGCAAACGTCCTTTTCCTCAGTGTCCAAAACATATGGCTACTGTACCTGTTTCACTCCAGGAAGAATCCTCAGTCTACTCATTTAATCTCTCTCCTCACAATAATCACCCATGCATTTAACAAACATTTGCTGAGCACCCAATAAAAACAGTTCACAGTAGATAATGTTTAGAGAGCCTTTAATCTATGCCACTGTGCTTAAGGCCTTTTCCATAGATGTTCTTATTTAAATCTCATGATGACTATTTGAAGTTGATATTGCTATTATTCTTATTTTAAATATGAGCATACTGTTAAGTAACTTACCCAACACTGGACAACTAGAGAGTGGCAGAGTACAGTTCATTCATGGATGATGCAGTTACAGAGCCCAAGCTCTTCTACATTATGCCACAAAGCCACCCTGAGCATCTGTGATGTGCTGGGCACTGCCGTAGCACTGGAAGATATTAAGGAGATATTATAGGTCACACAGCTATTGATACCTTTGTGGAGTGCAGAGTCTAGTTAGAAAGACGGACTTGTAGACAAATACCTAATGAAGGTGAGTCCAAGGGGTGAAAAGAATGCCTTTAGGAGGAAAGAGACATTAGCATGCTGCAGAAGGAAATGTCTAGCTCTGCTTCATAGGAAGCATATCAGAAAAGTATTGGGAGGAGGAGGATATTTAGAATCTAACCTGAGAGTCAGAAGAGTTTGCCAGCCAGAGAAGATGGGTGCTCATCCAAGTGTAGGGGTGACCTGAGATTAATCAGAAAGGTATATTCAAATTCCTTGGGAAGCACACTATAGGCCAGACAAAGGGGCAGGGACAGCCCCAAACACCCTGGCCCTCTGATCGCCTTGGCGCGTGGGCCCCGCAGTAGATATACACGTGGCATCACCTCTCCTAAGCCCATGGCAGTCCTGCAGGGCGAGGCAGTTGTGCTTTTGCTCTATGCTGCTCCAGCGCTTCACCCGGACCAGCCCTGCCAGATGGACCGTTTGTGCTTAGATGATCCCTACCACCCTGTGCAGAGCAGGGGGCCTGAGGCTCTGTTCGGGGCATCCCAACAGCTGGCAGCGTCCTGAGATTAATCAGAAAGGTATATTCAAACTCCCTGTGAAGCACACTATAGGCCAGCCAAGGAATTGAACCCTGGCTTGTGAGTAACTGGGAGTTAAAAAATGTTTTTTATAACTTTTATTTTAAAATAGTTTGTTTTTAAAAAAAGTTACAAAAATAATAAATAAAAATTGTAAAAAGTTACAAAAATAGGAAGACAGGTCTCTCTTACCATTTCTCTTGGTTCCATAGTCATTCACATTTGGGGACCATTTGAGAATAATTTCAGGCAATACACCACTGCATTTTAACTTCAGTGTTACTACCTAAGTATAAGGATGCCCTCCTAAATAACCTCAATATAACCATCAAAACTAAGGAATGGTGGGATGCCTGGGTGGCTCAGTGGTTGAGCATCTGCCTTTGGCTCAGGGTGTGATCCCAGGGTCCTGGGATCAAGTTCCACATTGGGCTTCCCCCAGGGAGCCTACTTCTCCTTCTCCCTGTTTCTGTCTCTCTCTGTGTGTCTCTCATGGAAAAATAATTTTTAAAAAAATCTTAAAAAAAAACAAACTAAGGAATGACATTAATTTGGTATCATCATCCACCAGTTGTCCCAACAGTGTCCTTTATATTTATAGATCCAAGATCCAATCCAGGGCTACATGTTACATTTGGTTGTCATGTCTTTTTTAGACTTCCTGTATTTGGGACAGTCTTTCCCTGTCTTTCATATTCTAGATATTTTTGAAAGACTCTAGTGCAATTACTTCATAAAATGTCACTCATTTTGAGTTTGCTTGATGTTTCTTCATGATTTTTAAATTTTTGACAGAAGTATGCTGCATTTTTCTCAGTTCATGATATCAAGAGACCATGAATGATGTTGTGTCCCATTCATTTCTGATGATGTTGATTCGTTATTTGGTTAAGATTATCTCAGCCAGGTTTTCACTGCAAAATTAATAAGGACAGGGGCAGCCTGGGTGGCTTGGCAGTTTGGCACCTGCCTTCAGCCCAGGGCATGATTCCTGGAGACCCAGGATTGAATCCCACATTGGGCTCCCTGCATGGAGCCTGCTTCTCCCTCTGCCTGTGTCTCTGCCTCTCTCTCTCTCTCTCTCTCTCTCTCTCTCTCTCTTTCATGAATAAATAAATAAAATCTTTAAAAAACTTAATAAGGACATTGCACTTATTATAAGTAACAAGTGTTTTTATGGGGAGATAACCTGAAACTAAGTAAATACCCTATTACTTATCAACCTTTTTACTGACCAGCATTATATTCATTGATGGCTCTTGCCTGAATCAGTTATTATTACAGTGGATAAACAGCAGGCTTCTAAATTCTATCTTTTAGATTATTGATCTAATTTTATTAATTTTATTATTGATGGCCTTCTAGATTATTACTAGGAACTCTAGAAGATAGAGCTTTCTCATCTTATTTATCCATTACTATCAAATTGTCCCAGACATGGCCAGTAGGAGCCCCTTCAAACTGGCTTCTGGATTCTTTTGACATATACCCTGTCATTCTTTGAGCACTTCTCACTTTTCTGGCACAACAAGATGTTCCCGGTTCACTTTTTACTTTCAATTCCCCTGCCCCAGAGCCATTTCTACAGAAACTGATTCTTCAGTAGAGAATGCTGTTTAGAATCTAAAATCTGGGCACTTGGTGTGCTTGATTTTACTGAAGTGTCTTTGGTTTTAGGCCTCTCAGCAGAGAGATGTAGGTAATATTGCATGCATATATGTATGTTTACATTCATTTATATCTGTTGATACAACTGTGTCCATCTATGTACTAATCCATCTGTTAAAAACTATGAGTTCATACTATTTTCAATAGCAATCCAATTCCACAAGGCTTATTTTAGTCATACCACTTGCCATATTTGCAACTCCTTTCTCCAACAGTAAGAAATCTGCCTCCCATTCTCCTTCATGTATTTATGTATTCATTCAGTCTTCCCTCAATGTGTGATCTCCAGGGACCCTGGCCCAGTGCTAAGCCCTGTCACATGCCATTGAACCACTCCACACTAAGCCTCATGCTAAAATTCAGTTCCTAAAAAGAGGAAGAAAAAAGAAAGTTGTGGTAGGGAGCCAGTTAGAAAATTCAACTCCAAACACATAGTGTCCCCTCGCCCCCAGTGGGTACATTGAACCAAAGCTGAGCCTGGATATACTGGTCTCCACCCCACGGAAGCTTGGCTCACGCTTCAATTGAGGTTTTTAATCGGAGGAAGTAAGTGGCCAGATTCATATTTTGGAAGCATTGGGCTATATAAATTGGAAACTGGGAGATATAGAGATAAACTGGGAGCCACCAGTAATAGCCCAAAACCTTAAAGGGGCATCTAGTCCTAAACAGGGTCCCAGTTGGAAAGGGAGTTTTCTTTGTCCTACCTTAGGCTTTCCAGAGCTGGCCATGCTCCATGGAGTCTGATTTATTATTGCTTAATTGCTTTCTACCTCCTGACCTCAGAGACATTCTAAAGGAAACAGATATCTTTGTGGGACTTTAAAAAATCATGGGATAGAAATGTTAGGTAGAAATGTCAAGTTGAAGGATTGCACACAAGTTTAAAGAATGCGTCTAACAAATAATTGAAATTTACATGGTGTTTTGCCTCTCGATAACTACATCTTTAAATTTTGAATAAAGAAACAAGGCCTACTTTGCTGCAAAAAAACAGGGTAAGGGAAGGTTCTTAGGGCATATGTTGGGGTGGGGAGAGTCTACCATTAGAAATTATGTGCATTTATACCAGCAACCAACAATGAGTTGCTGGAGGCAATGGCCAATTCCTTCTCTGAAAGGGTAGGGGAGAGAAACCTTGGCAACTCACAACAAGCCCTTGTCCAAAAGAAGTAAGAAATTCCTCCTTTTATATAACTAATACAAACATAAACTGCTAAGAAGTGCCAACCACTATGGGTCTCTGATTGCCCACATTATCTCTGATGGCCATCTTTACAAAAAACAAACCTATCCTTGAGTGGACCACACTCAGCCTTTGCCCATTTGTTGCCAAGTACCATTGCTGCTTCACTGCAATAACAACTCCACATATATTCATAACCTGGGCTGGCATCAGTGTGTTGGTTTCTATTATTTAAGAATAGACTGTCATTTGTCATTTCTGAAGTTATAAGCACCAAGGATCCTAGAATTTGCATCTTGGATCAACGTTGTACTGTCTATTCGTAATAGAGGTCTATTCATCATCCTCACCCTGAGGCAGTATAATATAATATTTCAGCATGCAGGAGCCAGGCTAGTTGGGTTTGAATCTTGATTTTCTTGTTTACTAGCTGTGTGACTTTGGACAAGTTACTTGACCTTTCAAAATCTCTATTATGTCACCCTGTAAAATGGAGGAACTTATAGTACCTTGTTCATAGGGTCGATGTAAGTAAGAAGTGAGTTCATATATGTATCCCACATCTTGGATGAGCTTATCTCTGAGTCCTGCTAGGACCTCTGTGAAAGAAGCTGGGATGATGCAGAGCTGGGGCTTATAAATCCATGTGGTGGCATCCGTGATGGGGAGCAGCTCCATTCTCAGCGCCTTTGTGTCCAAGTCATGGTAGACTTGGATGTGATGCATGTGGCATTAACATCTATGGGAGACCTGAGAATAAGCATTCTAGGCCACGACTAATTAATCATTTAACTTCTCCAGGCCTCAGCTTTTTGTTATTAAAAGGCAGAGAATAATAGTACCTCCCTTACAGAGCTGTGGAGAGGATTATAGGAAACAGTGAGTTTACAACAACTAGCACAGTAGCTGATTCATTGAAGCTCTGTATAAAGGTTAGAATTACTGTTGTTATTGGCAGTAATGTGTGATGTCAGCTAGATGGCTGTCACATCATGGCTTATGGCTTGTGGCTAAAGGGTATCTGCCCAGGCCAAGGCAAGGGGCTGGCCAGACCTAGGCAGAGTGACAGGATCAGCATGCAGTAGGCTAGACATTGGGCAGAACTATAGTACCAACGGGAAAACAAAATGGGAATTCAGAAACCAATGCTAAAATTTTAAATCCAATTATAAACACAGGCCTACCCAAGTACATCTGATGTTGGACAGAGGGCAGGAAGACTAATCCCAGTCTTGAGGGGTGGGAGGTAACCCTCTGTCTCCTGTCTACCCTTGGTCAGGAGACCACGTGTTGGACAGCGTCCAGCCTGACACAACAGGGCATCAGCTGTGATCTGTCAACTTCCAGAGCCTTTCCTATAAGCAGGTTTTGACAAAAAGGACAGGAATATGGAGAAGGTCAGAGAGTGAAAAAGGCAATAAAGCAAGAGAATGCTGGAAGAACTAGAGTCTCCATAACATTTTGGCCAAGGGCCTAACCATGAAGCTAAACACCTGAAGCCTGGAAGCTGAAAGAAAACATAGTGATCATGTTTACCATCTTCCTTATACAGAGCCAGGGTTCTTTAGCCAAAACCATCAGGGCAGATGTGTTTTGGAATTCAGAATTTTTTATACTTTAGAAATATGTTAGGATTAGTGTAACATAAATTATGTATTACCCCTAGTAAGTTCTAGGGGGAAATGCCATAATCCAGCAGTCTAACATTGCCTGCAGTAAAACGTGTAAATATTTGCACTAAGTGAGATGTAGCCTATAAAGGCATCATGTCAATTCAGGTTCAGTCCTGTCACCAAATAGTTTGCACCACACTAAAGAAAACTTTGTGGTGTTCAGAGATTTAGGGACTTTGAAATTGCTGCTGGCAGTTGTTCAGTGAACATAGCTGAAATGACTGACCAGTCAAGTGTCTAAACCAAAGGTACACACACAGTTCATTGGGGTTCTACACGGCTTGAGTCACCTCAAACTTACCGAGCATCTATGTTCTAGGCACCACTCTACATACAGAGGTTACAGTGATGTACTGGTTTCGTGGCGCTGCCATAACACAGCACTACAAACAGGGTAATATAAAACAATAGAAACATATTCTCTCACAGTTCTGGAGGCATACATGAAGGTATCAGCAGGGCCATGCTCCTTCTGAAACCTGTGAGAGCAAATCCTTCCTTCCTCTTCTAGCTTCTGCTATATGCTGGCAATTCTTGACATCCCTTGGCTTATAGATACATCACTGCAATCTCTGTCTCTGTTGTTACATGACATTCTCCCTGGGTGTCTATCTCCTTTCTTATGAGAACACCATTCACACTGGATTAAAGGCCCACCCTACTCTAGTATGATTTCACCTTAAATGGTTATATCTGCAATGACCCTATTCCAAATAAACTCATATTCCAAGTTATTGGTGGTTAAGACTCCAACATACCTTTTAGGGGTATATAATTCAACCCATAACAAGTGCTAAACCAAAATAAACATTGCCTCCTGCTCTCATCAAGGTAATAGTGGAGCAGGGTAGTCAGATTACAGATGCATTGAGCACAGCAAAGAAAACACTCAACAGAGTAACAGTAAGAAAAAAAATTGTAAACCATCTATAAAGAACTTATCTTATAAAGATAAAGAACTTATCTCCGTAACATAGGAGGAATACCTACAACTCAATAACAAGAACAACAACAAAAACTAATAATCCAATTTAAAAATGGGCTCAAGACTTGAAAGATATTTCTCCAAAAAAGACATACCAGTGGCCAATCAGTATACAGAAAATGCTTAACATCACTAATCATCAGAAAATGCAAATCAGGGGCACCTGGGTGGCTCAGTTGGTTGAGCATCTGCCTCTTGATTTTGGCTCAGGTCATGATCTTAGGGTTACGAGATTGAGCCCCACATTGGGCTCCACACTAGGCAGAGCCTGCTTGAGATTCTCTCTAACCTTCTCCCTCTACCTCCCCCTTCTCGTGCTCTCTCTCTTCTTTCTCTGTAAAAACTAAATAATAAATAATAAAAGAAAATGCAAATCAAAACCACAATGAGATAATCACCTCAGATTATCTCATTGCTGCATGGCTCTCATTCATGTCTGCATGGCTATCATCAATAAAACAAAGGTCTACAGGGACACCTGGGTAGCTCAGTGGTTGAACATCTGCCTTCAGCTCAGGATGTGATTCTGTGGTCCAGGATTGAGTCCTGCATCAGGCTCCCTGCATGGACCCCGCCTCTTCCTCTGCCTATGTTTCTGCCTCTCTGTGTGTCTCATGAATAAATAAATAAAATCTTTTAAAAAAAAAAAAAACAAAAAAGGATACAGTGTTGGCAAGGATGTGGAGAAATTGGAACACTTGTGTATTGTTGGTGGGAATGCAAAGTGGGTGCAACCACTGTGGAAAACAGTATGAAGGTTCCTCAAAAAATTAAAAATAGAACTACCATATGAGCCAGCACTAAGGATTTATCTAAAGGAACTGAAGTCAGGATCTCAAAGAGATATTAGCACTCCATGTGTGTTCAGTGTAGCACTATTTACAATACCCAACATGTGGAAACAATCTAAATGTCCTTGAGCAGTTGAATGGATCAAGAAAATGTGGTATATGCATACAATGAATACTCTTCAGCCTTAAAAAATAAGTCTACAATGTCTGACAATATGGATGAACCTCAAGAACATTATGCTAAGAGAAATAAGCCAGTTATACAAGAACAAATACTGCATGATTCCACTTACATGAAATACCTAAAAGAGTCGAATTCATAGAATCAAAGAATGGATGCTGATTGCCAGGGGCTGGAAGGAGAGGGAAATGAGAATACTCATCAATAGGCATAAAGTTCTAGCTAAGCAAGATGAGTAAGTTCTAGAGCTCTGCTGTACAACATTGTATGTATAGATGACAATACCATATTGTACACTTAAGAGGGTATCTTATGTTCTTACCACAATAAACTTTTTTTTTAAGTGTTGAGAATTTCCAAAGGGGGATATATTAGTGAGACTCCTAAAGTAGGTATATTTTACCCAGTTGAGGGCTTCATCCCTGAGGAAGTACCATTGTCAATGAAGACATAAAGATGAGTAAAAGTCAACCAGGCAAAGTAGGGGAAAAGCACTAATGCCTGCATTCTCCAAGCTCCTTGGAGATGTGGCTCTCATCACTGAGCTTGTGGGGAAGCCAGGCCCCCAGAATTCCAGAGAAGGCCTGTAAGTGCCTCACAGGCTGAGAGCCACAGCCAGTCCTGCCCCCAGGCTGACTCCTCCTGGCCTGCAGCAGTGCCTCAAGAAATAGCCAAAGGCACAGAATGTATGAAGGTACTATCAGCAGCCAGCTGGACCCAAGGCTCAGAGTTGTAGCCCCTATGCAGGGAAATGAGGGGAAAGTCTATTTCTAGCCCCCTTTTTATTTTCCTTTTGGCCTAAGTTGATTTAAATACTTTCAATCAGCAAAGTACTTAATACTCAGATAGCTTCTGCTGACCTCCCCCCTTGGGAAGGTAATGTACTCTTATCATGGGTAAGCAGATATGTCTGTTTTGTGAGTTTGATGAACAGTGCTGAAGTGACCTTATGGCTGCCAAAATGCTTCTGCTTCAAGTTCCCAGTGACTGAATTTCTGCCAGAGGTGGAGGCAGGAGTGGGAGCAGTGGAAGTGCAGAGCCTGTACTGTGACAGCTTTTAACCTTGGACAACATCCACTGTGTAGGCAGCTCCTTTATGAGACACATACATTGTGGTCATCGGCATTGAGCATGGTTGTTGGATTTTATTTTATAGCCATACATTTTAACATTTCACTTAAAAGTCGGGGATTAGGGGGAAACACCTTTTTTTGAAGCACAATAAACATAGAGAAAAGAGCATAAATCCTACATATATGGCTTGGTGACTTAACAAAATGGATCCAGATCTAGCACCCAGATAAAGATAACATCCCAGAATCCCTTCCCCTCAGTCCCTCTCTTCTAGTTACTGCGCACCAAAGTTAACCATCATCCTGATTACTAACATCAGAGATTAGTTTAGGGTTTTGAACTTGATATAAATGAGAGCACAGGATGAATTTTTTGCTTTTGTGGCTTTCCTCAATTTGATGTTTGTGGGATTCATCTGTGTTGCTTGTTGTTATAGTTTATTCTCACCATTCAGTGTTCTTATACAACTATATCATAATTTTTTATCCACTCAACTATTGATAGATATTTGGAATGTTCCCCATCTGGGCTATTATAAATAGTGCTGCTTTGAATATTCTTGTATCTATCTTTTGATGAACATATGCATGTTTAGAGGGGAGAGTATGCTTGTATTAGTTGTCTGTCATTGCGTAACAAATGTCCCCAAATCCCAGTAGCTCACAATAAAAATAAATGTTTTTTACCTCTCACCATTTAATGAGTGAGGCATCTGAGAGCTCCTTGGAAAGGCAATTCTGACTCAAGGTCTCTCATGAGGGTCCGGTCATCTGAAGGCTAGACTGGGTCCGGCAGATCGGCTTGCACTGTAGCTCAGCCCTGTGACTGGTGAGTTGGTGCCAACTGTCGGTGAACAGCTTTAGTTTCTTTGCATGTGGATTTTCCTGAAGATTGTCTGAGTGTGCTCACGACATGACAGCTGGCTTCCCCTGGAGTGGGCAAAGAGAGAGCCAAATGGAAACTATATCCTTTTAATGATTTAGCCTTAGAGGCCACGTAGCCTTGCTTCTGCCTCATCCTAGTCATTACAAGTGAGCAACTAAGTTCAGCCCAGACTTAAGGCTTCATCTTTAGAAGAGAGAGGTGGCAAAGAATGTGTGGGTATACTTCAAAACACGACATTTTAAAGCTAGGAATTACTCAAACTAAGGATCTGAAAATAAGTTTATAGAAATTCACACAAGGATCTAAAATAAATATATATTCAATCCAGCCTCACCTCTTCTATTCACTTAAAATGTTGTGAAGGTTTATAGGACAATTTTCAAAGTATTTCCAGGAGACAGTGTGGTACAATAGAACAGAAAATGCCTTTGGAGCCAAACACACCCGTCTGAATCCTGGATTCACTATTTACTAATTGTGGGTTTAGGGCAAGTCAACCTCTTAGATTTTCAAATTTCCTCAGTTATGAAGTGGGTGAAATCAGTAGAGCCTATCTCATGTTGTTCTGGAGGTAATTAAATGAGATAATGGGTATAAAGCTCCCATTGTGCTAGTAGGTCCCTTCCATTTGCTCATTTATTCGGAAATTATTGACCATGTACATTAACTATCTAGAAGGGCCTATAATGAACATTGTGAGTGATACAAAACAGATACAGACACAGCTTGTCTTCAAGAGGTATAAGTTCCAGTGGGGCCCGTGACATGCAGAATAACTATAATGTAATTGAAAAAATGATCCATGTCTGGAGCAGGTACACATCCTTTAAACATGGATCAAATTTGGATACGTAGGAATAGAAGACATGTTGAAGAATAGATAAGGCAAGGACAAAAAGTATTGCAAATTCCAAGTAACAGCTTGAGTGAAAACAGAGCTGGCGAACCAGGGGACATGAGTTGAGAATAATGAAGTTGTTTACTACCCATATGACTTAAACACAGGATAGACAAAAGGAAGTAGTGGAAATAGGGGTTAGTAAGGTAGTTATATATTAGAGTAGCAGAAAGAGATTGAAAGAGTATGTCCTCAGTTTTGCGGTCTGATGAAAAATGTTAAGGCCAAAGATTTTTAGGCCAGTTTTCAAGGCTAGCTACAAAATCTAGGAGGGCCTAGCTACTGAAGGGTCTACTTGGCATGCTTTTCTTGGCTAAATTCTGTTTGTAGAATTTTTGTGCCTCACATTGTAAATAGAACTTTCCAAAACTGATCATTAAAGAATACTTCCTACTCGAAGCCCAAGCGACTGAGCTTTTTCCTTATCATTCCCATTTTGGGGGCTGCATCAAGAGAGAAATGGACTGGTATTATTTTATGGGCTCTCAGCTCACTGTAAATGTACTTCTCAAGACTTGGCCATTTGGAATGGCCAATTATGCACTCAACTCCTCTCTGTGTATTTGACTTCTACTTCCAGATAATGAGCCATTCTCTCCACTTATTTTCCTCAAGAAGACTGATCTATTTAGCAACCTTTACTTTTGTTACATTCCCCAGTCGCAGGCAGTGATGATATTTATACATAAGACAGAGACGTTTCTATGCTATGTTGGAAGTTTAAAGGAAGCTGGAGCCAATGACCTTTCACTTTGAAGCCAAAGAAAAACAAGCACACATTTTTTAGTCTTGCTAAGAATGGGGACGAGACAGATTATGAGCAAGACTATTCAATGCATCGTGCCCAAAACCTTTCTGTGCTCAAACCTCTGTCAGATCTAACATATTGCCTTATTTTGATGAAGTTTGTATAGTTCATCGAAATTGACATGGTTATGACCATTCTTGGTGATCTTGTGGGTAAAAATGGAGGTTGTATTTTATCACCCTCTTTGTGCATTCTAAATGAATTCTAAAGCATGTTGGAAAGGATGTGTTCTAGGCTTGGGATAGAATTCCTAGCCAGTTGTATGCTGAAAATTCCCACATTCCTAAGGTATGTGTTTCTACTCTATTAGCAACACTTGACATCATGATGTTCTCTGCACAGGTATAAGGATGTCCTCGTCCTCTCTGATTTCTTCCCAGGTGGGAAATTGGCAAGTGGAGTCCATGCAGTCTCACCTGTGGGGTAGGCCTACAGACCAGAGATGTCTTCTGCTCCCACCTACTTTCCAGAGAGATGAATGAAACCGTAATCCTGGCTGATGAACTGTGTCGTCAGCCCAAGCCCAGCACGGTGCAAGCTTGTAACCGCTTCAACTGCCCCCCTGCCTGGTACCCTGCACAGTGGCAGCCGGTGAGTTCTGGGGTTACTCAATACTAGTTTGTGTATATAACTCTGATTCAAGGCAGTGGGACATTCTCTTCAAGGAGTTTTGTCCCATTTAAGGAATGTTCAAGGTCTGCTTCTCCTTCTCTCCTAGTACTCTCTCAACCTTATTCAAATCCAGATATTTTTATTATAAATACTGTGCTCTTTCTATGGTTCCACACCATTGTCCTCCAAAAGCAATTCAAGATCCTTCTGTTAAACCAAATATAGTCATAATAAAGTTTTTACCAAACTCAGAAAACATTTGTTAAAATAAGGACAATGTGGTTGGTTTTCCACATAGCTAAATTTGTTCTGAATTTGTGCCCTTTCTAGTTTTTGGCTGTTTTAGGATTCTAAGAGGCCAGGGTGCTAGGCAATGACTTTTCTCTCTTTTTTTTTTCTTTTAAATATTATTACTTACCAAAATAAAATTAGAAGTCAAATCAATTCCAGAATTTTAAAAAATTTTCCTGGTCCTATGAATTCCAAAAGTCTAGGAACTATTGTTTTAAAGCAGGGGTTGACAAACTGCAGCCCAAAGCCAGATCCATCTCACAACCAGTTACTGTAAATGAAGTTTTATTTGAACACAGCCATGCCCATTCTTTTATATATTGTCCATGGCTGCTTTTGCACTAGAAGGGCAGAATTACGTGGTTGTGACAGAGACCATTTAGCCTATAATACCTAAAATATTCACTCCGTCCTTTACAGAAAAACTTTACTGACTCCACTGAAAGGCATGCATAATAATAATACTCAACCATTTTGTAATATTCTATCTCAAATTAATATATATTTCTCAAACTTCAGTTAAATAATTTTTTGCATGCCTCTAAAAAAACCAGAAATTTTAGATTATTTGGATAGAAACTTATTTTGCACTTCTTCTCCATGAGGATACCAGATGTACCTATAAAGTGACAACAATGGTCACAAAAAGTAATCCTGAAAGGTGAGGGGGACATGCACCCCAGTTTTACTAAAACAGTTTTTCACTCTCAAAATTATTCCAATTGGGGTGCCTGGGTAACTCAGTCAGTTACGTGTCTGACTCTTGGTTTCAGCTCAGGTCATGATCTCATGAGTTGTGGGATGGAGCTCCACATTGGGCTCCACTCTCAGGGGAGTCTACTTGGAGATTCTCTACCCTTGCCCATCCCTCTATTTGTTCTTGCTTGCTCGCTCTCTCTCTCAAAATAAATAAATCTTTTTAAAAAATTTAAGTGTCTCAATTAAAATGATAAATTATATGATTATCCAATTGAGGAGAGAGCGTAGCAGCTTACACACCCTTGCCTTAGTGCTGAGAGGGGGCTGCCATTTCTATTCAGCCATGCATCAAAGGTCACTTTTCTACTGTCACTTGGCAGAGCCCCTTCCTTCTCTCTGCCCATCTTGGGACTATGATTTAGTAAAGCATTCAAAGAATCAAAGAGTAATCAGTGAAAAAAAAAAAACTCTAAAATAAAAGCATCTGGAAAAATAAATTGTTTCCTATTAGAACTTAAATATATATGTGGCTAAGCTCATAAATACCATGCTACTATGTGATGGTTTGTGGAAATCAAAGGATGTTATGTATTTTGAATGCCTATGTACCAGTGTTCTGTTAAGAAATATTATTACACGCCTAACTGAAGTTAATCCTCATAACAACCAGTGAAAAGTAGATTTTATTATCTTCATTTTGGATTTAAGGAAACTGAGGCTCATACAGGTGGCAAATTTAGGGTTGGCCATCAACCCAGTTTTATGTGATCATTTCCACATACCTCATTGTTGGAGACTACTATGGCTGAAAGAGCCATCAGGGATTACATATGAGTCCCCTTGTTTTACACGTTGTAACTGCAGCCTAGATATGGCCTTGCCAAGATCATAAAGCCCGGTCAAGACCCAAGGTCTCCTGGTCCTAGTATACTTACACTGTTAGTTTTAACCAGAATGAACCCATGACCTCAAACTGCACCACTAACTAACTAATGCCAACCCTAAGGCAAGACGAAGAATCAACCCAAATCAACCTCCACTGCTATAGTAAGTCACTGTATTATTAACTCATATCTCTATTAGGTACATAGTAAGTTCTGGGTTACATGTTTATTGAATGAAAAAATGCATAATTAGATCAAGAATACTATCCACATCCCCTGAAAATTCTGACTTTATATCTTATATGTTTGTTTTATGGTTATGGGTTCTAATGTTGACCTAGCAGTGAAACTCAATGAAACACCAACTTCTTTTTTATTTTTTTAAGATTTTATTTGTTTACTTATTCATTCATTCATTCATTCATTCATTCATTCATTCATTTTAGAGAAAAGGAAAGCACCTGAGAGCAGAGGGAGGAACTAGGGCAAGGAGGGAGAGGGAGAGAGAGAATCTGAAGCAGACTCTATGCACTGAACATAGAGCCCGATGCAGTGCTCCATCTCACAACTGTGAGATCATGACCTGAGCCGAAACCAAGAGTCAGATGCTCAAGCAACTGAGACACTCAGGTGCCCCCAACGTCTTTTTAATAGCCATACATGTTGCTAAATAATAGCAGTGACCTATGACTTTTTTTTTCTTCAGTTTTTTGAGCATATCCATTTACATGACCTTTTTTGGTCTATTGCTACCACCAGCACCCCCATGCCCAGTGTCCCTATTTAATACAGTGGATTTCCAAAAAGTCAATTATTCTTCCATTTTCCATCTCCTAGGCCTGTTAAGATATAAATTTATTTTGGAAACTTCTACTTCTTTCCATCAGGGAGAGGCCTTTGAGGTTGAGTCAGATTTAAGTCCATTTTTCAGGTCAGGAAACTAACAGCAAACAGCTTTTTGAAGTTCATCCAATGAGCTACTAACTATACTTTATTAAGACCTTTTAGAAGTATCTTCTTTATACCTAATACATCGTAATTATGAAATATATTCAAACATAACAAGAAATAAAAAACATAGAAAGTGAGAGCCACCAGTGATTCTATCCTCTAGAGAGAACTTGTTAGGCAAGTGATGTGCAGGGTCTGTTTTAAGAATCCTTGGTCATTTTTAGGAATCCTTCTAAACCTAGAAGCAACCACAGACTATTCTTTTTATATGATTTCCTAGAATACTCCTTCTTTAATTAAGCTTTGTTAGATAAAATCAGCTAATGGCAACCCCTTGTTAAAGGAAAGAAAGTCATTGTTTATGCCATATGGTGAAATAAGTCAAGAGTAACTTGGGGGGGCTCCAAGCTAATTGGCTATTGTCTTAGGACCCCACTTAGTAAAAGATACCAGCTGTTGACCGTCCATTTGCCTGATTAGCCCTCTGGTTCCTGGGTAGTCCTTGTTGGGACAAAGGAACCTGCTGTGCACCCATCTGCTTTTTTCTATTTGAAGCTACTAGAGGATAGTTCTGAGGTCTCTCATCCTTCAACACCCACCTAATAGTCTTCCTTCATATGAAAGAAAAACAAATACAGTCTCAAATGCTTCATTCAAAGGAAGGCATCACGACCTGGTGAACATTGGATTTTGAGAGGAGAAACTCCTCCTCCTTGCTCTTAGAATCCTGGGTGACCACTGACCTCTTTTCTTCCTGGAAAAAAAATAAAAAGCACAAATGACATGAATTGCCAGATATAAATGCAACTTCTTCTGTCTTTTGCAAGAGCATTTGCCTGACAAATGACAAGTAGCCAATATTTACACATTCTTCAGGTTTGGAGAGGACTAGCATGCAGTCCAGGTATATATGTTAAAATTTTATATTAGAAATAAGTAGAAACAAAACAAAAATCTAATTCTAGCTTTGGCTTAGAGGGCCTTCTTTATTTCAGCTACCACTTTACACTGCATCCCTTGGTTTTTATCTCTGATCTTGTGTGAACGACTCATTTATCTTTATCAATTTAGCTTTAGTACCTTGTTCGTTTGTGTTTACTTGAATTTTGAAGCATATAGTTAGTGCATAGGTATCCTGATCTTCTCAGATTTATTAAACACACTCATCATCATCATCATCATCTTTGGTATGGGCTATGTATTACTTTATATACACCTCACCAGGGATCATATCCCTCTGGTGTGTTACAGCACCATGACTGAGAACGATTGTTATATATGCCATAAGTCAATCTGAGCCACTGATCATGACAGTATTCTGCTGGAATTTTTTCAGTGACATTCTGTTGCCATATAGTAAAGCCAAATGGCTTAGTCAGGCCTTCGTTCCCCTGTACATCTGCTCTTGCCCATCTTCCACCCTGCTCTCTCACCCCTGCATGTACAGTCCTGTCTGCCTGTGCTTCTCCCTGCCCACAGGCAGGTCCCTTCCCCTCTGTCAAATTGGGTGGGAGTCGCACCTCTTTTACCAGGACTCCTCCACTGTCCTCCTACACTGAAGCCACATGGTATCCATGGTCAGTGCTGCTCAGTGTACAGTCACATACTACCCTACCTAGGCAGGCACTTTCTCATGACTTCTGAATTAAACCATAAGGTCAATGAGATGGAGACCAAGTCTCAGTGAGACCCCATAACATCAGAGCAGGTATGTAAAGCATAGCACATGGTGCTGGCAAGTTGCATGACAAGTCTGCCAGTCTATTTATTGAGAACCTGCCCCATTTCAAGACCGCCTCATTTTAATAAGAGCAGTACTTACTATGTTTCAAACACAGTTCTAGGTACTTTACATATTTAACTCATTTAATCCTCTATGAGACCATTCCTACTATCCTATGTGACGATTCCTACCGCTCTCCCCATTCCACAGATGAGGGTCTTAGAGCACCGTGAAGTTAACAGGAATTCCATTGTCAGATAGCAGAGCTCTTTCCCACATTTTTCTCTTTTAATCTCTACAGCAACCCTGCAAAGACACTCAGAGAGGTTGTCCTTGCCCCAGGTCACATAGCCAATAAAAAGCAAAGGGGGCCTATAAGTTTCAAAACCCATTCTCTTTTCCACTCTGCAATTCAGCTTCCCTAAGACTTTTTTACCAGTTGCTTGAAAGTATTAAATTGTGAGGAAATCTGACACCAGCCCTAAAGTCAGGAGTTTACATAAAAGTCATTCTTTGTTGCCTTATCCAGGGCAGTTAATCTGTGCATGTTTCCTGTTGCTCCTATAACAAATTACCACACATTTTAGTGGCTTAATACAACAAGAATTTACTATCTTATAGCTTTGGAGGTCAGAAGTCTGAAATCAGTTTTACTTGGCTAAAATCAAGGGGTTGGCAGGCCCAAGTTCCTTCTGGAGGCTCTAGGGGAGAATCTGTTACCTTGCTTCTTCCAGCTTCTAGAGGCTGCTTGCTTCCTTGGCTCATGGCCCCATCTTCCATCATCAAAGCACTTCACTCCAACCCCTGATTCTCTCTGACTCTGATCCTCCTTCTTTCCTCTTAGAAGGAACATTGTGACAACACTGAGCCTACCTGGATAATCTAGGTAATCTCCCCCATCTCTACATGCTTAATGACGTCTGCTAAATTGCTTTTACTGTGTAAGAAAACATATCACAGTTTCCAGAGATTCTGATACAGATATCATTGCTCAGCCTACTACAGTCTGGACATAGATTGTGGACTAAGCATTAGTCTTTATTGGCATAAGATCCTTGAGATTAAAATCTGCCTTCTACTACTACTATACTCACCACTATCTGTAAGCTTCGTATGCATCAGTCTCTATTAATTTTCATTCTAGAAAATAAATGAAAAGAGAAACAAGAAGAAAAGAGATAGATGTTCAAAGGGTTAACTGAAATGAATTAGGGAGTCCACTCTGAAGCATAATTTATATTTCTCTGTATTACGCATGTTTTATGATCAGAATTGTGTCCACCCAACTGTACACACATATTGCACACATCTGTGCAGAGAAACAATCACCATGGTCCCTGTTTTCTCCTTTGCTTAATACTGATTATGTGGCCATTTCCTTATAATTTTTTTTCTAAATCAGGGATACAATACAAAATGCCTATAGTTTAGCTGTATAGAAAGGTATATTACCAGTCCCTGCTGGTAATATGAAGAAAAAAGAGGAATTTTAATGACAACTACAAATGCTTGACAATTCATTTTTTTCATTTTTTAGATTTAAACACACACACAGAAAAGAATGACTTTGGTCTGGATTCGAGGGCTGAAGATTGGCAGAAACAATCAATTGAGTCATCAGTTTTGTTACATTCCAGTGACTAAAATATAAATCCTCATAATTTAGAAACCATGCTTATTTAACATGTTGTATCCAAGGAGGAAAAAAAAAAACTACTAGGATGTTTATCTCATTTTTAGTAGTGTGTTTTGTAAGGAAATGGACACTTGATCCTACCTTTAGAACCAACAATAAATGTAAGCAAAACAGAGATTAGAAGTAAAATTTCACATGTGCAGTGTTTTCATTTTTACTTATTAGCAGAACGCTCTTTGTAATAATTGCCCTGGATTTTAGTGAGTGTGCAGCCGTATGTTTCATGGAGTAACAGGAAAATTAAGCCCAGAAGATACACTATACTTTCAGGGTGAGGAAGCTCAGTTGATATTAGATGAACAAGGTAATTCTAATCCATAAAATGGTCAAGGTAAAAATTTTGTTCTCATTGAATCATTTTGAGTGAGATTCCAGTCCTCATGTTCTTTGTTTCTCTGAGCCCTAATTGACTGGGGCTCAGTGTGACCTCTGTTGTATACCAAGCACTGACTCGAACTGCCTTTTGATCTTCTCAGTCTCACATATCACAAAATTACCTCAAATTACAAAGATCTGATACAGAATTCAAAACACAGCTACCCACCACCCTTGCCAGCAGACCCAGTCTTCCTTCCTAGGTCACACCACCTTCTAGCATGTTCTCTAGTCCACGGCAAACCAAACCATTGCAAAGAGCCTTTTACTTGGTGTCCCTGCATTATCTTATTTCTCATCCTTTGTGTCCCAACTTGGTATCAGTGGTTCTTTACTACAGGCCCTCTGTTGAACCTTTAAAATATTTATGAATGCTGAGGGCCCCCAAATAGATGGTATGGAGTGTTATTTGGACTCACTGGACCAGGAAACCTTTTCTCCTTGGTATACCAATTAATATCTCACAAGGCTGTACTCTTTAGAACCCATCAGCCTTCATAGCCTGAATCATTTTCTACAAATTGGATCATGTTACCCTCTACTGTAAAATCTTTAATGACACCCTATGGTCTTGAGATTTTGTCCAAATATACCCAAGGCCCTTCACTATGTTCCCCTCACCTGGCTTCTCAGTCTGGTTTCCTGACTGTAGCTTCCCCATGAACTCTGTGCTCTACCTTTTCAGGTCTCCTCAAAGATGCCATGTTCCTTTATACCATGAAGGGTCTGTGCACGCACAATGTGACTCTGCCAGCACTCCTTATCTCCCTGGCAAGCCCCTCATGTGTCCCCTCTGTAGAGCCTTCCCCAATTTTCCATGAAGACTTTAGTTACCTCTCCTCTGTATTCCCTCTTTTGTAAAACTGATCACATTCAATAATAATTTTTTCTCCCTCACTGGACTGCAAATACATGAAGCTTAGTGTAACCAGTTTTTGGTTATCCTACACTCCCAGCACCTAATATGGTGCCTGGCACTCAGGAAGTACTCAGTAAGTGTTTGGTGAAAGAATGAATGAGTGGATGAAGAAAGGAATGTAATGAGTTAGAAACTACAGGCAGAGTACATTATGTTGAAACTAGGAAGCTGACCTTAGAAAGAACATAAATGTTACTTTGTGTTAGGGCTTAATAACATGACTAAAGGGACCACGGAAATGAACTCACCTCTCCGTAAATGGAGCTACATGAAGTCAAAGGTGTCAATATAGGCAGAATTTATTAGTGTGCTGATCATGGGAAAATCTTTAAAAATACAAGACATTTAGGCCACTGTAATTTTGTATAGAAACATAACTTTTAGGGCCACCTGAGTGGCTCAGTTGAGTAATCATCCAACTCTTGGTTTTGGTTTAGGTCATGATCTCAGAGTCTTGAGATCAAGCCTCAGGTGGGAATCCATACTCAGCACAGAGTCAGCTTAGGATTCTCTCTCCCTCTCTCTTGCCCCTCCCCCCCTCAAAAGAATAAATGAACCATTAAAAAAAAAAAGAAACATAACTTATAAGTTCTCC
Source organism: Canis lupus familiaris (assembly GCF_011100685.1). Lineage (NCBI taxonomy): Eukaryota > Metazoa > Chordata > Mammalia > Carnivora > Canidae > Canis > Canis lupus. The sequence goes on from NC_049232.1 coordinate 38,671,227, forward strand.
CCTCATTGTAAATTTTTTACTTTTTTATAAAACTAATGAACCTATGGCCATAAATTGTGAAACACATATGGCAGCAAAGATAAGCAACATAAGTACTATTTTTTGTTCTGTACTTTATTTATGGCACATATTTAAAAATAATACCCCTTACTAGAGATCTACCTCTTCATACCATAATATTATTTTAAATGATTCATAAAAGCAAACATTTTTCATTTAGTTTTATTAAATTTATTTTGCTGTTCTATTTTTAAAATTTTCTTTGCATTCTGCTTCTCACTTCAGAACTATCAGCCTCATCAGGTAATCCCAACATGTTTACAAAGTTGTCACAGACTTCAGAAACTTTAATAATTTGAAATTTTATCTATGGTTTTTAAATTTTTCTAAGAACACCTTTTCGGCAATGTAAACACACCAAGGAAATTTTTTGAGCCAAGATGGACTATTGTTTAAGAGCAAAATCCCTGACAACATTAACTTAGCTAGATAGTTGTCTACCATACGTGGAAGGTCACAGCACCCAGCAGAGTATACGCAGCATCTGGCTAAAACCCCCATTGCTGACTTACTTAGAAGCAGCTTCTGGTTAATGATAAAACAGTTCGATAAAAGGTATATGTTCAGCCCATCAGCGGGCTGTTTGTGTCACGTCTTTTAAACATCTGGATTTTTGGATCTTTTGTTCATCTAATCATCAATTCAACAAACGTTTATGAAGTGCATGCTCTTTGCCAGATGCTACACTAGGCACTAGGGAATAGAAGGATGATGTGCATTCCCTTTCCTCAAAAGATGCATAATCCTGTGTGCATGCAGGGAGGCGGGAAGTGGGGGGGGGCAGGGAGGAGCTGGCAGGCACATAAACAACTAGCCCTTATAGGAGACGCTTAGTATCCTTCCAGGTTAAGGCAGAGTAGGAGGTGACTCATTCTTTGAGCCTTTGAACTGGGCCTTCAAAGGTATCTTAAAAGTTTCTGGATAGGCAAAGAAGCAAAGGGCATTGCTCACAGAATGAACAATGTGGTCACAGGCCTGAGCAGAATGGGCATCTATGTGCCCAGGGAAGGGCAAATTGTCCCCATGGCAGGCCAGCAAAGAACATGACTGAGCTGAGCTGCCAAATGTAAGGGCTCTCAAGGGCATTCTCAGGAGTCTGAGCCTTATAACCTCCAGGGTGTTGAGAATTTCCTAAAAGTTTTCTGTGTAGATCAAATTCTCAAACAACAAGCTGATTTTCTTTATATTTTCTTGTAGCTGCTTTGTCACCATATTGTCACAGACTTGTGCACAGCACTGATGGGAATCACCTGAGGGTCTGTCCCTTAAATCACAATGCTATCTGCAAAATGATGACCCAGCTAGGTTATGTTTCATGAGCACAATTTTATTACATCTCCACCCTTAAAATAAGACCAATTGTTTTCACCATAGATTTCCTCAGTTTGAAAGAGAGAGAAAAATCACCTGCATTTCTCCTTATTGTCACATTGACCAAAAGGCTCTACCTGAGTGGCTTGGATCAGAGAGCTCTTCTGTTGCACCTATCTGTCTGTTTGGGAAGCATTTATTCAAATTGAATGGAAGCCCATGTGCCTTCTTAGATATTTAGGGAAAGAAGACTTTAGCCATCAAGCATTGAAGAGATCTGTAGTCCTAAATATCCAACATCACTAGTGAAGTGCCTAAAATGTCAGTCACCAGATGACAGAAACTTCAAGAGCATGTTCTTTTATGCCTCACAGACTCAATAGGACTCATGGGGAATTTGTGAATTATAATCAAAGGAGTAGAAGAAAAGTGGTTTGATGTAATGTTGAGGTTTAGGCGATAATGATTTTATGAATCAGCTATTACTTCTCTCAAAGAAAAATACACTGCATTTTCACTACAGTGTAGACACCATACCTAAATGTCTCATTCCTCCAGCATCAGTTATAAAATGTCACTCTACTGTTTAACTTATACACAATTACATTTTTTATTAGGAAAAAATCATTAATTAAAAAAAAAATGGGGGCAGCCTGGGTGGCTCAGCAGTTTAGTGCCTGCCTTGGCCCAGGGCATGATCCTGGAGACCCGGGATGGAGTCCCATGTCGGGCTTCTTGCTTGGAGCCTGCTTCTCCCTCTGCCTGTGCCTCTGCCTCTCTCTCTCTCTCTCTCTCTCTCTCTCTCTGTCTCATGAATAAATAAAATATTTTTTAAAAATAATATTTTTTTTAATGGAGAGAGTATGGAAGAAAACTAGAGATGGAGACAACCAATCCTAAGGTCTCTTATTTGAGATGTAACTATCACAGTGGGGCAAGTTTGGGGCTTTGTTTTTTGGTTTTGGGTTTTTTTTAATTTTTTTTAAATTTTATTTAAATTCAATTTGCCCACATAGAGTATAACACCCAGTGCTCATCTCATCACGTGCCCTCCTCAGTGCCCATCACCCAATTACCCCATTCCCCCCACCGACTTCCCCTTCTGCAACCTTTTGTTTGTCTCCCAGAGTTAAGGAGTCTCTCATGGTTTCTCTTCTTTTCCATAATTTTTCCCTGAGGGAAAGTTTTGAATGCAATTCTAAAACACTAATATGAGCAACAAGAACCAAAATTCCTTCCTGTATGGAGTTAATAGGATAATGGATGATAATTTTCAAAGGGATGAAAGCTATTTAAAAGAGCTATTTAAAAATAATAAACAAAAAGAGGTTAATAGACTAGAGACTGTTTGGCCATTCTAGCGAGGTGGTTGAGGATACAATCTCCATGCAGGTAAGAATGAAATTAAACCTGAATAATTAGAAACACTCAGCCATGTGAAGAGTAAGAGGAGAGTGGGGCTGGGTGGAGAGAAGAACAAGTGCAAAGGTCCTGTGGGAAAAACAAGCTTGGCATGTTGGAGGAACAACACATACACACACAAAACCAGTGTGGCTGGTTTATGCAGGGAAAAGGGAGAATTGTATGAGATGAAATTGCAGAGGTGTGTCAGGTTCCTCTTGTTCAGTGCTAGAACCAAGAATCTAGAACCATGCTTGGTACTAAAGAAATTTTTGTCAAATGAATAAATGAAGTTAAAATTTGAGACAGGCTGTCTCAAAAGTTCCTTCAGGGCAGGAACCAGAACATTTAAGGCTTTGGAGGTCAGGGTTAAAAGAGTTTGGATTTTATTCTAATCACAAGGAAAAGCCATGGGAATTATATGATCTGATTTGAAAACATCATTCTTGCTTCTGTGTGGAGAGTAGACTTTAGATATGCTAAATATCTTCCACGGCTCTTGTAGATTCACCTTACCTTCTCCATCTGTGTCTCAGGAGGCTGACCTGTAGAGACTCCACTTTCTGGCTTCTAGTTGTGTTGAACCAATGGCATTTTCAGCAGGCTGTCAGAAGGAGAGCAGCTGTCTTCAAGTTGAGTACACCATCCATATCCTGCTAGGACCTAACTGAGAAAACTAGAGACTGGTTAGGAGGCTTTGTGGTAGTCTAAGCAAAGATGATGATATCATAATTTATTATTTGTTGCAGAGGTAAAGCTTATTTATTTTGGAGGGATATCTGAAAGTATTTGCTCACAGATTGAGTGTTAGGGAAGAGATGGCAAGAAAAAGGAAACACTCAAGACGTTTCCTACTGAATTCAGACATTTCTGTCCTGAATATGGAGCCATCAAATAAAGGGGGAAGGCTGAGAGGAGAGAAGATTTGGGGCAAGGACAGAAGGCAAGATCACAGGTTCCATTTTGGACATATTTAGGTCAAGATACCTGTTTGCATTTAAGTGGACATACTGAGTAAGCAAAGGGGAGAAGTCAGAGCCTAAGATTTAAATTTTTGACTCACCAGGACAAGCTTTGTTTTTTTTTCTAGACAGTACAATTTCAACAAAATTACATTAAGTTCATGGAAGAATTTTAATAATTCATAGAATGGAAAGAATTGTGGAAAACACAGTCCCCAAGTTTGGCAGATTTTAGGAATCAGTAATGCACATGGTTAGTTGTATAATTATAAAAGAGTCCTGAAGAAAGGCTGAACAGTAAAGGTTATAACTAATCTGATGATAGAATAACTGGATGGTTGGAAGTGAGGATTCAATAAAAAGACAAGAAGGCTAAACCTAAGAAGTCATGCAAAAGACTATAAAACCAAATTGAAACCTTTAGCTGTCCGTATAACAAGAAGGCATATTTTAAGTATATGGAAACTCTTAGCCACCAATTTAAATTTCCCCTAACCACCAACTTCAATTCCTACAAATATTGAGGATTTACATTCGCAGAAGGCACTGTGCTAGACAGTGTGGGTACAAAACTCATTGCAGAAATAAAATCTTTGAGACCTTATTGAAGTGCTACTAAATGAGAGCTAAAATTAAGTTTTGCTTCTGCAATAAATGAAAAGGCCAGGGAGTCATCACAATGAGCCAGAGAAGCCAAAGGCCTGGCCCACTCACAGCTTGAAGCATTAGCTCTGAGGCTGTAGATTTTTCCTCAAATAAGGCTAAACAGCAAGCTAGACCAGTCCTTGGAAGGAACTTTTTGGATCTGTGATGAGTCACAACTGGCTGAAGACCACCTTCTTCAGTCTACCTACACACTCAGCTTCATGGCATAGCCTAGAAGCTGTGTTCAAATGTAGCCTGTTGGCTCCGAAGTCAAAAGGTCTAGGAAGAACACATTTTCAGGGCCACCACAGTGCCCAGATGAACTATTTGAGAATGTTGGTCCCCAACCTGAAACATGGACATACGCCATCAGAGATAGTCACAGAGTGGAGGCTGAGGATTAGAATTGCAAATTTGCATTGCAAAGCACCACCCCTCCAGTGGAGGAGAGGCTGAGACCAGGTTCTGGCAGGCTGGTGCTTAGGGGGCCTGGGGCTCTCAGCAGGAGGCAGCAGCAGAATACTCTCCCACTGCAAAGGGAGAGGAGCTCCTATAGCCACAGGAAAGAGAAGCTGTGCTTGGACTCCCTCTCCAGTTGGATGGGCCACCCTAGCTCCAGAGCAGGTGCTCCATAGGAGGTAGGTGAATGTTGCATAGAATGGAAGTCAACCAGTTTCTGCCCCTGAGTGGCCTTAATTGAATCACTTCTTTCCAGCTTCAGCTTCTTTATTTGTAAAGTGGGGCTAAAATCTACCTCCCAGAATTTCTGATTTAATGGATCTGAGATGGGATTCATCTAGGCTTCAGTAATTTTAAAAGCTCCCAAGTGATTTTAAAGTGCATCCAGGGTGGGAACACAAAAAGAAAGTGACAGTTGGATCACAGCAGCATTCTGACCACACTCAAGGACACTACATCACCATCCTAACCTTGACCATGAGCACAAATCCCTCTTGCAGTCCAAGTAAGCCCACTGAGCACAGACACCTCTGAGAGACCACTGCTAGAGCAGGAGCTACTCCTTCAGCAAAAACGTTCAGGTTTGTATACCCAGCACTAACCTCCCAGTGAGCCCAAGGGCAGCAGGTGGAAAGAAGAGGACCATTCTGGAAGAAAGCAGAATACTCTCTAGAATGTTGACAGTAAAGTATCCCCAGCACAGAGTAGTCATCAATTGCTGATCTAAAAATGACTAAAGTAAAAGACAAAAAAAATAAAATAAAAAAAAAATAAAAATGACTAAAGTTTAGATCCGACTAAAAATAACAGAAAACCCAATGACTTAAATAAGAGAGAAAAGTATTTCTCACTTGTATAAGCCCAGATTATCCAGGGTCCATGTGGTAGCTTCACAGTCGGGAAGATAGGCTACTTCCATTTGTTTGCCTATCACTGTCCAAGACGGGAGGCTTAAATTTTAGACTTCATGTTCACATTCCAGCCAGCAAGGAGGAGAAAGGGACAGGGTGGGGGTGGGGTGTCACACACTCATTTTGTGGTCATTTCCCTGAAACGGCACACCACCTTCCATGTATATCCCACTGGCCAGCTCTCAGGCACAAGGCCAGGTGCACCTTCAGAGCAGATTGACAAATATAGTCTGTATGCTGGAAAGTCATGTGCCCAACTAGAAATTGGGGGTTCCTTTGCTACTGCAAGGGAGGGGACTACTGGGACAACAGCCAACAGTCTATGCCTGAAATCGCCTCCCTTGCCCCTCATGCGACTGGATTGTAACTATTCAGTTACATGTAAATAGTGTGTTTGACTGGAATCCCACTGAAAACCACTGAAATAAGACTATTTTCCTGCATCCCAATTCCAGTGACTCTAGTTCCCACTGCCCTGAGAAATCAACAGTCCTACAAGAAAAGTGTTCCAGGGGAGTTCTTCAGGAAACCAGGTCTTACCTCTAATGTGCTTCCTCCAGTAGTGAGGCAGAATGGATGTTTACACTTGGAGAGAAAGTCTTGCCTTCTGTGCAGATTAATTCCTGCAGATTTACACTGATGGCAGGCGCTCTCTCCTATTCCTTCTGGAGGCTGAACAGATTACTTTCACTGGGTCGTAAATATGTTTAACACCCTATTATACTAACCTTTTAAACCAGTTGTCTTGGGTGGCTGCAAATATACTTTAGGAACAACTTTCTATGATTTAAAGGCCCTTGAAATTCCTGGATGCTCTAGTTAAATACTTGAAATTAAGATTGGAGGGTGTAGATCTTGTGACAAACTTCATTTCAAAGAAAGGAAGCAAAATCCTTTGGGTTGATTCTTAGTTTTCTTCTTCTTCTTCTGTTGTTTTTTTTTTTCCCCACTCTTTTCTCACCCAAGGCTAAGATGAGTACTGGCAGACAAACATACCACTGTCCTACGTTTAGATGGACTTTTTATTCCTTCCCCAGTGTTCCAGGACCTGTGGAGGGGGCATCCAGAAGCGGGAGGTTCTTTGCAAACAGCGCATGGCTGATGGCAGCTTCCTGGAGCTTCCTGAGACCTTCTGTTCAGCCTCTAAACTGGCCTCCCAGCAAGCCTGCAAGAAAGATGACTGTCCCAGCGAGTGGCTCCTCTCTGACTGGACAGAGGTACGTATGTATGCTCCTTGGAAGGAGATCATAAAAGAAGCATAAGGAAGAAGAGGAGGTACCCCAAATTTACACAAACAGAAGATGAAAACAGAACAAAATAATCCTCCTAGCATTTCAGAACTGTATTTTTGTAACCATTTATCCCATAATGTGCAACCAGCTTTTAACTAGGCTACATGGACATGAAGTAAGCAGCCAGCCATTACACGACAATCAGAAGCATGGAATTGTAAACAGGTTCCTCGTGGAACAAAACCAAGCTTTGTCTGGCCCAGAATTCCTGTCAGAAGACTGTGTTGTTCTACCTTTATCCACACCCACCTTTCCGACCTCCCGGCACCTCCTCCTCCCAGATGTTTCTAGTCTCTACTCAGGATGGGCAAAGCCTCTTTCATTATTCCCTTCCAAGTTACTGGACAATAAGGAACATGATTTATTAAGAAAAGAAGGCCAGGGAAATCCTGCCTCTTTACTGTCAGTTTCCTGGCTCCAGGACATTAACAGCTTCCCAGCAAGAGAACTTGATTTCCCCTGCTGCTTGCATTTGGGGGGATGATTACATCAGCATCCACCATTCCTTACTTACCTCATAAGTTAAGATATACCCCCAACTCACTTAACTTTTCTAAATAATTCCTACTCTAACACTAGCCTAAATTAAGTCATTTACACCTAGCTTTGACTTGTTCTCAGCCCCTCTACCACTACTGTGAATTGTGTACAACTCTCCCAGCTTCATAGGCATGTGTGTCTTCCATAAAGAAGTTCCCCTAAAAGTATTGCCTCATATGCAGATTTAACCAAGAACAGAATTGCCAGGCCTGAAGTGAAAATCTTGGTGTAAAAAGCAGATTCAAGACCCTGTCCTTTCTTGCATTTAACCACTTGCACTGGGCTTGCTGATCCCATTGCCTTCTTGGTATCGTTGTGTGCATATGTGTATGTTCTATGTATTCAACAGGATGGGGCTTCTGGGGGTTGAAACACCTCACAAGGACGCTTGCTTCCACAGAGGGAAAAGCTGCCTCTGAAGATTAAGAGGCCACCTCTTTCAACCTGGGTTCTTAGAATTCTTGCGCTTTATCTAGAGCTTTATAGATATAAAGTTCACTCAGGTGGTGTTTACTAAGGGCATCGCGAGAATGAGGTAACCTACTTCACCACAGGTTTTATATTTGGCAATAAAATTGCCTTCTGGTGCCTCACCCCAAATGTCCCAGAAGAGAAATAGGTATGATTATTTTTTTTAATTTTAAGAACAATTATCTTTCAATAGGATAAAGGATTAAAAGCATGTAAAATAAGTGTGTGTGTGTGTGTGTGTGTGTACACATGTGCATGAACATGTAAGTGCCAGTTTTTCCATGGAATGTTGATTTGAGGTGTGGTGTTATGTAAGAAAAATCATAACAGAACTAACCATGTAGGAAAGTGCACCGAAGTAAGTGGCTCTAGATGGAGACTTCCTTCCAGGGGCATACGGTAAAAGGTGTCCTTCTACGAATTCTGTCGGTGATAGTTGTCCTGAGTGGAATGCTGAGGAAGGGACTTGTGCGTATTATCATGGACCTGCCATGTTTCTGGAGTTTGTGGCCTCTGAGCACATGGGACACAGAGAATTCAGAAAAAATTCTTTCAGGCCTGCAGATTTGAGGCAGGGCCCCTTGTTTTTAGGCACTAAGGAAAGGAGACTGCTCAAGTGAGGTGCTCTGAGTCCCTTTAAGTATCACAGACCTTTGGAACCCTGCCGTGTGTGCTCAGGAGTTGGACTCATAGAGGCACTTGGGTGGCTCAGTTGGTTAAGCATCTGACTCTTGATTTCGGCCCAGGTCATGATCTCAGGGTCATGAGACTGAGCCCCATGTGGAGATCTGCACCAGATGTGAAGTCTGCTTAAAATTGTCTCTCTCCCTCTCCCTCTGCCTTTCAAGTGTGCACTCTCTCTCTCAAAAAAGAGAGAGAGAGAGAGAAAGAGAGACTCAAAGGCAAATTTAGGTTCTCATCCCGACTCTGCTACTTACTGGCTCTCTAACCTTGGGCTAGTTATTTAACCTGTCTGAGCCTCACTTTGTGTATCTGAATATTGGAGATAATAATGTCCACTCATATGGTTTTTGAGAGGATTTAGATAAATGATGCATATAAAGCTTTGTGCTTAGTAAAAGTTAACCCTATTAATGTTATGGTCCTCTTCCATCCCTGCTCATTGTCAGGAGGAGAGGAAATAAAAGGAAGCACTTACCTGGACTGGCTAGACCCAGGGTCATGGCCTAGGCTTCCTGCGGGCTCTTCCAGTCTTCTTAGGAAGAGAAAGTCACACTTTGGGAAGTAGGACTGGTTAGCCCTTATGCGTGGAATGTTCTTAGGTTCTGGGTTATCTGGGCTGATGTGTAGAAATTCCAAACATTGGGGAGGGGCTGGGAATGGTGGGTAGGAATCACCAGTTCACTGGGATTCAACTCAAGCTGGTGCCATACAAATGTGCTCCCGGGGGTGTTCACAGAGGCTCTTATTGGCCCTGTCATCCAACAGCCCTTGCCTTGGCCCTGGTGCTCTGATTGAGATGAAACACGCATTCCACATCCCCTGCCCCCAAGACTCCCCTTGGAGAAAGGAAGACCTGGATGATCTATGGGTGTTTTTCATCCTCAAGTATCTGGGCTCAATCTTATAGTTACTGCACAGAATCCCTCAGAGACAGAATTAAGCCAAAATTTTAGACACTTCAAATAAAATTACTTTCAGATTCTATTCTGAGAATAAGACCCCTTAAAAGGTTTTACTTCTTTTCTTTAAAAGAATTCCTTGCATCTCTGGAAAGAGATGGCTATCATATATTTTTAAATCATATTTTTATGAAAGTACTTTCCCCCAAAAAATATAAAAGAAATTAAGGTCAGAGTAGTCAATTTTAGAGCTAGAAGGAACATAGAAGATTCTATAGCCTGGTGGTTCTTTTAAAAATTAAAGCCACAGAGGCCTCTTTTCAATTGAAATGTTACTACAAAGCCAAGAATCTCAAACAGAAAAAAAATCAGAGCTGTTTTGGTTGAAGTATGGTCAAGGGCCCCAGATCTCCATAGGTTGGATCTCCAGATCACCCGAAAGCCTCTGAATCACTTCCTCAACATAGAAGAGGGTTTGAAAATCCCTCCTCATGCTTAGTTTTCTTTTAGAGATCTGGAAACTGAGCCTCAATAAAGAACTAGACTTGACCAAAATCATAAACCAATCTTCAGAGATATAGTCTATTTTCCTGCTTGGCAGGACTAAACTGACCATGCTTTTAAATTTTCCAGGCTCTTTGCCTCCATCCCACCTGATCCCAGGATTTGGGGCTGTCATTTACAATAAAATAAGAGATGGGTAGAATCTGGAATCCACCATCATCAGGAAACAAAAGCAATGGGTTTCCTACCTCCATTTTTTTTGCATCTAAAATGTCTTTCAGGGTGGCGTATATCACAGCACATTGCATGGAGTAGTTCATTTCAGCAGGTTAACATATAACACTTGAAAATATAAGATAATATTTTGGGGCTTAGTGTCATTTTTCAAGTTAACGTGGCACACTGCCATGACCCTAGTTCAGGTCTTTATCATCTCGAGCCTGGACTACTGTGGCAGCTCCTTAACTGACATCCCTGCCTGCCATACATCTCTTACTCCCTTCCCTCCCGGACACTGTTGCCAGATTAACCTTCTCAAAACACCTCTTTCATCATTTCACTCCTCCCTCCAATGGCTCCTCACTGCCTAGTGGACCAATTCCAAACCTTCTGTCTGAAAATTAAAAATCTCCAACGTCTGGCCCCAAACTACCTCTTGAGCTCCTGACACTCTCGACTTGTTCCCTCTGTTCAGTCAGACTGGTTTAGCTCTTCCTCGAAGCCTGCCTTGGATTCTTGCACTGAACTCTTCAACTGTCGCTCTGGATATTCCCCTGCCTCCCGTGCTTATCCCTAGTTTCTGCACACATTTGTACTTTACTCACCTTCAGAACCTCAGCTGGGAAATCACTTGTGCACCATCAACATTCAACCATTGTTAGCATTAATTTTGTAATACTTCACTTCTCTTGTAGTTTTATATTCCTACTAAATCTTATATTACTGTCTAATTCTTTGAACAGCTTTATTTTTTTAAGATTTTATTTAAAAAAAGATTTTATTTATTTATTTGAGAGAGAGCAAGAGTGATTGGGTATACGAGAGAAAGAGAGAGCACGTGAGAGAGAGAGCATGAGGAGGAGCAGAGGGGCAGAGGGAGAGGAAGAAGCACACTCTCCGCTGAGCGGGGAGCCCGATGTGGGACTTGATCTCAGGACTCTGGGATCATGACCTGAGCCAAAGGCAAACACAACCAACTGAGCCACCCAGGCACCCTGAACAGCTTTATTGAGGTATAATGTACATACTATAAAATTCAACTTCGCATTGTTTTCAAGGTTTGTCTGTTTACTACATATCCAAAAGAACAACAGTCCTTTTATGGTAGAATAATATTCCACTATATAAATATACCATATTTTTGTTTATCCATTTACCAGTTGGTGGACATTTGAGTTATTTCCACATTTTTCTCTGTTGAACATTCTCATTCAAGTCTTTGTGTGAATGGATGTTTTCACTTCTTTTGGGTAGATACCTACAAGTGAAATTGCTGGGTCATACTGTAAATTTATGGTCATCTTTGTAAGAAACTATCAAGCTGTTGTCAAGAAGGCTGCACTATTTTACATTTCCACCAACAAGATAAGAAGGTTCTAATTTTACACATCTACATTTACAATAACATTTGTTACTGTCTGTTTTTGTTATGGCCATTCCAGGGGATATGAAGTGGTATCTCATTGTGGTTTTGATTTCTATCTCCCTAATACGATATTTCATTTTTTTTTATTTTTTTATTTTTATGATAGTCATACAGAGAGAGAGAGAGAGAGAGGCAGAGACATAGGCAGAGGGAGAAGCAGGCCCCATGCACCGGGAGCCTGACGTGGGACTCGATCCCGGGTCTCCAGGATCGCGCCCTGGGCCAAAGGCAGGCGCCAAACCGCTGCGCCACCCAGGGATCCCCCGATATTTCATTTTAAAAACACATTTAGATTCCCCCCCACACACTCATTTGATGACAGCCCCTTGAGGTACAAACCACCTTGCACTTTTTTTCCCAGAGTTTCTAGCACCCGAGCTCAGACAAAGTAGATGTATGACAGTTATCAGATGCTTAACATTAAAATTATATTTGTGAAGGAAGGAAGAACATAATTAGCATTGAGTGTCATTTCTGTGTGTGAAATTCAAACTATATTATCTCATTTAATTCCCAACCTTGCTGGGGTGCCTGGGTGGCTCAGTCAGTTAAGTGTCTGCATTTGGCTCAGGTCATGGTCCCAAGATCCTGGGATTGAGCCCCACGTTGGGCTCCTGGCTCAGCAGGGAGCCTGCTTCTCCAGCTCCCCCCGGCTCATGCTTGCTCGCTCTCTCTCTCACTCAAATAAATAAATAGAATCTTAAAAAAAAAAAAATCCCTACCTTGCAAAATAAGTGTACAAAGTAGAAACAGACTCTGAATTGCCAACTGGTAAAATACCAAGCTGGGATTTGAACACAGGGCTCTATGACTCTGTAACTCTAAAGGCCAGGCCACATAAGTAGAACAGGTAGAGTGTCTACAGGAAACCTGAGAGCAGAGAAATCTTGGGATGTGTTTACAATATGGCCGTGTCTTCCCAAAGTGCTGCATACTTGATGTTTCTCTCTTTCAGTGACTGTTGCTTTTTTAAGCAACTTTTCTCGCATTTTGGTGAGTTTGAGAGTCCATACAAAAACCCATTAGCCTCTAGTTCCTGCATTTACGTACATGTGGTCCCTCTTTCCTCACCAGTGTTCCACAAGCTGCGGAGAAGGCACCCAGACTCGGAGTGCCATTTGCCGGCAGGTGCTAAAAACCGGGGTCTCGGCCATTGTCAATTCCTCCCTGTGCCCTCCCCTGCCCTTCTCTTCATCCATCAGGCCCTGCATGCTGGCAACCTGTGCACGTGAGTATGTCTGAGCTCTGGGGACAGGGGGACCGAACCCACCACCCAGGAGCGGCTGTGGCCACACGGTAGCTTTCCTTAAACCCAAGACCAGAGGGAGGCTGTCAGGCAGTAGGGCTGGAGGACAGCAGCAGGCTGGTGGGCTCAGCTGGAGATGGAAAAGAAATCTTAATTACACGTGGCCAAGCAGAATTCTCTTCTCTGCTGGAAAAACAGTTTGCAGGGGGTAGTGCAAAGTTCACTGGCTGGCACAGAGAGATCTGGAAGCTGGAGTCAGCATATTACCGATGAAGCCTAATGCTGTCCACTCGGGGGTTTTAAAATGCCCTAAACAGATTTGTTATGTTTAATATTAATCCCTGGAGTTGTAACACCTCTGGGCTCTCCTCCCCAAGTACCCTGCCCCGCCCCCCGCCCGTGCTCTGCAGAACACGAAGGGATGTGGAAACGGAGAGCAGTCCCCTTCCCTTTGTCCCCTGCCTGTTTTTATGATGCTTGTTTTCTTTCTTTTTGAATCCTTCTAATGAGAGGAACTGCCTCTGCCCCTGGCGTCCCCCTCCATCTAGAACCTGCATCTCAGCTTCTAGGGGTAGAAAGCCCCAGCAGGGTGATAGCAGGTTGCCCCCGCTGCACCCCATTAGTTGGAGCTTAGCCTGGGCGGCAGCCTGACGGCCCACAGCTGGCAGCCGCTTCCTCCCCGCAAAGCCTAGGGCTTGCGCCTCCCCTGAAGCCCTGTCTCCCTCCTCGGCTCCAGTGCGTCCGCTCCCTCGCTTCCCCGCCCCGCTCCCTCGCTTCCCCGCCCCGCGCCCCGCGCCCGCGCCCGCGCCCGCGCCCCGCGCTCACTCTCGTTCTCCTCCGCCCTCCGTGCGCTCCCCTCCCACTGCCTCGGCGGCAGGGCCCGGGCGGCCGTCCAGCAAGCACAGCCCCCACATCGCGGCCGCCAGGAAGGTCTACATCCAGACCCGCCGCAGAGGAAGCTGCACTTCGTCGTGGGGGGCTTCGCCTACCTGCTCCCCAAGACGGCGGTGGTGCTGCGCTGCCCCACGCGGCGCTTCCGCAAGCCGCTCATCACCTGGGAGAAGGACGGCCACCACCTCATCAGCTCGGCGCACGTCACCGTGGCCCCGTTCGGCTACCTGAAGATCCACCGCCTCAAGCCCTCCGACGCCGGCGTCTACACCTGCTCGGCGGGGCCCGCCCGGGAGCAGTTTGTCATCAAGCTCATCGGGGGCAACCGGAAGCTGGTGGCCCGGCCCCTGAGCCCCAGGAGCGAGGAGGAGGCCCCGGCGGGGAGGAAGGCCAGCCCCAAGGAGGCCCTGCACACCCACAAACACCAGAACGGCATCTTCTCCAACGGCAGCAAGGCCGAGAAGCGCGGCCCCGCCACGGACGCGGGGAGCCGCTACGATGACCTGGTCTCGCGGCTGCTGGAGCAGGGCGGCTGGCCCGGGGAGCTCCTCGCCGCGTGGGAGGTGCAGGACTCGGCCGAGAGGAACGCGTCCTCCGAGGAGGACCAGAACGCCGAGCAGGCCCCGCGGCCCCTGCCCTTCACCATGGTGACCGAGCAGAGGCGCCTGGACGACATCCTCCGGAACCTGTCCCAGCAGCCCGAGGAGCTCCGGGACGTCCACCGCAAGCACCTGGTGGCCCAGCTGGCCCAGGACATCTTCCGCAGCCACCTGGAGCACCGGGACGCGCTGCCCAAGCCCTCGGAGCGGAGGCCCCCCCCGCTGGCCGTGCCCCCTCGCAAGCACGTGTCCGGCTTCAGCAGCTCGCTGCGGACCTCGGCCCCCGCGGGGGAGGCCGTGGGGGGCCCTCGCCGGCCGCACCGCAAGCCCACCATCCTGCGGAAGATCTCGGCCGCCCAGCAGCTGTCGGCCTCCGAGGTGGTCACGCACCTCGGGCAGACGGTGGCCCTGGCCAGCGGCACGCTCAGCGTGCTCTTGCACTGCGAGGCCATAGGCACCCCGAGGCCTACCATCAGCTGGGCCAGGAACGGAGAAGCGGTTCAGTTCAGTGACAGGTGAGCCTGGCAGCCACCGGGGCTGGGGGGGGGAGGGGCGGGCGAGGGGCCACAGGTCGCCGCCGGGGTGCTCGCCGGGGTGCTCGCGCGGCTCTTCCTTCCAGGTGGTTCCAAGGGTAGGGCTTAGAACCCCGGGCCTCGGGCCTGGCAGCCTGAGTTGCAAGTCACCAATAGGCCTGCTGGAGCCAAGACTAAGTACTTGATTTCTCTAAACTGTATGCTGTCCTCTTGGTAAGGTAACAGTAACAGTGCCTATCCACCCCAGTCCCCGTAGGGTCCCAAAGATTAATGAGATATTCTCCAGATAGCTTTGAACTTTTGGCAGAAAGCTATCATTCAAGGCCAAGGCATTATTACATTACCACTCTGTGAGATGGCCCACTGAACAGCTTATCCATCAGAATACTGTCTCCGTGTGTGGTCCCTCAGGGCTGGAGAGAGAGTGCAGCCAGCACCTGCTGCTCCCTGTGGGTGAGCCCATCCTCTGTCTGGGCCCGACAAAGCTGGTTGTTCCAGAAAGCTTTTATTCCCAGTCAGACCTGTGATTAATTATCCTAATATCTCACGGTGTCTCTGTTTTGATGTGTCATTACGAGGATGACAGCATGTATTACTTACTGATTTCCTTGGGCCATGGCCATTTATAATGTAAAATCAATAGTAGTGGTAGAAGTTATAACAATAATATTTTTGAACACTATGTGCCAAGAACCGTGCCATAATTCCTGCATATATTCTCTTTTAATCTTTATAGTGGCCCTGACAACAATAATAGCTAGCATTAAGTGAGTAGCGACAATCTGCCAGGCTAATGGGGTCTTTGTGTGTTTATTTCGTTAAATTCTAACTAAGCCCTAAGAAGTGGGTACGGTTTTTGTTTTTGTTTTTGTTTTTAAGATTTTATTTTTATTTATTCATGAGAGACACACAGAGGCAGAGACATAGGCAGAGGGAGAAGCAGCCTCCCCTCCAGGAGTCTGCAGGACTTGATCCCAGGACCCCTGGATCATGACCTGAGCTCAACCACTGAGCCACCCAAGTGCCCCGTGGGTATAGTTTTTATCCACACTTTACAGAAGAGAAAACAAAGCCTAGGAACTGGCTAAAGATCTTAATAGTAGGTGGCAGAGCCAAGATACGTGACACAAATAAGATAGGCAGTCAATGGGAAGAATCATATACTCTGGATGAGAGAGGGGTCTTTAAGGTCCTCCCACATAGAGTCCTCGTTTTAAATTTTTATCTTCTCTGAATTCATGTAGAATGCTATTTTCATTAAGAATAATCCCAAATACTATTACTTGGCAATCCTTGTACCTAGCTTGCTAGCTTTGGGTAAAGGAAAGAAAGGAGCGAGGATTTATTGTGCCAGGCACTTTGCCAGGTATATTTATATGTAACTGCATTTCTTATTCTAACAGTCCACAAGATTGACATTATCCTCCAGTTTCACATAGAAAATCAAGGGTTAGCAGCTCACCCAAGAAGATCACACTTTAGTAAGAGCCAGACCAACGATTCCATATCAAGTTTGTTTGAGTCCAATTTGGTCTCCTCTTCTGAGACTGGGGAACAAATGTGACTTTGTCTTGCCTGCCTACATCTTTTGTGCCTTTGAAATGGCAATAATATTGCCTCTCAGCCTTAGTACTTATAGGCCAAATACCTTTAATAACAACAATAGTAGTATTTTTCCGGCGTACTCTTATTATGTGCCAGACACGGTAATCAGTGCTTTAAAGGCGGCATCTTATTTAATCTCCAAAAATAACCTTATAGTTTAAACACTATTATTGTTACCACAACAATATTTCTCAACAATGAGAAAGCTGAGACACAGATGTGGGAACCCACACAGAAGTGCCGGAGACAGGGTTTGAATGCAGGATTTATTGCACCAGGCATTTTAAATGCACACCTCAAGAACCTCTCCTCTTGTGTGCTGCTTGGTTCTCCCCAGCTCACGCTTTCATTGGTCAGCTAATGGCTAGGGTTCCTGCAGATCTTCCTAGAAATCTTTACAACAGATTTTGGGGTCAAGCTGAAGTTGGAGTAAATCCCCTTGAGGTCACGGAGTCGATGAGAGGTAGCCCCGGTGTCAGATCCCCCAGGATGACGGGTGCAGGTGAAGAGTGGTGCCCTGGTGCTGGGGTGGATGGTGCACTCGAAGCCTATTAGTGCACCGTCCTACCTACTGTGACCAAATCATGTCATCTTCTCCACCAGCCAGTCAGCTTCTCAAGTGTAGGTACCATTTTATTCCTAGACCTCTTGTCCAGGATTGCGCTACTGGGATGGAAGGGAATAGCATTTGGCTATACACAGGAAAAGATGGGAATTAATGTTTCTTGACTCACCACAGACCCAGTGCTCTGTGCCAGCAACTTTTTCATAGCCATCGCCCTTGGTTAATGGCCACCACAGGGTACAACATAGGAGCTGCTATCCCGATTTCAGAGATGAGAAAACTGTGGCCCAAAGTAGTTTGGGAGCTCGATGATGTTAGCTCGCAAAAGGCAGAATCAAGAGGGCAGATTCGAACCCAGGTCTGCCCAACCCTAGCCCATGCTGTTTCACTTGGTATGACCTTAGTCCCTTCATTTCAAAAGCAGGGGAGTGGCAGGGAGGTTGTACCAGTTCATCTCTGAGGTCCCTTCTACCTCTTTCACTCACTTACAAAAAGCCACAGAAGACAAAAACCCATATGCTGGTGGGGAGTGGGGAAAGCCTTGAGCACAGGAGCTTCAATCTCTGTCGCATGAGCTATTTCTGAGCCCCCTCCACAAAATGGGAGTTCACCAGTTGCATGAGTTTGGGACATATTCACTTAAAGCTGAACAGATGTACTTTGCTGCTGGATTTTACTTCTATTTTTTTAATATAGTGCTTGATATTTTTTCTCATTTTTATTATAAAAGCAGTAAAAGGACTATAAAGCAATTCAAATAATACCTAAATCTATAAAGTACAAATGTAAGTCTCCCTCATCCTCCCACATCGATTCCCCAGAGTCTGTCTCTCTTAATAATTTGGTATACATCCTTTTGGAATTTTTATATATTTTATTGCATTATATATAAAACACATATACACATATATGACTTGGGTTTTTTAATGGAATATTACTCATGTTTAGAAATTTCATGTGGTTTCTACTCAACAACATGTCTAGAAGACATTTCATTATAGTATGTAGAGATCTGCGTCACCATTTTTAATGGCTGATTACTGTTCCTGAATGCATTTAACTATCCCCCAATTGAAAATTATTTTGGTTTTTCTATTTTTTTAAACTCCTTTAAGCACTCCAATGTGTGTTGTGACTGTCCAAGTGAATAATGCAGTATGCGTTATTTTCCAAGTAGTTCTTTGATCAATGAACAATTTTTTGCCCTAGTCATCTCAAGGATACCAAGAGTTCTTGAAATACCACTTAGGAAACATTACTTTCACCTTTTAATTCTCACCTCCTTGGGTACTCTGTGTCTAGCTCTAACGTCTTTAAGATGAAGAGGGTTCCATGGAATCTTACTAGAAAAAGACACATGGGAGCCAGGTGCTAAAGATACCGAAGGTGCTAGACTAGAGCCAGTCCTGGCTCTTCAGTCACAAGGACATTGGTGGCAGCAAGGGTTAGGAGTAGCATTAAGAGGAAGAGCACATGAAGCACATGGGCAAACAGTTTTACAGTTTTTGCCACTCTCAAGATTTTTCTAGATCTACCCTTGACAGAGCTTTCCAATGCAAGTTAATGGCACCCGGTAAAGAAAAATATGAGATTTGGGATACTGATCTCTGATGTCATAATTTCTCCATTTAACTTAGCCAGCCAAAAAGAAATATGACTGGAGCTTTATTTTCTATACAGTTTTCCAAGTCCTGTTGAAAAAAAGAGAGTGAATATATCTGCACAGAGTATGCAGGAGCACAGAGCTGCCATTGGGACTCCTTTGCTATGGGCCATTGGTGACCTCTCTGTGTTGGGTTTCATTGCTTGTCATCATTCCTGTGTCCGGTAGCAATTCAGAAATGCTCATTTATTTTCACACAGAGATGTGCTGAAATGCCCAGTGCTGTAGTTCAGTTAGTCTGTTTTTGCTTAGTACCAAATCCATCTTTCTGAAAGAATCTGCAAGATTCAGCTGGCTATTGGTTTGTAGGACTTTGCCATGTGTTAAAGTATACTCTTAGTAACCTGAGCCAGCCAGATAGGTCAAGAGATGAAGAAAGTAACTAAGGAGAAGTCTACTACTTCTTTGGCTTTTCAGTATGCCAAAGTTTTATCTGAAAGAAATTGCTTCTATGAAAAAATCACTATCAAGTCAATACCAGTGTACCTCATATATATAATTTACTAGTTGAAATGAATTCACATGCCAACTTATCAAGCAATAGTTTATGGGATGTTATTGAATATACTATGATAGACTGGTTCATCATAATCCCCTGCTTCTCCTTTATTTCATATAACATTCCCATGGATCCTCAGAGCCGGACCCTCAGTTAGATACTGGGGATAGAGGAAAAAAAGACTCACTCCCTATCAGTGAAACTCAAAGTCTCATGTGGAAGCAATAGAAGTAAATGCAGTGTTCAAGCGCTAAAAAAAAAATCAGTATGGATATTTATTCAGTCCATAAGAATTTATTAACCTATCTATTATATGCCATACACACACACCTAGTCACTAAGAAGGACTATTGTGAATGAAAAAGTAGTCTGTATTCCCATGCAATTTACACACATTTAGATTTCTGCTCAAATTTGTGCATCAGAAAGGCCTTCCCTGGTCACTATCTAGAAGAGCAATCCTCATCACCCTTTATCCCTTTAACTCTGCTATTTTATTCATAGACTTTTACCACCATCTGATACATATTTATTTGTTGACTGTGTGTTCATAAGGGTAGGGACTTTATTGCTGTATCCCCCTGTTGGGAATAGTGCCTGGCACCAAACAGATACTAAATAGTGAGTGAATGAATGAATGAAGCAAGACAATAAACACAGAAAAATGCACAAGCATCAGGTGGTGATAAGTGTTGGACAGAAAATTGAAACAGGTGATAGGGAATGATTTGGTGTCCACTTTAGATGGGTATTCTGAGGAGGTTACCTATAAGCCAAGATGGGAATGATGGCCAGTGTCCAGCAATATGACATCAGGAGAAGAGCACTCCTGCATAAGGAAAGAGCAATGTGAAACTCTCAAAGTGAAATGAGTTCAGTGTGTTGAAGGAACCCCAAAAGAAACTCATTTGGCTGGGCTGTGGTAGGTAGAAGGTAGAGGTGATGTGGCCTGAGGCCATGAGGTTAATAGAGACCAAGAGAAGGAATCTAGCTTTTAGTCTGAGTATCACAGGGAGAGTTTGGAAAATATTAGGAAAGTAAAATGATCTAATTTCCATTTTTACGGACTCACACTGTCTACTTTGTGGCAAGTGGATTATAGGGGAACATGAATGGAAGTGGGGGGTCTAGTGAGATATCCTTCGCAATCACCCCTTCGATTCCACAAATATATGCTTGGCATTATAGACAGTGGTAGGCACCAGACCGTGAAACAATAAATCAAAGTCTCTGCTCTCTAGAAGCTAAGAAACAGTGAAAGGCTGGTATGGAATAAAATAACTTGAGCCCTGAGTTTCTTTTAAACTCCAGTGGAAAAAATACTTCTCTTAAAACTTCTAAATGTTTAGGGATGCCTGGGTGGCTCAGTGGTTGAGCATCTGCCTTTGGCTTAGGTTGTGATCCCAGGGTCCTAGGATTGAGTCCTGCATCCCCGCAGGGAGCCTGCTTCTCCCTCTGCTTATGTCTCTGGCTCTCTTTGTGTCTCATGAATAAACAAATAAAATCCTTTAAAAAAAAAACCCAAAACTTCTAAACGTTTAAAAGTGAATAGAAAAGGCCTTCCCAAGCTCGTATGCACAATGATTACCAGGAACTTGTCAGAAAAGCAGATTCCCACAATCCTACCTTACTCCAGAAACACCCTCTACAGCAGTACCCCATAATTCTCACCCTACAAGCACCACAGGTGACTCTGAGACCAGACATTCGAGGACTGCTGTTAAGAAACATGTTGAGCAAGAAAAGGGGAAGAAAGTGAAGCTCACTTGCTATTATTAGTTCTGTTAAAAGACCTAGTGGTGGGAGACAGAACTCCACCCTGAAGGTGACACTTAGGAATTCCAGGCACCTTCCCTTCCTCCCTGCCTTCCCCCTAATATACTTCCTTCAACCCACACACCGGCATGTGGGTTAGATTGAGTTCACACAGGTCCTTGGATTTGAGGCAAACCACAAAGTGCCTGGGGTGTGATGAGAGCAGACATGATGGAAGTTAACAGACCTCAAATCTGTCAGTTTGGGGGGAACATTCTGGACTGCGTAGAGGTTAAAATAAGCAAGTGCGGCCACTTGGTTCAACCTGAAAATAAGAAGAACTAGACTTTCCAACTCAGCCAGAAAAGGAGTGAGTTAGAAACTTATGTTCACAGGGCTGTGATGCCGCTTGATTTAGAAAACAAGAAAACTTGGCCTCCTTCTCTCTTTGCCTTCATTGCTGAACCCATAGCTCTGTGAACCTGTAATTAATTGACTGTTTTCACCATATTGCTGCCCTACAAAGTACATCAGGAAAGAAATTTTAGAGCCCCACCTCCGGGGTCTCATGCATTAATGGTATCTGAGTGGCTTGAAAACCTTAATACGATAGCCCTAGAGTAGCCAGCCCATACCCTGGAAATATTTTGCATACAGCAGACTGTTTTAGCTGCCTCCCCCAAGGTTGCTAATTATGAATTTTTTTTAAGTTCCACCTAATATTCTCTCTCAGCTTATTATAGATTTGGCTTCTCTCTGTCCACCTCATACATACTCTTTGTGTATGTGTGTGTCTGTGTGTGTGCGTGTGTGTGGTTCAAAGAGTTAAATATATGGTGCCTTCTCTACTTTTTTCTCCAAATTTTTAAAGTCCAGTTAGTTAACACAGTGTAATATTAGTTTCAGATGTAAAATGAGTGATTCACCCCTTGCATGCATCGTCCAGTGCTCATCACAAGTGCACTCCTTAATTCCCATCACCCACTTAACCCACCCCCCAGCCACCTCCCTTCCAGTAACCCTCAGTTCTCTATAGGTAAGAATCCGTTTCTTAGTTGCCTCTCTTTTTTTCCCTCTATGCTCATTTGTTTTGTTTCTTAAATTTCACATAGGAGTGAAATCATATGGCACTGTCTTTGACTTATTTCATTTAGCATAATATTCTCTAGCTCCATCCACACTACCAAGATTTCACTCTTTTTTAGAGCTGAGTAATATTCCATTGTATGTATGTGTGTATTTATATATTTATATATATATAATATACATATATGCATATATATATATAAAATCTTTATTCATTTATCAGTTGATGGACATCTAGGTTCTTTCTATAATTTGGCTATTGTTGATAGTGCTGCTATAAATATCACGGTACATGTATTATCCCTTCGAATCCATATTTTTTGTATCCTTTGGGTAAATACCTAGTTGCTGGGTCTTAGGATAGTTTTATTCTTAACTTTTTGAGGAACTTCCATACTGTTTTCCAGAGTGGCTGCACCAGTTCACATTCCCATCATAAATATAAGAAGGTTCCCCTTTCTCTAAATCCTTGCCAACACCTCTTGTTTCCCATGTTGTTAATTTTAGCCATTCTGACTGGTATGAGGTGATACCTCATTGTGGTTTGATTTATATTTCCCAGATGATGAGTGATGTTGAGTATCTTTTCATGTGTCTATTAGCCATCTCTGTCTTTCTTGAAAAATGTTTGTTCGTGTCTTCTGCCCATTTTTTAACTGGATTACTTGTTTTGGGGGTGTTGTTTTTTTAAGATTTTATTTATTTAAGAGAAAGAGTGAGCATGAGCAAGGGAGGGGCAGAGGGACAAGCAGACTCCATGCTGAGCATGAAACCCCCACATGGGGCTCAATCCCCAAACCTTGAGATCATGACCTGAGCTGAAGTCAGACCCTTAACGTACAGAGCCATTGAGTGTTGAGTTTTATAAGTTATTTGTGCATTTTGGATATTAATCCTTTATCAGATATGTCATTTGCAAGTATCTTCTCCCATTCTATAGGTTGCCTCTTAGTTTTGCTGTTTCCTTTGCTGTGCAAAAGGTTTTTATTTTGATGAAGTCCCAATAGTTTATTTTTGCTTTTGTTTCCCTTGCCTTGGGAGACCTATCTAATAAGAAGTTGCTACAGCCCATGTCAAAGAGGTTACTGCCTTGTGTTGTCCTTTAGGATTTTGATGGTATCCTGTCCACCTCATATTCTAAGGCTGCATGCAATATACTTTCTTGGAAAGAGCTCCCTGCCCCCAATAAAAAAGTTGTTTCTTGTTTGTTCCAAAAGAAGAAAATGGTCTCTGAAAACACTTACCTAATCTGAACTCTGATCAGGATCCCATACAGGCTAAGCACATCTTCTTTAGAAACCACCCACTTGATTTGTTTCCTACTTCTCTGGTATTCTTTCTCAGTCTGTGTATTTCTCTTCTGCTACCTACCTCTTATCTACCCTCTGGGAGTCTCACTCTGTATACACTAATAACCCCCAAGATTCCAGACTTCCCCTAGATGCCAGTGATTCTCATGTGTCCAGCACCAGCCCAAGCCTCTCTTCTGCACAGCTGCCTACAGGACATCCTTACCAGATGCCCCACAGAAGTCAACTCTGTATATCTAAAACTGAAGTCAGGATCTCAGGAAAGAGTACTCCCACCTATCCAGCTTCCCAAACCAAAATATTTCTAGACTGTTCTTGCCCCTCAGTGGTTCTCATTCCTCCACCTTTCTCTGTTCTCTTTGCCTCTACTTTGGTCCCTTGTTCACTTTAAATGATTTCAACAGCCTTCTAAACTCTGTATTTGCCTTTTCTAGATTAGGAGTTGGCAAATTACAGTCAGTGACTTTAATATTTTTTACAGGGTTATTAAGAATGGCTTTTAAAGGGTTATTGTAAGAGCTATTGAAACTGAGCCCAGAGTTATTGAGTCAACTTGCTTGAGGTCTCACACCCAGTAAGTGATAGAGCTGGGATTTGAACCCAGGTTATTTGAAGGGTTATTTAAAACAAACACGAAATAGAATATACAACAGGTACTATAGGTGGCCCTCTAAAGACTAAAATATATACTATCTGTCCTGTTATAGAAAAAATGTATTGACTCCTGCTCTGAATCATTTGATATGCTACTGCCAGAGTATCTTTCTAACAAACCTGTCCATGCTGCTCCCATGCTTAAAATTCTTTTAATGGCTTGCCATCACTTGAGGATAAGTTCCAAGTGCCTTAGCATGACTTGCAATACCTTCTATCATTTGACGTTTGTCTCTCTCACTTGCTTGATCTCTTACCATACCCCCCACCTCACCCTTCTGAGCTATGCCTTTCAGAGTACACAATTATTTGCTGTTTATGAATTTGCCCGGGGCCTTACATCTGCCTCACCCTACCCTCTTCCTTACCAGAAGCATATCCCCAAAGCTCAGTTGAACTGGCATAATAGAGCTAGAATTTGAATCCCAGGATGACCCCCTCCACGACCCACATAGTACCCTTATACATTGTACTCATCTCAGCCCATCCTACCACTGCGTGTTAGAATTCACTATTTGTTTTTCTGGACTCTGGATTATGTTAATCTTCTGGATTATGTTAATCTTCCTCCAGGGCAAATGTTTAAAAATGTATGTCAACTTCTCCACAATTCCAAAAATACAATAGACACTCAACAGATGATAAAACTGAGGGATGCATGAATAAAGGAATGAACTGTAGTGATTCGCAGGGAAGTTTCTTAATTCCTGGAGACTGTAATCTACATGGATTTTGCATAATCTGAACTTCTTGTCTTTAACATGTAATTATGGCAGAGTTCCAGAGTGGTACCCACTCCCAATGAAACATTCCTGCCCTGCCCACATACTCTCCTTTACAGAAGTGTCAGGAAACCCCGAGGTTCTGTAGCACACAACTACAATTTGAAAAGCCCTGCTGGAGAATGACTAAGTACTGAAAATAAACACCTTGTGGTATCCTATCTCCCATCACATCCAGACCAATGAAGAAATCATCATCATCATAATTGTTAACATTTATTGACCAACTGCTTTGAGCTAGATGCTGTTCTAAGTGTTTTACAGGTGTTTGTTTATTCTTACAATAATGTTTTGGGGTTACTATCCCAATTTTACAGATGCTAAAATTGAAACACAGAAATGTTAGATTAACTTGCCCAAAGTATTACACTTAATAAACAGTGGAGCTGGGATTTGAACTCAAGAAAGTCTGGCTCCAGGGACTATTTCTTTGTGTTGATTTTAACCTTAGTTGAATCCATGGACTTGGCCATTGTTTTAAAAAGAAGTCACTGGGGTCAGCTAGATCTAGCATAAATTAACATTCTATCTTCTAGCCAGCTGGCTTGCAATCTGTGAGGCTTTCGTTTTTATTTGGCACATGTGTGTTAGGGAAAGCCTTTCTTTTATTTTCTATCACTCTACCTTTATGCATACATTCCCAGATAGAAATATGAATAGTACTAGGCACATAATAGGTACTCAGTAAACCCTGTAATTGTGCATATGCATTTGCATCTCTGTGTATGTTTACAGCATTGTAACACATGCATGTGTGCATCTAGAGACCTACACCACAAGCAGGGTAAAGCTAAACTGCTTCTTGCTTTTCAGTTACCCTGC